>NC_091284.1:827427839-827782839 GCF_032444005.1 Ranitomeya imitator
CAAGGTTGCCACACACTGTTGTTGGTATGTTGGCCCATTCCTCCATGCAGATCTCCTCTAGAGCAGTGATGTTTTTGGCTTTTCGCTTGGCAACACGGACTTTCAACTCCCTCCAAAGGTTTTCTATAGGGTTGAGATCTGGAGACTGGCTAGGCCACTCCAGGACCTTGAAATGCTTCTTACGAAGCCAATCCTTCGTTGCCCTGGCGGTGTGCTTTGGATCATTGTCATGTTGAAAGACCCAGCCACGTTTCATCTTCAATGCCCTTGCTGATGGAAGGAGGTTTGCACTCAAAATCTCACGATACATGGCCCCATTCATTCTTTCATGTACCCGGATCAGTCGTCCTGGCCCCTTTGCAGAGAAACAGCCCCAAAGCATGATGTTTCCACCACCATGCTTTACAATAGGTATGGTGTTTAATGGATGCAACTCAGTATTCTTTTTCCTCCAAACACGACAAGTTGTGTTTCTACCAAACAGTTCCAGTTTGGTTTCATCAGACCATAGGACATTCTCCCAAAACTCCTCTGGATCATCCAAATGCTCTCTAGCAAACTTCAGACGGGCCCGGACATGTACTGGCTTAAGCAGTGGGACATGTCTGGCACTGCAGGATCTGAGTCCATGGTGGCGTAGTGTGTTACTTATGGTAGGCCTTGTTACATTGGTCCCAGCTCTCTGCAGTTCATTCACTAGGTCCCCCCGCGTGGTTCTGGGATTTTTGCTCACCGTTCTTGTGATCATTCTGACCCCACGGGGTGGGATTTTGCGTGGAGCCCCAGATCGAGGGAGATTATCAGTGGTCTTGTATGTCTTCCATTTTCTAATTATTGCTCCCACTGTTGATTTCTTCACTCCAAGCTGGTTGGCTATTGCAGATTCAGTCTTCCCAGCCTGGTGCAGGGCTACAATTTTGTTTCTGGTGTCCTTTGACAGCTCTTTGGTCTTCACCATAGTGGAGTTTGGAGTCAGACTGTTTGAGGGTGTGCACAGGTGTCTTTTTATACTGATAACAAGTTTAAACAGGTGCCATTACTACAGGTAATGAGTGGAGGAAAGAGGAGACTCTTAAAGAAGAAGTTACAGGTCTGTGAGAGCCAGAAATCTTGATTGTTTGTTTCTGACCAAATACTTATTTTCCACCATAATATGCAAATAAAATGATAAAAAAACAGACAATGTGATTTTCTGGATTTTTTTTTCTCAGTTTGTCTCCCATAGTTGAGGTCTACCTATGATGTAAATTACAGACGCCTCTCATCTTTTTAAGTGGTGGAACTTGCACTATTGCTGACTGACTAAATACTTTTTTGCCCCACTGTATATACAGGACAGGAGGAGTGGTACTGTGCAGTGTATATATACAGGAGGAGTGGTACTGTGCAGTGTATATATACAGGACAGGAGGAGTGGTACTGTGCAGTGTATATATACAGGACAGGAGGAGCGGTACTGTGCAGTGTATATATACAGGACAGGAGGAGTGGTACTGTGCAGTGTATATATACAGGACAGGAGGAGTGGTACTGTGCAGTGTATATATACAGGACAGGAGGAGTGGTACTGTGCAGTGTATATATACAGGAGGAGTGGTACTGTGCTGTGTATATATACAGGACAGGAGGAGTGGTACTGTGCAGTGTATATATACAGGACAGGAGGAGTGGTACTGTGCAGTGTATATATACAGGAGGAGTGGTACTGTGCAGTGTATATATACAGGACAGGAGGAGTGGTACTGTGCAGTGTATATATACAGGACAGGAGGAGCGGTACTGTGCAGTGTATATATACAGGACAGGAGGAGTGGTACTGTGCAGTGTATATATACAGGACAGGAGGAGTGGTACTGTGCAGTGTATATATACAGGACAGGAGGAGTGGTACTGTGCAGTGTATATATACAGGAGGAGTGGTACTGTGCTGTGTATATATACAGGACAGGAGGAGTGGTACTGTGCAGTGTATATATACAGGACAGGAGGAGTGGTACTGTGCAGTGTATATATACAGGACAGGAGGAGCGGTACTGTGCAGTGTATATATACAGGACAGGAGGAGTGGTACTGTGCAGTGTATATATACAGGACAGGAGGAGTGGTACTGTGCAGTGTATATATACAGGACAGGAGGAGTGGTACTGTGCAGTGTATATATACAGGAGGAGCGGTACTGTGCAGTGTATATATACAGGACAGGAGGAGTGGTACTGTGCAGTATATATATACAGGACAGGAGGAGTGGTACTGTGCAGTATATATATACAGGACAGGAGGAGTGGTACTGTGCAGTGTATATATACAGGAGGAGCGGTACTGTGCAGTGTATATATACAGGACAGGAGGAGTGGTACTGTGCAGTGTATATATACAGGACAGGAGGAGTGGTACTGTGCAGTATATATATACAGGACAGGAGGAGTGGTACTGTGCAGATATACAGTACAATACAGAAAAAGCCACATTCACACGTTCAGTATTTGGTCAGTATTTCACCTCAGTATTTGTAGCCAAAACCAGGAGTGGGTGATAAATGCAGAAGTGGTGCATATGTTTCTATTATACTTTTCCTCTGGATTGTCCCACTCCTGGCTTTGGCTTACAAATACTGATTAAAATACTGAACAAATACTGAATGTGTGAATGTGGGCTTAATACAGGTACTCATTAGGGTGGAATCACAGTAGAATATGGAATCGGATGTGATATGCCAACGATACCCGGCTCTTGCTCTGCTGCGAGCGTAAGCCAAGTGTCAGTGCTCCAATGCTCTTGCAGCATAGATGTGGAGGAGAAGGAGAAATTAATTTCTCCATCTCCTCAATGGTCTGACTCGCCGTGTATCGGACTGCAACATCTGCTGAGAAAAAAAAGACTGCACACTGACAGCAAGTGGGAAGAAAATTGTACCACTTTTGTGGAAGAAAATGGAACCAATTTTTTTTATACTCTTTATTAGCCCATGTGGCAACATTTCACTTCCATATCAGAGAAATGTTCAGTTATGGATCCTAAACATTGCCACATGGGCCAATAAAGAGTCTGAACTTAATCAGGCTCCCTCGTTCCTGTATCCATGGCTCCTTATCCTCATCCTTGAATGCATGGTTCCTTATCCCCATTTTTGTATGCATGGCTCCTTATCCCCATCCTTGTCTGCATGGCTCCTTATCCCCATCCTTGTCTGCATGGCTCCTTATCCCGGTCCTTGTCTGCATGGCTTCTTATCCCCGTCCTTGTCTGCATGGCTCCTCATCCCGGTCCTTGTCTGCATGGCTTCTTATCCCCGTCCTTGTCTGCTTGGTTCCTTATCCCCATTTTTGTCTGCATGGCTCCTTATCCCCATCCTTGTCTGCATGGCTTCTTATCCCCATCCTTGTCTGCATGGTTCCTTATCCCCGTCCTTGTCTGCATGGCTCCTTATCCCCGTCCTTGTCTGCATGGCTCCTCATCCCGGTCCTTGTCTGCATGGCTTCTTATCCCCGTCCTTGTCTGCTTGGTTCCTTATCCCCATTTTTGTCTGCATGGCTCCTTATCCCCATCCTTGTCTGCATGGCTTCTTATCCCCATCCTTGTCTGCATGGTTCCTTATCCCCGTCCTTGTCTGCATGGCTCCTTATCTCCGTCCTTGTCTGCATGGCTCCTTATCCCCGTCCTTGTCTGCATGACCCCTTATCCCCGTCCTCATCTGCATGGCTCCTTATCCCTGTCCTTGTCTGTATGGCTCCTTATCCCCGTCCTTGTCTGCATGGCTCCTTATCCCCATCCTTGTATGCATGGCTCCTAATCCCCGTCCTTGCCTGCATGGCTCCTTATCCCCGTCCTTGTCTGCATGGCTCCTTATCCCCATCCTTGTATGCATGGCTCCTAATCCCCGTCCTTGCCTGCATGGCTCCTTATCCCCGTCCTTGCCTGCATGGCTCCTTATCCCCGTCCTTGTCTGCATGGCTCCTTATCCCCATCCTTGTATGCATGGCTCCTTATCCCCCTCCTTGCCTGCTTGGCTCCTTATCCCCGTCCTTGCCTGCATGGCTCCTTATCCCCGTCCTTGCCTGCATGGCTCCTTATCCCCGTCCTTGCCTGCATGGCTCCTTATCCCCGTTCTTGTCTGCATGGCTCCTTATCCCTGTTCTTGTATGCATGGTTCCTATAAAAAAAAAAAAAAAAAACATCCTACTTACCTTCACTGCATGCCTTCACAGCATCTCGTTCCGGTGCCAACAGCTCCTGTGGCCGGGTGATCACGTGTCCCCCGCTCATTAAGGTAATGAATATTTACTCCACGCCTATGGGAGTGGAGAGGGGTAAATACTCATTACCTTAATGAGCGGAGGGCACATGATCGCTCGGCCTGAAGAGCTGCTGGCGCAGGAACGAGATGCAGCGAGGGCGCGCAAGGAAGGTAAGTAGGATGTGTGCTGGAAGCAGGCAGCTGTGCACGCTATAAGAGAAATGAATATTCATTGCCAGTGCAGTGAATATTTATTTCTCTTTAGCAGCGGCACAGGCTTTAGCCACAGCCACCGGCTCCTGCCTCTGTGACCCACTGCTCCCCCTCCATCTTTCTGAGACAATGACTCGTGTATAAGCCGAGGGGGGCGTTTTTAGCACACAAAAAAATATGCTGAAAAACTCGGCTTTATACACGAGTATATATGGTATACTACATTCTATTATATACACAGCTGCATATTATATACCGTGTCAAGGAATATAGAGCGGTGTAAATATTATACAGTGTAGAGATGTGGCAGTGTATATAGTGTGAATTCTACACTATATACATAGCGCCATACAATATAAACATCTCTAGACTATAAAAATACATATATACGCACACACACACACGATGGTGGCCTGATTCTAACGCATCGGGTATGCTAGAAAAAGTATAGTAGCACAGCCCTCGTGGTATATAACACAGGCCACGTGGTATATAACACAGGCCATGTAGTATATAGCACAGCCACGTAGTAGATAGCACAGCCACGTAGTATATAGCACAGCCCACGTAGTATATAGCACAGCCCACGTAGTATATAGCACAGCCATGTAGTATATTGCAGAGCCACGTAGTATATAGCACAGCCATGTAGTATATTGCAGAGCCACGTAGTATATAGCACAGCCGACGTAGTATATAGCACAGAGACGTAGTATATAACAGCCCACGTAGTATATAGCAATGTGGGCACCATATTCCTGTTAAAAAAAAGAATTAAAATAAAAAATAGTTATATACTCACCTTTCGGCGGCCCCCAGATCCAGCCCAGGCCTTTACCTATGCTCCTCGCGACGCTCCGGTCCCAAGAATGCATTGCGGCAATAACACGTGATGATGTAGCGGTCTCGCGAGACCGCTACGTCATCTCCGGTCATTGCCGCAATGCATTCTTGGAACCGGAGCGTCGCGAGGAGCAGCAGGAAAGGTACCGGAAGGTGAGAATAGCACGATTTTTTTTTTTTTTTTTATTATTTTTAACATTAGATCTTTTTACTATTGATGCTGCATAGTAAAAAGTTGGTCACACAGGGTTAATAGCAGCGGTAACAGACTGCATTACACCGTGTTATGCCGCGGTGTAACGCAGTCCGTTTAATGGACTGCTAAACCGCTATGGGGGCACTGACTGGAGGGGAGTAGGGAGGTGGCCAATTCGTGGCCCGACTGTGCCCGTCGATGATTGGTCGTGGCCGGTCGGGATTTCTGTGACAGACAAACAGACGTAAGTGACAATTAGATAGATAGATAGATACTGTGACTATACACAGCAGTATCACCTATATATTGAATATGAAGTAGTCTATACATTATACAGATGATACTGCAAATGTTGGATACACGTTATGTATACTGCTACAGCTGTATATAATGATAGTATCACCTACATAATGTATATACAGCAGTCTATACATATTCTATAGGAGATACTGCTACTGTATATACGTTATATATAGGTGATATTGCTGGGTATATGTGTGTGTATGTATATATACATACACCGTCCGCAGTGTCACCTACAACGAATATACACATCAGTAGCAGTATTGCCTATAGAATGTATATAGACTGCTGTATATACATTATATAGGTGATACTATCATTATATACAGAAGCAGCCAGTATCACATATACTGTATACAGTATACAGCAGTCTATATACATTCTTTAGGCAATACTACTACTGATGTGTATGTATGTTATATATAGGTGATACTGCTGTGTGTATATATATATATATGTATATATATACACACACACACACACACACACACACACACACACACACACACACACACACACCAGTATTGCCTATATAACAAGTATACACATCAATGCCAGTATTCCCTATATAATGTGTAGACTGCTATATATACACATTATATAGGTGATACTGCTGTATATAATCACTGTATCACCTTTATAATGTATGTATAGCAGTCTATATACATTATATAGTGAATACTGCTACCGATGTATATATACGTTATATAGGTGATACTGCTGTGTATATATGTACGGGTGTGTGTATATAAATATTTACACACACCGCAGTGTCCCCTATATAATCTATATACATCAGTAGCAGTATTCACTATA
The DNA here is from genome assembly GCF_032444005.1 of Ranitomeya imitator. Taxonomy (NCBI): domain Eukaryota; kingdom Metazoa; phylum Chordata; class Amphibia; order Anura; family Dendrobatidae; genus Ranitomeya; species Ranitomeya imitator. The sequence continues at coordinate 827,434,445 of NC_091284.1, forward strand.
TAATGCATATAGACTGCTATACATACATTATATAGGTGATACAGTGATTATATACAGCAGCATCACCTATATAATGTATATATAGCAGTCTTTACACATTATATAGCTTCAACTGCTGTATATGCACATTTAAAAAAATCATCTTGGGACTTACCCAGGTCCCTGAGATGGGGGGGTTGGTAGGATAAAGGGCTGAGGTGGCTCGGGTCCCAGCGTCGGTGGTAGAGGATCCCAGGCAGCATTGGTGAGGACTCGGAGAGCAGTCTTTCTCTGACGCTGGTTCAGGCCGGCCAGCGTCAGACACAAGTGGAGGCGCCCAATTGCGCGCCAGCCTTTTCAAATATCTCCGTGTGCACGTGGGGTCTCCTGCTTGCCCGCTCTGGCAAGGGCAGCAGCAGCAGACGAGCACACTCAGCACACGCAGGCAGGCGGCAGGAAGTGGAACAAGGACCGCGGCAGGAACAAGGACCGCAGCCGTGCACTGCTCATTGCTCCCGCGACCCACACTGACGCCGGCCGCCGCCGCGACCCGCACTGACGCCGGACGCCGCCGCCACCCGCACTGACGCCGGCCGCCGCCGCGACCCGCACTGACGCCGGCCGCCACAGCCCTTGTCAGTGCGGGCAACTGAACGCGCGCATGCAGGACCATTTAAAGGGCCGGTGCGCTATGCAGTAAAATCGCTGCTGGTCTTCCAGCGGCCCTGTGCAGCTGCCCAGTCCGCCCCTGGCGGTGAGTAATTATGTCCAGTTGCTTACTACTCGGTGTCATTTGTAGTCTTGGCACTAATTTTAAAACAATTTGTACAGGCTTCTTCAAGTGAGGAGGAAGGGACCCAGCAGGAGCAGGGAGATTGGGGCCAAGGTGTGGCGTCAAGCGGGCAAGTAAGTATTATTTTTTTGTTTTTTTTGGGTTATTATTTCTTTACTGTGATGTTGACATTAGGGCAGCAAGTAATGGGGGAAGGAGACATTTTAGGTGAACTCTCAGCACAAGAACAAACAAGTGGCATATACTTCAAACCTTACTGTTTTCCTATTATTCTAGGTTTCACAACGGGGCCACGAAGAGAGTATTGATGTTGACCTGCTAATTACAAGCATCCAGGAGCGTGGCCCGTTGTGGGACAGCCGTGACCCCCGGCATGCGGACCAGGTGGTGTTGAGGCGGATGTGGGTTGAGGTGGCAAAAGCCCTGTGGGATGGCTTTGACAGCGCTTCAGCCAAGGACAAAGGCAGCTTTGGTGAGTATTGCTGATACGCCGCTATCATCAGGCCAGGATAAAACAACCGTGTGTGATGTGAGCAACGCCTTTAACTTTGCATCACAAACGGTTGTGTTATCATTTATAAATGCTAAATATTTAACCTTTTTTTTTTGTTTTCATTCACAGTCAAAAAGTTGAAGACCAGATGGCGATCCATGAAGGACCGTTTCAATAATGTCCTCCTTGCTGAGGAGAAGCAATCTAGCAGTGGTGCTGCTGCGGCCAGGTCTGTGCCCTATAAATACAACAGGGCCAGATCTGGGAGGTTGAGTGATCCCCAATTCCCATTCCACTGGTGCCAAGAGTCTATTAAATACCTGGGGATAAGGCTACCTGCGGACCCTTCTATTTTATATAGAACGAACTACAAACCACTAATCTCCTCCATAATTGATCTTCTCCAGTCCTGGAAACATTTCGCACTGTCATTCTCTGGCAGATGCCATTTAATTAAAATGATAGTTTTTCCCAAGTTGCTATACGCTTTTCAGACTCTGCCCCTTCTCTTGACTCAATCAGATCAGAATCTGTTGAACCTAAACTTTAGAAGATTCATTTGGGGGGTTGGAGGTAGACCACGTATAAGTCTCGCAAGACTACAGGCGACCAAATTAGAGGGTGGTGTTAATTTTCCTGATTTGGGAAGATATAATTTAGCGGCTAATCTCAGATATGCAGTTGACTGGATTAGGGGTACTTCTCATTTTGCAAATGTTGAAATAGAACAACAATTTTACCCACACATTTCGCTACCAACGTTATTGCATTTGGGTGGGGAAGACCTACCAGTGGGAATAAATGATCACCCGTCACTATGGCAAACAATGCAAACTTGGAGATTATGTAGGAAGGTTTGTAATTTAAAATATAATCTATCCCCGTTCCAGACCTTTTTGGGAAACCCGAGGTTCATGGGGGGTTCAGCACCGTCTTTCTATAGGATTTTGGCTTCTCAGGGATGCGGGCAGGTAATAGACCTATTAGATCTTAATTTCTCAATAATATCCTTTGAAACGGCATCACAACAATATCCATTATTTAATAATAAACCGTTTTTATTTCTCCAAGCACGTAGCTTAGTACAGAAATGTCAGACATTGGGGGGGACGGCAGAGGGGAGGTCCAATTTAGATGGGTTTATCAGAAATACAAAAGCCCACCCGGCTTCTATAAGTAACATCTATTCAATATTGCGTAGGAAATGGGTGGGGGAAGGAAAAACCACGGGCGTGGCGAGGTGGTTGAGAGATATACCAAACTTGGAGGTGAGTGACCTTTTTGAAGCTACCATGACACAAAGAAAGATTCTACCATATAGCAGTTACACTGACATGGCACTTCTAATTCTACATAGAGCCTATATCACACCGTGCATGCAATCTAAAATGTCCCCATCCGTCATCTACCTATGTTCTAAATGTAAAGCCCGTAACACCGACATTTATCATCACTTATGGAGCTGCCCGCAGATTCGGAAACTTTGGGGAGAGGTACATAATGAATTGCAAACAATTTGCGGAGTGGACTTCACACTCACTCCGCAATGGGCCATTTTCAACATCCTGGACGAAACATCTCGAAAGCTACCCAAATACGTCAAGGCAACACTTACAATATGGGCTTCAGCAACTAGGAAGAGTATTTTACATCAATGGTTGAGTCCCTTAATCCCTTCACTCCCTTTCATTCGCACAAAAATACAGTTCATATTTAGAATGGAATGGTTAGACGCATTAACTAACAAAGAAAAACAAGTAAGCAAATTTTTTTCCACATGGGATACTTTTATTCCATCACTTCCTTTGGAGACTAAGGAGAAACTGAGGGCACAGTTTGAAAATACCCAATGGTATCTATTGCAGCGGATAGGTGGTAACGCACCAATTTCATGAGGTACTTTTATGGTTAAGTGTACGCAAAGTGTGGAGGTTCATGTTTTTTGTTTTTGGTTTATGTTGGGGTGGGGGGAAAAAGAATACAATATCATTATATTGTCACATTATCGCATTACCATATCATCAACTTTGGAAATGTATATTTTGTACGATTTTGTATTATACTATAAATTCTAATAAAAAGATTTTCAAAAAAAAAAAAATACAACAGGGCCTTACAGTTCCTGAGACCCATCCTTGGCCGCCGCCAGTCAGTATATACTGCACAATATGCATTTCCACATAGCATATTGCACAGCCACATCGTACATTGCCCAGCCACGTACATTGCGCATCCACATAGTATATTGCCAGGCCACTATATCGCAGCCACATAGTACATGTTCTAGCCACGTATCCACATAGTAGATTTTACAGGCACACAGTGTATTGGCCATCCACGCAGTCAGCGTAGCATATTGGGCATCCACGTATCTTTTGGGATGGTATATTGCTAGTGTTGAGCGATAACTTCTGATACTTGAAAGTATCGGATAGTATCGCCCGATACCAGAAAAGTATCGGATATCGCCGATACCGATACCCAATAGCAATACAAGTAAATTGGACACCAAGTATCTGAAGCTATCCTTCTGGCCCTGGGCTCCATATAAATGTTTAAAGTAAAGATTAAAATTTAATAAAATATATATATATATATATATACTCACCCTCTGACGCGCCCTGGTTGTAATCAGCAGCTTCCGTTCCTTTGAATGAGCGCTTGAAAGACCAAATTACGTTGCGGCTTGTGATTTGTTGCGTGAGCGGTCACGTGACCAACACGCAACCAATCACAAGCCGCAATGCCATCTGGTCTTTCAAGCGCTCATTTAAAGGAACGGAAGCTGCTGGTTACATCGGTAAGGTCCAGGTTGCGTCGGAGAGGAGAGTATATCAGTATTTTTTTGTTGTATTTTTTATTTAAATATCAATCCCAATACCGATTCGCAATATCGCAAAATTATTGGAACTCGGGATCGGAATTCCGCAAACACTGATAGACAGAGGATTGTAATCTATTGTTGTGTGACCTAATTTAAACATTATTATTACAGGATTTGACGTATGTGAGAGGTTATTATTTGTAGACTAATGTTGCCCTTTTCTTTTCACAGAACACACAGCAGCACCCTCGAGCCTGGCCCGTCTGGAGCGGTCCGTCATGAATCACCATCTGGAACGTCACAGCCATCCCACAGCGCGAGCAGGCTTGTACCACTTTCTGGGGAATCGGCAGCCGGTCCATCAGGTGTTCCCCTGCCCGAGGCCTCTGGCGCTCCTTCTTTCGGGTATTCCCGTCAGCGTCAGTGGGCCTCGGACAGGCCGCTAATGCCCGAATTTTTGCATTTGGGCACGGTGTTCCAGAATTGTTTCAAGGCGCTGGGCGATAGAATGGACACTGCTCTGTCCAATATCGACCGGCGCCTTGACACAATTGAAACCGAGCTCTCGAGGCCGGCAAAACATTTTTTTAGTACCATTGCTAAGGGCATGCTGGAACACCTTACGCCGGAACTCTAGATTATGGTGATGCAGGACTGCAACAATTCCTACGTGAGGGCTCTGCAGCAGGCTCGGAGAATGCAGTCAGCGACTACAAACACGGAGACATGACAGTGTTCGTGGGAGCGCACGTATAAGGGACACAGTAAAGTCAATGGTTCCGTGTAATGGTCCGTCTGCAGTCCGTGTGCGTACATGAGACACCTAGAGCGCTGTCCCCCCCACATGGTGCTGAAACCGCAATTCATATCTTCCCTGCAGCAGCGTTTGCTGCCGAGAAGATATGAATTATATAGTGTTTAAAATAAAGATCTATGTGCCCACCTGTGCGCCCCCCCGCTGTTCTGAAAATACTCACCCGGGTCCCTCGTTGGCTGTCGCTGCTTCCTGTCCTGGGCACACCTTGTACTGTATGCGAACACGTGGGGCCGCCGATTAGAGTCATCAATAGGCGGCTCCACCTCCCATACTGGTGGACCCTTCTATTCATGACTGATGAGCGTCCCCACGTGACCGCAGACAGTAGAAGGTGCGCCCAGGACAGGAAGCAGCGACAGCCAATGAGGGACCCGGGTGAGTATTTTCAGAACAGCGGGGGGGCGCACAGGGGGTGGGAGGGCGGGGGGCACATAGATCTTTATTGTAAACACTATATTCATATCTTTTCTGCAGCAAACGCTGCTGCAGGGAAGTTATGAATCGCGGCTTCAGCACCAGATGCTGGTACGTGTGGTACCCAGTGGGCACACAGGCGACACACGGGTGCCGCACGTGTGCCACACTGATGTGCCACAGAAACGTTGGGGCACACGGACACGTAATTACGGTACTGATTGTTTCTGGTCATGGAATTATGTTGACGGTTGACTGCCCTACATTGTATACATAAGGGTTTTGCAGACCATTTGGGAGCTGGTGATCACCAGAGTACATTTTGTGCAGTACACCGTTTAGCCCAGTTGGTAGATAAATGTACTTTGGAGAAGTGTTGAAAAATTCTAAAAATTTTTTATTAAACAACAAGTTTTTATGAAAAGGGTAGAACGTTTAGTCAAAACACAAACATTTATGAAGTATAGGTAGATGCCAAATTGGAAATTACATTACCCACCTACACTTATGACATTTATTGCACATAATACTGTATAATTTTTTTTATCATTATATATTTAGCACAGTTACAGTAAAGGTATTTAGTGTTGTAGTTAAAACCAGTAAAAAGTACAATAGTCAAACATAAACACTACACCATAGTATCTTGCCATGCTACATGGCCAACATCTGAAACAAAATAGGAAGCAAATCGATCCCTCATCTGCGCAATTTCAACACTTGTCCTCAGAGGATGATCTTGGTAATCGGGCAATGGGTTTGGTATGGGTTCATCGAGTTCCACGTTCAGTCTCTCTTTGGCCATAATATAATTGTGGAGAACCACACAAGCCTTCACCACCTCATCCACTGTCTCAGTTTTCAGATTAATGGCGGATCCTAATATACGCCATTTTGAGACAAGGATGCCAAAGGCGCACTCCACAGTTCTTCTGGCTCTGGACAGTCTGTAATTGAAAATACTTTTTGTGTGGTCCAAGCCCCGACTGGAGTAGGGTTTAAGTAGGTTGGCACACATCTGAAATGCCTCATCCCCAACCACAACAAATGGCATTGCCGGGCCTTCGGTGTTGGGAAGAGGTCGTGGCTGGGGGAAATTAAAATTGTTCCCATATAACCTTTGGCCCATATCAGACTCCTTAAATGTTCGTGAGTCATTTGCACGACCAAACGCTCCAATGTCCACGGCGAGAAACCTGCAGACCGCACCTGCAATTGCCATGAGCACGGTGGAGAAGTATTTTTTATAATTAAAAAACAGAGATCCACTTCTTGAAGGCTTGGTAATCCTAATGTGCTTCCCATCAACAGCTCCTATACAGTTAGGGAAAGAACACACTTGCTCAAATGTCTTGGCGTTGGCCTCCCATATTTCACTTGTAGGGACGGGTAAAAATTCTCCACGTAGATTGTCCCACAAAGCGCGGCATGTGTCGGCAATAATTCCAGAAAGAGTCGAGACTCCAATCCTGAATTGAAAATACAGGGATCTCAAGGTCTCTCCAGTAGCCAGGAAACTGCCAAGAAGAAAAACAAAGAAATTACATTAAAGGACATTGTTTTTTAAAAATTACATTGACCATACACAACCCAAAAAAAATTTAAAAAAAGGTAAGAATAAAAAAAAAAAAGGGAAGAGCATATCACAGTCATTCAAAGAGCTACGTACCGTAGAGTAACCAGCAGCCGTTCCTCTGCGGAAATTGATCTCCGGAGCTGTGTGTCCTGCCTGGTAATGGCTCCTTCCACAAGACGCAGAAGATGGCGGAAGCTGTCTCGTGACATCCTGGTATATTCATAATATTTTTCCAGGTTGTCATTAAGCTCGCCAAACAAGCAATGGTAGGCTCCACGGTTCTCCCGGACTTCCACAATAGGGTGTAGCCAAAAGCGACGATGACTCCTTCTCTGTTTATCCCTTTTCCTTTGATGATAACAGGCGATAGCATAGGCATTAGCCAAGGCAAAATCCACCTCCATATCCAGGTAGATACTCTCCATGGGACGCTCCATCATGATGCTGAGACACAAGCAAAATGGGACAAATTCATCTCTGCCAGGGTATATATACACACACTTTACATACACCCACCCTCTTCTATCCATTGGTAGTCTTTATCTAGTGTCTAGACACAATTTTTTTTTTTTTTTAAAGAATAAACATCAATTAAGGAAAACGCATGCGTCGTAAAACGCTGCGTTTTTTGGTAAAAACGCAATTGCGTTTCAAAAAACCGCTACGTTTTATGACGCATGCGTTGGACGCATGCGGTACAAAACCATGCGTTTTGTATGCGTTTTCATTGCGTTGTGCGTTGCGGCGACGCCGCTGCGGCGCAAACCGCAAATGTGAACGTACCCAAAGAACGTTTACAATTTCGTATGGAACTTCATATACTCCAGTCACATCCAAAGCTGCAACTACAGCAAGGTTATGTACTAACAGAACAGCCTCATGTCAAGTGCTGCTCTAGATGTGACTGGAGTATCATGTATCAATTCCATGTACAGGGAGCTCCCCCTAGTGGTGGCTGCAGACAGGATCTTATCATGTATCTCTGTATACAGGGAGCTCCCCCTAGTGGTGGCTGCAGACAGGATCTTATCATGTATCTCTGTATACAGGGAGCTCCCCCTAGTGGTGGCTGCAGACAGGATCTTATCATGTATCTCTGTATACAGGGAGCTCCCCCTAGTGGTGGCTGCAGACAGGATCTTATCATGTATCTCTATATACAGGGAGCTCCCCCTAGTGGTGGCTGCAGACAGGATCTTATCATGTATCTCTGTATACAGGGAGCTCCCCCTAGTGGTGGCTGCAGACAGGATCTCATCATGTATCTCTGTATACAGGGAGCTCCCCCTAGTGGTGACTTCAGACAGGATCTCATCATGTATCTCTGTATACAGGGAGCTCCCCCTAGTGGTGGCTGCAGACAGGATCTTATCATGTATGTCTATATACAGGGAGCTCCCCCTAGTGGTGGCTGCAGACAGGATTTTATCATGTATCTCTGTATACAGGGAGCTCCCCCTAGTGGTGGCTGCAGACAGGATCTTATCATGTATCTCTGTATACAGGGAGCTCCCTCTAGTGGTGGCTGCAGACAGGATCTCATCATGTATCTCTATATACAGGGAGCTCCCCCTAGTGGTGGCTGCAGACAGGATCTTATCATGTATCTCTGTATACAGGGAGCTCCCGCTAGTGGTGGCTGCAGACAGGATCTTATCATGTATCTCTGTATACAGGGAGCTCCCCCTAGTGGTGGCTGCAGACAGGATCTTATCATGTATCTCTGTATACAGGGAGCTCCCCCTAGTGGTGGCTGCAGACAGGATCTTATCATGTATCTCTGTATACACGGAGCTCCCCCTAGTGGTGGCTGCAGACAGGATTTTATCATGTATCTCTGTATACACGGAGCTCCCCCTAGTGGTGGCTGCAGACAGGATTTTATCATGTATCTCTGTATACAGGGAGCTCCCCCTAGTGGTGGCTGCAGACAGGATCTTATCATGTATCTCTGTATACAGGGAGCTCCCCGTAGTGGTGGCTGCAGACAGAATATTATCATGTAGCTCTGTATACAGGGAGCTCCCCCTAGTGGTGGATGCAGAGAGGATCTTATCATGTAGCTCTGTATACAGGGAGCTCCCCCTAGTGGTGGCTGCAGACAGAATATTATCATGTAGCTCTGTATACAGGGAGCTTCCCCTAGTGGTGGCTGCAGACAGGATCTTATCATGTATCTCTGTATACAGGGAGCTCCCCCTAGTGGTGACTGCAGACAGGATCTTATCATGTATCTCTGTATACACGGAGCTCCCCCTAGTGGTGGCTGCAGACAGGATTTTATCATGTATCTCTGTATACAGGGAGCTCCCCCTAGTGGTGGCTGCAGACAGGATCTTATCATGTATCTCTGTATACAGGGAGCTCCCCCTAGTGGTGGCTGCAGACAGAATATTATCATGTAGCTCTGTATACAGGGAGCTCCCCCTCGTGGTGGCTGCAGAGAGGATCTTATCATGTAGCTCTGTATACAGGGAGCTCCCCCTAGTGGTGGCTGCAGACAGAATATTATCATGTAGCTCTGTATGCAGGGAGCTTCCCCTAGTGGTGGCTGCAGACAGGATCTTATCATGTATCTCTGTATACAGGGAGCTCCCCCTAGTGGTGGCTGCAGACAGGATTTTATCATGTATCTCTGTATACAGGGAGCTCCCCCTAGTGGTGGCTGCAGACAGGATTTTATCATGTATCTCTGTATACAGGGAGCTCCCCCTAGTGGTGGCTGTAGACAGGATCTTATCATGTACCTCTGTATACAGGGAGCTCCCCCTAGTAGTGGCTGCAGACAGGATCTTATCATGTATCTCTGTATACAGGGAGCTCCCCCTAGTGGTGGCTGCAGACAGGATCTTATCATGTATCTCTGTATACAGGTAGCTCCCCCTAGTGGTGGCTGCAGACAGGATCTTATCATGTATCTCTGTATACAGGTAGCTCCCCCTAGTGGTGACTGCAGACAGAATCTTATCATGTATCTCTGTATACAGGGAGCTCCCCCTAGTGGTGGCTGCAGACAGGATCTTATCATGTATCTCCGTATACAGGGAGCTCCCCCTAGTGGTGACTGCAGACAGGATCGTATCATGTATCTCCGTATACAGGGATCTCCCCCTAGTGGTGACTGCAGACAGGATTTTATCATGTATCTCTGTATACAGGGAGCTCCCCCCAGTGGTGGCTGCAGACAGGATTTTATCATGTATCTCTGTATACAGGGTGCTCCCCCTAGTGGTGGCTGCAGACAGGATTTTATCATGTATCTCTGTATGCAGGGAGCTCCCCCTGGTGGTGACTGCAGACAGGATTTTATCATGTATCTCTGTATGCAGGGTGCTCCCCCTAGTGGTGGCTGCAGACAGGATTTTATCATGTATCTCTGTATACAGGGAGCTCCCCCTAGTGGTGGCTGCAGACAGGATCTTATCATGTATCTCTGTATACAGGGAGCTCCCCCTAGTGGTGGCTGCAGACAGGATCTTATCATGTATCTCTGTATACAGGGAGCTCCCCCTAGTGGTGGCTGCAGACAGGATCTTATCATGTATCTCCGTATACAGGGAGCTCCCCCTAGTGGTGACTGCAGACAGGATCTTATCATGTATCTCCGTATACAGCGATCTCCCCCTAGTGGTGACTGCAGACAGGATTTTATCATGTATCTCTGTATACAGGGAGCTCCCCCTAGTGGTGGCTGCAGACAGGATTTTATCATGTATCTCTGTATACAGGGTGCTCCCCCTAGTGGTGGCTGCAGACAGGATTTTATCATGTATCTCTGTATACAGGGAGCTCCCCCTAGTGGTGGCTGCAGACAGGATCTTATCATGTATCTCTGTATACAGGGAGCTCCCCCTAGTGGTGGCTGCAGACAGGATCTTATCATGTATCTCTGTATACAGGGAGCTCCCCCTAGTGGTGGCTGCAGACAGGATCTTATCATGTATCTCCGTATACAGGGAGCTCCCCCTAGTGGTGACTGCAGACAGGATCTTATCATGTATCTCCGTATACAGGGATCTCCCCCTAGTGGTGACTGCAGACAGGATTTTATCATGTATCTCCGTATACAGGGATCTCCCCCTAGTGGTGGCTGCAGACAGGATTTTATCATGTATCTCTGTATACAGGGAGCTCCCCCTAGTGGTGACTGCAGACAGGATTTTATCATGTATCTCTGTATGCAGGGTGCTCCCCCTAGTGGTGGCTGCAGACAGGATTTTATCATGTATCTCTGTATACAGGGAGCTCCCCCTAGTGGTGACTGCAGACAGAATCTTATAATGTATCTCTGTATACAGGGAGCTCCCCCTAGTGGTGGCTGCAGACAGGATTTTATCATGTATCTCTGTATACAGGGTGCTCCCCGTAGTGGTGGCTGCAGACAGGATCTTATCATGTATCTCTGTATACAGGGAGCTCCCCCTAGTGGAGGCTGCAGACAGGATCTAATCATGTATCTCTGTATACAGGGAGCTCCCCCTAGTGGTGAGTGCAGACAGGATCTTATCATGTATCTCTGTATACAGGGAGCTCCCCCTAGTGGTGGCTGCAGACAGGATCTTATCATGTATCAATTCCATGTACAGGGAGCTCCCCCTAGTGGTGGCTGCAGACAGGATCTTATCATGTATCTCTGTATACAGGGAGCTCCCCCTAGTGGTGGCTGCAGACAGAATCTTATCATGTATCTCTGTATACAGGGAGCTCCCCCTAGTGGTGACTGCAGACAGGATCTTATCATGTATCTCTGTATACAGGGAGCTCCCCCTAGTGGTGACTGCAGACAGGATCTTATCATGTATCAATTCCATGTACAGGGAGCTCCCCCTAGTGGTGGCTGCAGACAGGATCTTATCATGTATCTCTGTATACAGGGAGCTCCCCCTAGTGGTGGCTGCAGACAGAATCTTATCGTGTATCTCTGTATACAGGGAGCTCCCCCTAGTGGTGACTGCAGACAGGATCTTATCATGTATCTCTGTATACAGGGAGCTCCCCCTAGTGGTGACTGCAGACAGGATCTTATCATGTATCTCTGTATACAGGGAGCTCCCCGTAGTGGTGGCTGCAGACAGGATCTTATCATGTATCTCTGTATACAGGGAGCTCCCCCTAGTGGAGGCTGCAGACAGGATCTTATCATGTATCTCTGTATACAGGGAGCTCCCCATAGTGGTGGCTGCAGACAGGATCTTATCATGTATCTCTGTATACAGGGAGCTCCCCCTAGTGGAGGCTGCAGACATGATCTTATCATGTATCTCTGTATACAGGGAGCTCCCCCTAGTGGTGGCTGCAGACAGGATCTTATCATGTATCTCTGAATACAGGGAGCTCCCCGTAGTGGTGGCTGCAGACAGGATCTTATCATGTATCTCTGTATACAGGGAGCTCCCCCTAGTGGTGAGTGCAGACAGGATCTTATCATGTATCTCTGTATACAGGGAGCTCCCCCTAGTGGAGGCTGCAGACAGGATCTTATCATGTATCTCTGTATACAGGGAGCTCCCCCTAGTGGTGGCTGCAGACAGGATCTTATCATGTATCTCTGTATACAGGGAGCTCCCCCTAGTGGTGGCTGCAGACAGGATCTTATCATGTATCTCTATATACAGGGAGCTCCCCCTAGTGGTGGCTGCAGACAGGATCTTATCATGTATCTCTGTATACAGGGAGCTCCCCCTAGTGGTGGCTGCAGACAGGATCTCATCATGTATCTCTGTATACAGGGAGCTCCCCCTAGTGGTGGCTGCAGACAGGATCTTATCATGTATCTCTGTATACAGGGAGCTCCCCCTAGTGGTGGCTGCAGACAGGATCTTATCATGTATCTCTGTATACAGGGAGCTCCCCCTAGTGGTGGCTGCAGACAGGATCTTATCATGTATCTCTGTATACAGGGAGCTCCCCCTAGTGGTGGCTGCAGACAGGATCTTATCATGTATCTCTATATACAGGGAGCTCCCCCTAGTGGTGGCTGCAGACAGGATCTTATCATGTATCTCTGTATACAGGGAGCTCCCCCTAGTGGTGGCTGCAGACAGGATCTCATCATGTATCTCTGTATACAGGGAGCTCCCCCTAGTGGTGACTTCAGACAGGATCTCATCATGTATCTCTGTATACAGGGAGCTCCCCCTAGTGGTGGCTGCAGACAGGATCTTATCATGTATGTCTATATACAGGGAGCTCCCCCTAGTGGTGGCTGCAGACAGGATTTTATCATGTATCTCTGTATACAGGGAGCTCCCCCTAGTGGTGGCTGCAGACAGGATCTTATCATGTATCTCTGTATACAGGGAGCTCCCTCTAGTGGTGGCTGCAGACAGGATCTCATCATGTATCTCTATATACAGGGAGCTCCCCCTAGTGGTGGCTGCAGACAGGATCTTATCATGTATCTCTGTATACAGGGAGCTCCCGCTAGTGGTGGCTGCAGACAGGATCTTATCATGTATCTCTGTATACAGGGAGCTCCCCCTAGTGGTGGCTGCAGACAGGATCTTATCATGTATCTCTGTATACAGGGAGCTCCCCCTAGTGGTGGCTGCAGACAGGATTTTATCATGTATCTCTGTATACAGGGAGCTCCCCCTAGTGGTGGCTGCAGACAGGATCTTATCATGTATCTCTGTATACAGGGAGCTCCCCCTAGTGGTGGCTGCAGACAGGATTTTATCATGTATCTCTGTATACAGGGAGCTTCCCCTAGTGGTGGCTGCAGACAGGATCTTATCATGTATCTCTGTATACAGGGAGCTCCCCCTAGTGGTGACTGCAGACAGGATCTTATCATGTATCTCTGTATACACGGAGCTCCCCCTAGTGGTGGCTGCAGACAGGATTTTATCATGTATCTCTGTATACAGGGAGCTCCCCCTAGTGGTGGCTGCAGACAGGATCTTATCATGTATCTCTGTATACAGGGAGCTCCCCCTAGTGGTGGCTGCAGACAGAATATTATCATGTAGCTCTGTATACAGGGAGCTCCCCCTCGTGGTGGCTGCAGAGAGGATCTTATCATGTAGCTCTGTATACAGGGAGCTCCCCCTAGTGGTGGCTGCAGACAGAATATTATCATGTAGCTCTGTATGCAGGGAGCTTCCCCTAGTGGTGGCTGCAGACAGGATCTTATCATGTATCTCTGTATACAGGGAGCTCCCCCTAGTGGTGGCTGCAGACAGGATTTTATCATGTATCTCTGTATACAGGGAGCTCCCCCTAGTGGTGGCTGCAGACAGGATTTTATCATGTATCTCTGTATACAGGGAGCTCCCCCTAGTGGTGGCTGTAGACAGGATCTTATCATGTACCTCTGTATACAGGGAGCTCCCCCTAGTAGTGGCTGCAGACAGGATCTTATCATGTATCTCTGTATACAGGGAGCTCCCCCTAGTGGTGGCTGCAGACAGGATCTTATCATGTATCTCTGTATACAGGTAGCTCCCCCTAGTGGTGGCTGCAGACAGGATCTTATCATGTATCTCTGTATACAGGTAGCTCCCCCTAGTGGTGACTGCAGACAGAATCTTATCATGTATCTCTGTATACAGGGAGCTCCCCCTAGTGGTGGCTGCAGACAGGATCTTATCATGTATCTCCGTATACAGGGAGCTCCCCCTAGTGGTGACTGCAGACAGGATCGTATCATGTATCTCCGTATACAGGGATCTCCCCCTAGTGGTGACTGCAGACAGGATTTTATCATGTATCTCTGTATACAGGGAGCTCCCCCCAGTGGTGGCTGCAGACAGGATTTTATCATGTATCTCTGTATACAGGGTGCTCCCCCTAGTGGTGGCTGCAGACAGGATTTTATCATGTATCTCTGTATGCAGGGAGCTCCCCCTGGTGGTGACTGCAGACAGGATTTTATCATGTATCTCTGTATGCAGGGTGCTCCCCCTAGTGGTGGCTGCAGACAGGATTTTATCATGTATCTCTGTATACAGGGAGCTCCCCCTAGTGGTGGCTGCAGACAGGATCTTATCATGTATCTCTGTATACAGGGAGCTCCCCCTAGTGGTGGCTGCAGACAGGATCTTATCATGTATCTCTGTATACAGGGAGCTCCCCCTAGTGGTGGCTGCAGACAGGATCTTATCATGTATCTCCGTATACAGGGAGCTCCCCCTAGTGGTGACTGCAGACAGGATCTTATCATGTATCTCCGTATACAGCGATCTCCCCCTAGTGGTGACTGCAGACAGGATTTTATCATGTATCTCTGTATACAGGGAGCTCCCCCTAGTGGTGGCTGCAGACAGGATTTTATCATGTATCTCTGTATACAGGGTGCTCCCCCTAGTGGTGGCTGCAGACAGGATTTTATCATGTATCTCTGTATACAGGGAGCTCCCCCTAGTGGTGGCTGCAGACAGGATCTTATCATGTATCTCTGTATACAGGGAGCTCCCCCTAGTGGTGGCTGCAGACAGGATCTTATCATGTATCTCTGTATACAGGGAGCTCCCCCTAGTGGTGGCTGCAGACAGGATCTTATCATGTATCTCCGTATACAGGGAGCTCCCCCTAGTGGTGACTGCAGACAGGATCTTATCATGTATCTCCGTATACAGGGATCTCCCCCTAGTGGTGACTGCAGACAGGATTTTATCATGTATCTCCGTATACAGGGATCTCCCCCTAGTGGTGGCTGCAGACAGGATTTTATCATGTATCTCTGTATACAGGGAGCTCCCCCTAGTGGTGACTGCAGACAGGATTTTATCATGTATCTCTGTATGCAGGGTGCTCCCCCTAGTGGTGGCTGCAGACAGGATTTTATCATGTATCTCTGTATACAGGGAGCTCCCCCTAGTGGTGACTGCAGACAGAATCTTATAATGTATCTCTGTATACAGGGAGCTCCCCCTAGTGGTGGCTGCAGACAGGATTTTATCATGTATCTCTGTATACAGGGTGCTCCCCGTAGTGGTGGCTGCAGACAGGATCTTATCATGTATCTCTGTATACAGGGAGCTCCCCCTAGTGGAGGCTGCAGACAGGATCTAATCATGTATCTCTGTATACAGGGAGCTCCCCCTAGTGGTGAGTGCAGACAGGATCTTATCATGTATCTCTGTATACAGGGAGCTCCCCCTAGTGGTGGCTGCAGACAGGATCTTATCATGTATCAATTCCATGTACAGGGAGCTCCCCCTAGTGGTGGCTGCAGACAGGATCTTATCATGTATCTCTGTATACAGGGAGCTCCCCCTAGTGGTGGCTGCAGACAGAATCTTATCATGTATCTCTGTATACAGGGAGCTCCCCCTAGTGGTGACTGCAGACAGGATCTTATCATGTATCTCTGTATACAGGGAGCTCCCCCTAGTGGTGACTGCAGACAGGATCTTATCATGTATCAATTCCATGTACAGGGAGCTCCCCCTAGTGGTGGCTGCAGACAGGATCTTATCATGTATCTCTGTATACAGGGAGCTCCCCCTAGTGGTGGCTGCAGACAGAATCTTATCGTGTATCTCTGTATACAGGGAGCTCCCCCTAGTGGTGACTGCAGACAGGATCTTATCATGTATCTCTGTATACAGGGAGCTCCCCCTAGTGGTGACTGCAGACAGGATCTTATCATGTATCTCTGTATACAGGGAGCTCCCCGTAGTGGTGGCTGCAGACAGGATCTTATCATGTATCTCTGTATACAGGGAGCTCCCCCTAGTGGAGGCTGCAGACAGGATCTTATCATGTATCTCTGTATACAGGGAGCTCCCCATAGTGGTGGCTGCAGACAGGATCTTATCATGTATCTCTGTATACAGGGAGCTCCCCCTAGTGGAGGCTGCAGACATGATCTTATCATGTATCTCTGTATACAGGGAGCTCCCCCTAGTGGTGGCTGCAGACAGGATCTTATCATGTATCTCTGAATACAGGGAGCTCCCCGTAGTGGTGGCTGCAGACAGGATCTTATCATGTATCTCTGTATACAGGGAGCTCCCCCTAGTGGTGAGTGCAGACAGGATCTTATCATGTATCTCTGTATACAGGGAGCTCCCCCTAGTGGAGGCTGCAGACAGGATCTTATCATGTATCTCTGTATACAGGGAGCTCCCCCTAGTGGTGGCTGCAGACAGGATCTTATCATGTATCTCTGTATACAGGGAGCTCCCCCTAGTGGTGGCTGCAGACAGGATCTTATCATGTATCTCTATATACAGGGAGCTCCCCCTAGTGGTGGCTGCAGACAGGATCTTATCATGTATCTCTGTATACAGGGAGCTCCCCCTAGTGGTGGCTGCAGACAGGATCTCATCATGTATCTCTGTATACAGGGAGCTCCCCCTAGTGGTGGCTGCAGACAGGATCTTATCATGTATCTCTGTATACAGGGAGCTCCCCCTAGTGGTGGCTGCAGACAGGATCTTATCATGTATCTCTGTATACAGGGAGCTCCCCCTAGTGGTGGCTGCAGACAGGATCTTATCATGTATCTCTGTATACAGGGAGCTCCCCCTAGTGGTGGCTGCAGACAGGATCTTATCATGTATCTCTATATACAGGGAGCTCCCCCTAGTGGTGGCTGCAGACAGGATCTTATCATGTATCTCTGTATACAGGGAGCTCCCCCTAGTGGTGGCTGCAGACAGGATCTCATCATGTATCTCTGTATACAGGGAGCTCCCCCTAGTGGTGACTTCAGACAGGATCTCATCATGTATCTCTGTATACAGGGAGCTCCCCCTAGTGGTGGCTGCAGACAGGATCTTATCATGTATGTCTATATACAGGGAGCTCCCCCTAGTGGTGGCTGCAGACAGGATTTTATCATGTATCTCTGTATACAGGGAGCTCCCCCTAGTGGTGGCTGCAGACAGGATCTTATCATGTATCTCTGTATACAGGGAGCTCCCTCTAGTGGTGGCTGCAGACAGGATCTCATCATGTATCTCTATATACAGGGAGCTCCCCCTAGTGGTGGCTGCAGACAGGATCTTATCATGTATCTCTGTATACAGGGAGCTCCCGCTAGTGGTGGCTGCAGACAGGATCTTATCATGTATCTCTGTATACAGGGAGCTCCCCCTAGTGGTGGCTGCAGACAGGATCTTATCATGTATCTCTGTATACAGGGAGCTCCCCCTAGTGGTGGCTGCAGACAGGATCTTATCATGTATCTCTGTATACACGGAGCTCCCCCTAGTGGTGGCTGCAGACAGGATTTTATCATGTATCTCTGTATACACGGAGCTCCCCCTAGTGGTGGCTGCAGACAGGATTTTATCATGTATCTCTGTATACAGGGAGCTCCCCCTAGTGGTGGCTGCAGACAGGATCTTATCATGTATCTCTGTATACAGGGAGCTCCCCGTAGTGGTGGCTGCAGACAGAATATTATCATGTAGCTCTGTATACAGGGAGCTCCCCCTAGTGGTGGATGCAGAGAGGATCTTATCATGTAGCTCTGTATACAGGGAGCTTCCCCTAGTGGTGGCTGCAGACAGAATATTATCATGTAGCTCTGTATACAGGGAGCTTCCCCTAGTGGTGGCTGCAGACAGGATCTTATCATGTATCTCTGTATACAGGGAGCTCCCCCTAGTGGTGACTGCAGACAGGATCTTATCATGTATCTCTGTATACACGGAGCTCCCCCTAGTGGTGGCTGCAGACAGGATTTTATCATGTATCTCTGTATACAGGGAGCTCCCCCTAGTGGTGGCTGCAGACAGGATCTTATCATGTATCTCTGTATACAGGGAGCTCCCCCTAGTGGTGGCTGCAGACAGAATATTATCATGTAGCTCTGTATACAGGGAGCTCCCCCTAGTGGTGGCTGCAGAGAGGATCTTATCATGTAGCTCTGTATACAGGGAGCTCCCCCTAGTGGTGGCTGCAGACAGAATATTATCATGTAGCTCTGTATGCAGGGAGCTTCCCCTAGTGGTGGCTGCAGACAGGATCTTATCATGTATCTCTGTATACAGGGAGCTCCCCCTAGTGGTGGCTGCAGACAGGATTTTATCATGTATCTCTGTATACAGGGAGCTCCCCCTAGTGGTGGCTGCAGACAGGATTTTATCATGTATCTCTGTATACAGGGAGCTCCCCCTAGTGGTGGCTGTAGACAGGATCTTATCATGTACCTCTGTATACAGGGAGCTCCCCCTAGTAGTGGCTGCAGACAGGATCTTATCATGTATCTCTGTATACAGGGAGCTCCCCCTAGTGGTGGCTGCAGACAGGATCTTATCATGTATCTCTGTATACAGGTAGCTCCCCCTAGTGGTGGCTGCAGACAGGATCTTATCATGTATCTCTGTATACAGGTAGCTCCCCCTAGTGGTGACTGCAGACAGAATCTTATCATGTATCTCTGTATACAGGGAGCTCCCCCTAGTGGTGGCTGCAGACAGGATCTTATCATGTATCTCCGTATACAGGGAGCTCCCCCTAGTGGTGACTGCAGACAGGATCGTATCATGTATCTCCGTATACAGGGATCTCCCCCTAGTGGTGACTGCAGACAGGATTTTATCATGTATCTCTGTATACAGGGAGCTCCCCCCAGTGGTGGCTGCAGACAGGATTTTATCATGTATCTCTGTATACAGGGTGCTCCCCCTAGTGGTGGCTGCAGACAGGATTTTATCATGTATCTCTGTATGCAGGGAGCTCCCCCTGGTGGTGACTGCAGACAGGATTTTATCATGTATCTCTGTATGCAGGGTGCTCCCCCTAGTGGTGGCTGCAGACAGGATTTTATCATGTATCTCTGTATACAGGGAGCTCCCCCTAGTGGTGGCTGCAGACAGGATCTTATCATGTATCTCTGTATACAGGGAGCTCCCCCTAGTGGTGGCTGCAGACAGGATCTTATCATGTATCTCTGTATACAGGGAGCTCCCCCTAGTGGTGGCTGCAGACAGGATCTTATCATGTATCTCCGTATACAGGGAGCTCCCCCTAGTGGTGACTGCAGACAGGATCTTATCATGTATCTCCGTATACAGCGATCTCCCCCTAGTGGTGACTGCAGACAGGATTTTATCATGTATCTCTGTATACAGGGAGCTCCCCCTAGTGGTGGCTGCAGACAGGATTTTATCATGTATCTCTGTATACAGGGTGCTCCCCCTAGTGGTGGCTGCAGACAGGATTTTATCATGTATCTCTGTATACAGGGAGCTCCCCCTAGTGGTGGCTGCAGACAGGATCTTATCATGTATCTCTGTATACAGGGAGCTCCCCCTAGTGGTGGCTGCAGACAGGATCTTATCATGTATCTCTGTATACAGGGAGCTCCCCCTAGTGGTGGCTGCAGACAGGATCTTATCATGTATCTCCGTATACAGGGAGCTCCCCCTAGTGGTGACTGCAGACAGGATCTTATCATGTATCTCCGTATACAGGGATCTCCCCCTAGTGGTGACTGCAGACAGGATTTTATCATGTATCTCCGTATACAGGGATCTCCCCCTAGTGGTGGCTGCAGACAGGATTTTATCATGTATCTCTGTATACAGGGAGCTCCCCCTAGTGGTGACTGCAGACAGGATTTTATCATGTATCTCTGTATGCAGGGTGCTCCCCCTAGTGGTGGCTGCAGACAGGATTTTATCATGTATCTCTGTATACAGGGAGCTCCCCCTAGTGGTGACTGCAGACAGAATCTTATAATGTATCTCTGTATACAGGGAGCTCCCCCTAGTGGTGGCTGCAGACAGGATTTTATCATGTATCTCTGTATACAGGGTGCTCCCCGTAGTGGTGGCTGCAGACAGGATCTTATCATGTATCTCTGTATACAGGGAGCTCCCCCTAGTGGAGGCTGCAGACAGGATCTAATCATGTATCTCTGTATACAGGGAGCTCCCCCTAGTGGTGAGTGCAGACAGGATCTTATCATGTATCTCTGTATACAGGGAGCTCCCCCTAGTGGTGGCTGCAGACAGGATCTTATCATGTATCAATTCCATGTACAGGGAGCTCCCCCTAGTGGTGGCTGCAGACAGGATCTTATCATGTATCTCTGTATACAGGGAGCTCCCCCTAGTGGTGGCTGCAGACAGAATCTTATCATGTATCTCTGTATACAGGGAGCTCCCCCTAGTGGTGACTGCAGACAGGATCTTATCATGTATCTCTGTATACAGGGAGCTCCCCCTAGTGGTGACTGCAGACAGGATCTTATCATGTATCAATTCCATGTACAGGGAGCTCCCCCTAGTGGTGGCTGCAGACAGGATCTTATCATGTATCTCTGTATACAGGGAGCTCCCCCTAGTGGTGGCTGCAGACAGAATCTTATCGTGTATCTCTGTATACAGGGAGCTCCCCCTAGTGGTGACTGCAGACAGGATCTTATCATGTATCTCTGTATACAGGGAGCTCCCCCTAGTGGTGACTGCAGACAGGATCTTATCATGTATCTCTGTATACAGGGAGCTCCCCGTAGTGGTGGCTGCAGACAGGATCTTATCATGTATCTCTGTATACAGGGAGCTCCCCCTAGTGGAGGCTGCAGACAGGATCTTATCATGTATCTCTGTATACAGGGAGCTCCCCATAGTGGTGGCTGCAGACAGGATCTTATCATGTATCTCTGTATACAGGGAGCTCCCCCTAGTGGAGGCTGCAGACATGATCTTATCATGTATCTCTGTATACAGGGAGCTCCCCCTAGTGGTGGCTGCAGACAGGATCTTATCATGTATCTCTGAATACAGGGAGCTCCCCGTAGTGGTGGCTGCAGACAGGATCTTATCATGTATCTCTGTATACAGGGAGCTCCCCCTAGTGGTGAGTGCAGACAGGATCTTATCATGTATCTCTGTATACAGGGAGCTCCCCCTAGTGGAGGCTGCAGACAGGATCTTATCATGTATCTCTGTATACAGGGAGCTCCCCCTAGTGGTGAGTGCAGACAGGATCTTATCATGTATCTCTGTATACAGGAAGCCCCCCTAGTGGTGGCTGCAGACAGGATCTTATCATGTATCAATTCCATGTACAGGGAGCTCCCCCTAGTGGTGGCTGCAGACAGGATCTTATCATGTATCTCTGTATACAGGGAGCTCCCCCTAGTGGTGACTGCAGACAGAATCTTATCATGTATCTCTGTATACAAGGAGCTCTCCCTAGTGGTGGCTGCAGACAGGATTTTATCATGTATCTCTGTATACAGGGAGCTCCCCCTAGTGGTGGCTGCAGACAGGGTCTTATCATGTATCTCTGTATACAGGGCGCTCCCCCTAGTGGTGACTGCAGACAGGATCTTATCATGTATCTCTGTATACAGGGAGCTCCCCCTAGTGGTGGCTGCAGACAGGATCTTATCATGTATCTCTGTATACAGGGCGCTCCCCCTAGTGGTGACTGCAGACAGGATCTTATCATGTATCTCTGTATACAGGGAGCTCCCCCTAGTGGTGGCTGCAGACAGGATCTTATCATGTATCTCTGTATACAGGGAGCTCCCCCTAGTGGTGACTGCAGAAAGGATCTTATCATGTATCTCTGTATACAGGGAGCTCCCCCTAGTGGTGGCTGCAGACCTGATTTTATCATGTATCTCTGTATACAGGGAGCTCCCCCTAGTGGTGACTCCAGACCTGATTTTATCATGTATCTCTGTATACAGGGAGCTCCCCCTAGTGGTGACTGCAGACAAGATCTTATCATGTATCTCTGTATACAGGGAGCTCCCCCTAGTGCTGGCTGCAGACAGAATCTTATCATGTATCTCTGTATACAGGGAGCCCCCCCTAGTGGTGGCTGCAGACATGATCTTATCATGTATCTCTGTATACAGGGAACTCCCCCTAGTGGTGGCTGCAGACAGGATTTTATCATGTATCTCTGCATACAGAGAGCTCCCCCTAGTGGTGGCTGCAGACAGGATCTTATCATGTATCTCTGTATACAGGGAGCTCCCCCTAGTGGTGACTGCAGACAGGATTTTATCATGTATCTCTGTATACAGGGAGCTCCCCCTAGTGGTGGCTGCAGACAGGATCTTATCATGTATCTCTGTATACAGGGAGCTCCCCCTAGTGGTGGCTGCAGACAGGATCCTATCATGTGTCTCTGCATACAGAGAGCTCCCCCTAGTGGTGGCTGCAGACAGGATCTTATCATGTATCTCTGTATAAAGGAAGCTCCCTCTAGTGTTGACTGCAGACAGGATCTTATCATGTATCTCTGTATACAGGGAGC
Organism: Ranitomeya imitator; assembly: GCF_032444005.1. Taxonomy (NCBI): domain Eukaryota; kingdom Metazoa; phylum Chordata; class Amphibia; order Anura; family Dendrobatidae; genus Ranitomeya; species Ranitomeya imitator. Next base: position 827,457,520 of record NC_091284.1, read on the forward strand.
TCCCGCTAGTGGTGGCTGCAGACAGAATCGTATCATGTATCTCTGTATACAGGGAGCTCCCCCTAGTGGTGGCTGCAGAAAGGATCTTATCATGTATCTCTGTATACAGGGAGCTCCCCCTAGTGGTGGCTGCAGACAGGATCTTATCGTGTATCTCTGTATACAGGGAGCTCCCCCTAGTGGTGGCTGCAGACAGAATCTTATCATGTATCTCTGTATACAGGGAGCTCCCCCTAGTGGTGGCTGCAGACAGGATCTTATCATGTATCTCTGTATACAGGGAGCTCCCCCTAGTGGTGGCTGCAGACAGGATCTTATCTTGTATCTCTGTATACAGGGTGCTCCCCCTAGTGGTGGCTGCAGACAGGATCTTATCATGTATCTCTGTATACAGGGAGCTCCCCCTAGTGGTGGCTACAGACAGGATTTTATCATGTATCTCTGTATACAGGAAGCTCCCCCTAGTGGTGACTGCAGACAGGATTTTATCATGTATCTCTGTATACAGGGTGCTCCCCCTTGTGGTGGCTGCAGACAGGATTTTATCATGTATCTCTGTATACAGGGAGCTCCCCCTAGTGGTGACTGCAGACAGAATCTTATAATGTATCTCTGTATACAGGGAGCTCCCCCTAGTGGTGGCTGCAGACAGGTAGATCCCATTATTGGTTAATTTCTGCCATATAGTCCTGCAATTTCTTTTCGACGGGCCAAAAATCTCCGAGACTATCTTACCCAAAGTCATTATGTGAGTACACCGGCTTCTACGTTTTTGGACTCCATGCGCCCGGGGGGTGGATGTGCTCCGTGCGGGAGGTGTGTGGCCTGTCCTAATGTTGAGAAATGTACCTCGTTTGTTGATTCTGAGGGATCTAAGATATTTTACATCAAACAGAATATATCATGTCTCTCGAGGTACGTAATTTATTACGCGACGTGTCCGTGTGGGCTTATTTATATTGGGCTGACGACACGTCAGCTTAAGGTGCGTATCAGAGAGCACGTTCTTGGAATTTTGGCTGCCGCCACCTGCACGGACACGTCCACCCTGAAGACAATACCACGACATTTCAGGGAATTCCACCAGTGCAATGCTTCCGGACTTAAAGTCCGGGGCATTGATCTCTTGAAGATTAATATCAGAGGGGGTAGTCTCAGTAAACGTCTAGCCCAGATAGAGACTAGATGGATCTGGACTCTTCAGACCATCAGTCCTAAAGGGCTGAATGAGAATATCTCCTTTGCACCCTATTTGTGATTGACCATCCTGTGCATCTCCTTGCCACGCACATTGCCTGTTGGTTTTTGTTTTTAATTTTTAATCTTTTGTTTATATTTAGATATTATTCTTGTTGGAAGATGGATTCGTGTGATAGAGGTTGGATCCTGTCATTATGGATATACTGGTTCACTTTGTTCTTTTATATGGAGTCCATCATGCGAAGCTTTAATCATGGATTGATGTGATATACACCTGTTTTGTCTCAAAATTGATTGTTGTATTTATACTCTTAGGCCGCCGTCACACATGCGAGTTTTACGGACGTAAGAGCGCAGAATCTACGTCCGTAAAACTCGCAAAAAATACGGCACAATTATTCTCTATGCCCCTGCTCCTATTTGCCGTATTTTACTGATCAGTATTATACGGCTTTCTACGGCCGTACAAAATCGCAGCATGCTGCGTTTGTCACCGTACTGCGCAAGAAATACGCCAATGAAAGTCTATGGAAGCGTGAAAAATACGGATTACACACGGACAAGCAGTGTGACTTGCGAGAAATACGCAGCGCTGTTAGAGAGAAAAGCCGGTAATTCAGTGCGGTGTACAGTAAAATCACACTGACAGCTTCCAGTCCAATAGATATAATAAATGTGTACACATAGAATAGGTATATATATATATATATGTCAGTAGACACATATATGTATATATATTAATACTTATTCCAGCGCTATACAGCTTGAAAGCCGGTAATTCAATTACCGGCTTTTTCTTTCTCCTTCATAAAACCCGACATGATTTGAGACATGGTTTACATACAGTAAACCATGTCTTCTCTCCATTTTTTTTGCAGATTCCACACTACTAATGTCAGTAGTGTGTATCTGCAAAATTTGGCCGTTCTAGCTCTTAAAATAAAGGGTTAACTGGCGGAAAAAATTGGCGTGGGCTCCCGCGCAATTTTCTCCGCCAGAGTAGTAAAGCCAGTGACTGAGGGCAGATATTAATAGCCTGGAGAGGGTCCACGGTTATTGGCCCCCCCCCTGGCTAAAAATATCTGCCCCCAGCCACCCCAGAACAGGCACATCTGGAAGATGCGCCTATTCTGGCACTTGGCCACTCTCTTCCCATTCCCGTGTAGCGGTGGGATATGGGGTAATGAAGGGTTAATGCCACCTTGCTATTGTAAGGTGACATTAAGCCTAATTAATAATGGAGAGGCGTCAATTATGACACCTATCCATTATTAATCCAATTGTAGTGAAGGGTTAAATAAAACACAAACACATTCTTTAAAATTATTTTAATGAAATAAAAACAATGGTTGTTGTAGTATTTTATTCAACGCCCAATCCAGTCACTGAAGACCCTCGTTCTGTGAGTAAAGAAACATAATAAACCAACAATATACTTACCCTCCGCAGATCTGTAACGTCCAACGATGTAAATCCTTCTGAAGGGGTTAAAACATTTTGCAGCAAGGAGCTGTGCTAATGCAGGCTGCTCCTCGCTGCAAAACCCCAGGGAATGAGGCTAAAAATAGATCAATGATCTATATTTAGCATCATTTGCGGTGAGGCGCCCTCTGCTGGCTGTTCATAGATCGTGGGAAATTACCTAGAAAGCTCCCTGGCTCCCTGGCTTTCTAGGTAATTTCCCACGATCTATGAACAGCCAGCAGAGGGCGCCTCACCGCAAATGAAGCTAAATATAGATCATTGATCTATTTTTAGCCTCATTCCCTGGGGTTTTGCAGCGAGGAGCAGCCTGCATTAGCACAGCTCCTTGCTGCAAAATGTTTTAACCCCTTCAGAAGGATTTACATCGTTGGACGTTACAGATCTGCGGAGGGTAAGTATATTGTTGGTTTATTATGTTTCTTTACTCACAGAACGAGGGTCTTCAGTGACTGGATTGGGCGTTGAATAAAATACTACAACAACCATTGTTTTTATTTCATTAAAATAATTTTAAAGAATGTGTTTGTGTTTTATTTAACCCTTCACTACAATTGGATTAATAATGGATAGGTGTCATAATTGACGCCTCTCCATTATTAATTAGGCTTAATGTCACCTTACAATAGCAAGGTGGCATTAACCCTTCATTACCCCATATCCCACCGCTACACGGGAATGGGAAGAGAGTGGCCAAGTGCCAGAATAGGCGCATCTTCCAGATGTGCCTGTTCTGGGGTGGCTGGGGGCAGATGTTTTTAGCCGGGGGGGGGCAATAACCATGGACCCTCTCCAGGCTATTAATATCTGCCCTCAGTCACTGGCTTTACTACTCTGGCGGAGAAAATTGCGCGGGAGCCCACGCCAATTTTTTCCGCCAGTTAACCCTTTATTTTAAGAGCTAGAACGGCCAAATTTTGCAGATACACACTACTGACATTAGTAGTGTGGAATCTGCAAAAAAATGGAGAGAAGACATGGTTTACTGTATGTAAACCATGTCTCAAATCATGTCGGGTTTTATGAAGGAGAAAGAAAAAGCCGGTAATTGAATTACCGGCTTTCAAGCTGTATAGCGCTGGAATAAGTATTAATATATATACATATATGTGTCTACTGACATATATATATATATATATATATATATATATTCTTTTCTTTTTGGGACACATGGATCCCTTGTATATCCGTATGTCGGTTTTGCAAGCCTGCGAGAAAACCACGCAGTACGGATGCCATACGGATTACATACGGAGGATGCCATGCGCAAAAAACGCTGACACAGCCTGCCTACGGAGGAGCAACGGACCATTTTTTTGGGGACTTTTCAGCGTATTACGGCCGTAATATACGGACCGTATTGTTTTACGCTGTGTGTGACGCCGGCCTTATAGTTGTATGTTATACATGCAAATTTTTCTATATTATGGTGCACTTATGCTTTGCAGTGGTATATGAATAGGTGCATAGTTAATAAGTTCTGTCTCCATGATGTTCATTTACCTTCTGTTTCTTCCCTCTATCCGCGGTACTTGTTGAGTGGTTGTTCTTGTTCTATGTCTCAGTCCCCTATTTTATGACTGTATTCAGGCGTTTTGCCCTGGTTGTTGCCCATATCTAATATGGCCGCGGCCGTCTCGCGCATGCGCACTACTTTTTGTCGTGCAGCCCAGCGTTCCCATGGCTATGCGGTGAGTGATCACGTGGGGCCCCACGTGTCTCCTCCCGGCTGGTGATGCGGACGCTGTGCGCGACTTCTCTTGCGATGGGCGGCGCGTCATATGACGCACTATACCGGATACTTCCGGTTTTAGCTATATATAAGAACCGATGTTTGTACATCTTCCACGCCCCCTGAGGAAGGAGCGGGTAGTTCCGAAACGTACGTCGGGTGTGCTTGGAGCGCTTGGCTGTGCACGGTATCAGGTAGTTACACTTGCTATACACTGGTGTTATTTTGTTATGTTATTATGTGCGCTGTCTGGGGCATTGATTTTGTATATTATTTAGTATGGGTCCCACAGTGTATGGTCTATACCTACTGTAGTATTTCTATACCGTCGCAGCTAATCTGCTCTGAGTCTGCGGGCATGTGTACCGACATGTAGTGCGTGTCCTGTGTTTCCCTGTTGTCCAATGACCTGTTGTACAGTTTTTTATATGTTTATGTCTGTACTAATAAAGTTATTTTTATGGGAAGTGTATGCTGCTAGTGCGGTTTTGTTGTATACCTAGTGGTGGCTGCAGACATAATCTTATCATATATCTCTGTATACAGGGAGCTCCCCCTAGTGGTGGCTGCAGACATAATCTTATCATGTATCTCTGTATACAGGGAGCTCCCCCTAGTGGTGGCTGCAGACAGGATCTTATCATGTATCTCTGTATACAAGGAGCTCCCCCTAGTGGTGGCTGCAGAAAGGATCTTATCATGTATCTCTGTATACAGGGAGCTCCCCCTAGTGGTGACTGCAGACAGGATCTTATCATGTATCTCTGTATACCGGGAGCTCTCCCTAGTGGTGACTGCAGACAGGATCTTATCATGTATCTATGTATACAGGGAGCTCCCCCTAGTGGTGACTGCAGACATAATCTTATCATGTATCTCTGTATACAGGGAGCTCCCCCTAGTGGTGACTGCAGACAGGATCTTATCATGTATCTCTGTATACAGGGAGCTCCCCCTAGTGGTGGCTGCAGACAGGATCTTATCATGTATCTATGTATACAGGGAGCTCCCCCTAGTGGTGACTGCAGACATAATCTTATCATGTATCTCTGTAAACAGGGAGCTCCCCCTAGTGGTGGCTGCAGACAGAATCTTAACATGTATCTCTGTATACAGGGAGCTCCCCCTAGTGGTGGCTGCAGACAGGATCTTATCATATATCTCTGTATACAGGGAGCTCCCCCTAGTAGTGACTGCAGACAGGATCTTATCATGTATCTCTGTATACAGGGAGCTCCCCCTAGTAGTGACTGCAGACAGGATCTTATCATGTATCTCTGTATACAGGGAGCTCCCCCTAGTGGTGGCTGCAGACAGGATTTTATCATGTATCTCTGTATACAGGGAGCTCCCCCTAGTGGTGGCTGCAGACAGGATTTTATCATGTATCTCTGTATACAGGGAGCTCCCCCTAGTGGTGGCTGCAGACAGGATTTTATCATGTATCTCTGTATACAGGGAGCTCCCTCTAGTGGTGGCTGCAGACAGGATCTTATCATGTATCTCTATATACAGGGAGCTCCCCCTAGTGGTGGCTGCAGACAGGATCTTATCATGTATCTCTGTATACAGGGAGCTCCCCCTAGTGGTGGCTGCAGACAGGATCTTATCATGTATCTCTGTATACAGGGAGCTCCCCCTAGTGGTGGCTGCAGAAAGAATCTTATCATGTATCTCTGTATACAGGGAGCTCCCCCTAGTGGTGGCTGCAGAAAGGATCTTATCATGTATCTTTGTATACAGGGAGCTCTCCCTAGTGGTGACTGCAGACAGGATCTTATCATGTATCTCTGTATACAGGGAGCTCCCCCTAGTGGTGGCTGCAGACAGGATCTTATCATGTATCTCTGTATACCGGGAGCTCCCCCTAGTGGTGGCTGCAGACAGAATCTTATCATGTATCTCTGTATACAGGGAGCTCCCCCTAGTGGTGGCTGCAGACAGAATCTTATCATGTATCTCTGTATACAGGGAGCTCCCCCTAGTGGTGGCTGCAGAAAGGATCTTATCATGTATCTCTGTATACAGGGAGCTCCCCCTAGTGGTGGCTGCAGACAGGATCTTATCATGTATCTCTGTATACAGGGAGCTCCCCCTAGTGGTGGCTGCAGACAGAATCTTATCATGTATCTCTGTATACAGGGAGCTCCCCCTAGTGGTGGCTGCAGATAGGATCTTATCATGTACCTCCGTATACAGGGAGCTCCCCCTAATGGTGGCTGCAGACAGGATCTTATCTTGTATCTCTGTATACAGGGTGCTCCCCCTAGTGGTGGCTGCAGACAGGATCTTATTATGTATCTCCGTATACAGGGAGCTCCCCCTAGTGGTGGCTGCAGACAGGATCTTATCTTGTATCTCTGTATACAGGGAGCTCCCCCTAGTTGTGGCTGCAGACAGGATCTTATCATGTATCTCCGTATACAGGGAGCTCCCCCTAGTGGTGGCTGCAGACAGGATCTTATCTTGTATCTATGTATACAGTGAGCTCCCCCTAGTGGTGGCTGCAGACAGGATCTTATCATATATCTCAGTATACAGGGAGCTCCCCTTAGTGGTAACTGCAGACAGGATCTTATCATGTATCTCTGTATACAGGGAGCTCCCCCTAGTGGTGGCTGCAGACAGGATCTTATCACGTATCTCTGTATACAGGGAGCTCCCCCTAGTGGTGACTGCAGACAGAATCTTATCATGTATCTCTGTATACAGGGAGCTCCCCCTAGTGGTGGCTGCAGACAGAATCTTATCATGTATCTCTGTATACAGGGAGCTCTCCCTAGTGGTGGCTGCAGAAAGGATCTTATCATGCATCTCTGTATACAGGGAGCTCCCCCTAGTGGTGGCTGCAGACAGGATCTTATCATGTATCTCTGTATACAGGGAGCTCCCCCTAGTGGTCGTTGCAGACAGAATCTTATCATGTATCTCTGTATACAGGGAGCTCCCCCTAGTGGTGGCTGCAGACAGGATCTTATCTTGTATCTCTGTATACAGGGTGCTCCCCCTAGTGGTGGCTGCAGACAGGATTTTTGTTGTGAATTCTGTTGTCAAGCTCCCTCCTGTGGTCATGAATGGTACTTCGGCTGGTTCTGTCCATGGACTTTCTCTTGTGGCTGTGAGTGGAGCTGCTGCTTCTGAGTTTCCTTCCACAGGTGACGAGGTTAATTCGTTAGCTGGCTGCTCTATTTAACTCCACTTAGATCTTTGCTCCATGCCACCTGTCAATGTTCCAGTATCGGTCTAGTTCGGTCCTGGATCTCTCTGGTGACCTGTCTACTTCAGCAGAAGCTAAGTTCCTGCTAGTATTATTTGTTTTCTATTTTTCTGTCCAGCCTGCTATTTTGATTTTGTCTTGCTTGCTGGAAGCTCTGGGATGCAGAGTGGAACCTCCGCACCGTGAGTCGGTGCGGAAGGTCTTTTTGCGCACTCTGCGTGGTTTTTTGTAGTTTTTGTGCTGACCGCAAAGTTACCTTTCCTATTCTCTGTCTGTTCAGTAAGTCGGGCCTCTCTTTGCTAAAATCTATTTCATCTCTGTGTTTGTGATTTTCTTCTTAACTCACAGTCAATCAGTCAATATATGTGGGGGGCTGCCTTTACCTTTGGGGAATTTCTCTGAGGCAAGGTAGGCTTTATTTTTCTATCTATAGGGCTAGCTAGTTCTGAGGCTGTGACGAGTTGCATAGGGAGCGTTAGGAGCAATCCACGGCTATTTCTAGTGTGTGTGATAGGATTAGGGATTGCGGTCAGCAGAGTTCCCACTTCCCAGAGCCAGTCCTGTATTATTGTAACTATCAGGTCTTTCCGTGTGCTCTTAACCACCAGGTCCATTATTGTCCTAACCACCAGGTCATAACAGTACAGGTGGCCCAAAGTATTAATGCATCTCAATAGAGGGATAAGAGAAGTTCTGAGACCATTTTTTTTTTCTTTGCAGTGTGTTTTGTCTCACATTTCCCCTATACCTCTGGGTGGTTCAGGACACAGGTGTAGACATGGACATTCAAGGTCTGTCCTCTTGGATGGATAATCTCACTACAAGGGTACAAAACATTCAAGATTTTGTGGTTCAGAATCCGATGTCAGAGCCTAGGATTCCAATTCCTGATTTGTTTTTTGGTGAGAGATCTAAGTTCTTGAATTTCAAAAATAATTGTAAATTGTTTCTTACCCTGAAACCTCGCTCCTCAGGTGACCCTGTTCAACAAGTAAAGATCATTATTTCTTTATTACGTGGCGACCTTCAAGACTGGGCATTTTCCCTTGTGCCAGGAGATCCGGCATTGCGTGATGTTGATGCGTTTTTTCTGGCGCTTGGATTGCTTTATGACGAACCAAATTCAGTAGATCAGGCAGAGAAAGTCTTGCTGGCTCTGTGTCAGGGTCAGGATGAAGTGGAGACATATTGTCAGAAGTTTAGAAAGTGGTCTGTGCTCACTCAGTGGAATGAGTGTGCTCTGGCAGCAATCTTCAGAAAGGGTCTCTCTGAAGCCCTTAAGGATGTCATGGTGGGATTTCCCATGCCTGCTGGTCTGAATGAGTCTATGTCTTGGCCATTCAGATCGATCGACACTTGCGTGAGCGTAAAGCTGTGCACCATTTGGCGGTACTATCTGAGCATAGGCCTGAGCCTATGCAATGTGATAGGACTTTGACCAGTGCTGAACGGCAAGAACACAGACGTCGGAATGGGCTGTTTTTACTGTGGTGATTCCACTCATGCCATTTCCGATTGTCCTAAGCGCACTAAGCGGTTCGCTAGGTCTGCCACCATTGGAACGGTACAGTCTAAATTTCTATTGTCCGTTACTCTGATTTGCTCTTTGTCATCCTATTCTGTCATGGCATTTGTGGATTCAGGCGCTGCCCTGAATTTGATGGACTTGGAGTATGCTAGGCGCTGTGGTTTTTTCTTGGAGCCCTTGCAGTATCCTATTCCATTGAGAGGAATTGAGGCTACGCTTTTGGCCAAGAATAAGCCTCAGTACTGGACCCAATTGACCATGTGCATGGCTCCTGCACATCAGGAGGATATCCGCTTTTTGGTGTTGCATAATCTGCATGATGTGGTCGTTTTGGGGTTACCATGGCTACAGGTTCATAATCCAGTATTGGACTGGAAATCTATGTCTGTGTCCAGCTGGGGTTGCCAGGGGGTACATGGTGATGTTCCATTTTTGTCAATTTCGTCTTCCACTCCTTCTGAAGTTCCGGAGTTTTTGTCGGATTATCGGGATGTATTTGATGAGCCCAAGGCCAGTGCCCTACCTCCTCCTAGGGATTGCGATTGTGCAATTAATTTGATTCCTGGTAGTAAGTTTCCTAAGGGCCGATTGTTTAATTTATCTGTGCCAGAACACGCCGCTATGCGGAGTTATATAAAGGAATCTTTGGAGAAAGGCCATATTCGCCCGTCGTCATCACCGTTGGGAGCAGGGTTCTTTTTTGTGGCCAAGAAGGATGGTTCTTTGAGACCTTGTATTGATTACCGCCTTCTTAATAAAATTACAGTCAAATTTCAGTATCCTTTGCCGTTGCTGTCTGATTTGTTTGCTCGTATTAAAGGGGCTAGTTGGTTCACCAAGATAGATCTTCGAGGGGCGTATTATCTTGTGCGTATTAAACAGGGCGATGAATGAAAAACAGCATGTAATACGCCCGAGGGTCATTTTGAGTACCTGATTATGCCATTCGGGCTTTCCAATGCTCCATCAGTATTTCAGTCCTTTATGCATGACATCTTCCGAGAGTACCTGGATAAATTCCTGATTGTATACTTGGATGATATTTTGGTCTTTTCGGATGATTGGGAGTCTCATGTGAAGCAGGTCAGAATGGTGTTCCAGGTCCTTCGTGCGAATTCCTTGTTTGTAAAGGGGTCAAAGTGTCTCTTTGGAGTTCAGAAGGTTTCGTTTTTGGGGTTCATTTTTTCCCCTTCTACTATCGAGATGGACCCTGTTAAAGTCCAGGCCATTTACGATTGGACTCAGCCGACATCTGTGAAGAGCTTGCAGAAATTCCTGGGCTTTGCTAATTTTTATCGTCGCTTCATCGCTAATTTTTCTAGTGTTGCTAAACCGTTGACTGATTTGACCAAGAAGGGTGCTGATGTGGTCAATTGGTCTTCTGCGGCTGTGGAAGCTTTTCAGGAATTGAAGCGTCGTTTTTCTTCTGCCCCTGTGTTGTGCCAGCCAGATGTTTCGCTCCCGTTTCAGGTTGAGGTTGATGCTTCTGAGATTGGAGCAGGGGCTGTTTTGTCACAAAGAAGTTCTGATGGCTCGGTGATGAAGCCATGTGCTTTCTTTTCTAGAAAGTTTTCGCCTGCTGAGCGCAATTATGATGTCAGTAATCGGGAGTTGTTGGCCATGAAGTGGGCATTCGAGGAGTGGCGTCATTGGCTTGAAGGAGCCAAGCATCATGTGGTGGTCTTGACAGATCACAAGAATTTGACTTATCTTGAGTCTGCCAAGCGGTTGAATCCTAGACAGGCTCGATGGTCGCTATTTTTCTCCCGTTTTGATTTTGTGGTTTCGTACCTTCCGGGCTCTAAGAATGTGAAGGCTGATGCCCTGTCTAGGAGTTTTGTGGCCGACTCTCCGGGTTTGCCTGAGCTGGCGGGTATTCTCAAAGAGGGGGTAATTTTGTCTGCCATCTCCCCTGATTTGCGGCGGGTGCTGCAAAAATTTCAGGCTGATAGACCTGACCGGTGCCCAGCAGAGAAACTGTTTGTCCCTGATAAATGGACTAGTAGAGTTATCTCTTAGATTCATTGTTCAGTGTTGGCTGGTCATCCTGGAATCTTTGGTACCAGAGATTTGGTGACTAGATCCTTTTGGTGGCCGTCTTTGTCACGGGATGTGCGTTCTTTTGTGCAGTCCTGTGGGACTTATGCTCGGGCTAAGCCCTGCTGTTCTCGTGCCAGTGGGTTGCTTTTGCCCTTGCCGGTCCCAAAGAGGCCCTGGACGCATATTTCTATGGATTTTATTTCGGATCTCCCTGTCTCTCAAAAAATGTCGGTCATTTGGGTGGTTTGTGATCGCTTTTCTAAGATGGTCCATTTGGTACCTTTATCTAAATTGCCTTCCTCCTCTGATTTGGTGCCATTGTTTTTCCAGCATGTGGTTCGTTTACATGGCATTACGGAGAACATCGTTTCGGACAGAGGTTCCTGTTATGAAAGGCAATTCAGTACCACAATGGACATAGCGGTCAGAGCACATACAGTGATCTGACAATAACCCAAAATCATAGAACGAGCTCTGAGACGTGGGAACTCTGCAGACCGCAATCCCTAATCCTCTCCAAACAACACTAGAGGCAGCCGTGGATTGCGCCTAACTCTGCCTATGCAACTCGGCACAGCCTGAGAAACTAACTAGCCTGAAGATAGAAAATAAGCCTACCTTGCCTCAGAGAAATACCCCAAAGGAAAAGGCAGCCCCCCACATATAATGACTGTGAGTTAAGATGAAAAGACAAACGTAGAGATGAAATAGATTCAGCAAAGTGAGGCCCGACTTTCTTAACAGAGCGAGGATAGAAAGGTAACTTTGCGGTCTACACAAAACCCTAAAGAAAACCACGCAAAGGGGACAAAAAGACCCTCCGTACCGAACTAACGGCACGGAGGTACACCCTTTGCGTCCCAGAGCTTCCAGCAACAAAATAGACAGAAAAAATAGCAAACAAATAGCAAAGAAGAACTTAGCTATGCAGAGCAGCAGGCCACAGGAATGATCCAGGGAAAAGCAAGTCCAACACTGGAACATTGACAGGAAGCCAGGATCAAAGCATTAGGTGGAGTTAAGTAGAGAAGCACCTAACGACCTCACCAGATCACCTGAGGGAGGAAACTCAGAAGCCGCAGTACCACTTCCCTCCACCAACAGAAGCTCACAGAGAGAATCAGCCGAAGTACCACTTGTGACCACAGGAGGGAGCTCTGCCACAGAATTCACAACAGTACCCCCCCCTTGAGGAGGGGTCACCGAACCCTCACCAGAGCCCCCAGGCCGACCAGGATGAGCCACATGAAAGGCACGAACAAGATCGGGAGCATGGACATCAGAGGCAAAAACCCAGGAATTATCTTCCTGAGCATAACCCTTCCATTTAACCAGATACTGGAGTTTCCGTCTAGAAACACGAGAATCCAAAATCTTCTCCACAATATACTCCAATTCCCCCTCCACCAAAACCGGGGCAGGAGGATCAACAGATGGAACCATAGGTGCCACGTATCTCCGCAACAATGACCTATGGAATACGTTATGTATGGAAAAAGAATCCGGAAGGGTCAGACGAAAAGACACAGGATTAAGAACCTCAGAAATCCTATACGGACCAATGAAACGAGGTTTAAACTTAGGAGAGGAAACCTTCATAGGAATATGACGAGAAGATAACCAAACCAGATCCCCAACACGAAGTCGGGGACCCACACGGCGTCTGCGATTAGCGAAACGTTGAGCCTTCTCCTGGGACAAGGTCAAATTGTCCACTACATGAGTCCAAATCTGCTGCAACCTGTCCACCACAGTATCCACACCAGGACAGTCCGAAGACTCAACCTGTCCTGAAGAGAAACGAGGATGGAACCCAGAAGTGCAGAAAAATGGCGAAACCAAGGTAGCCGAGCTGGCCCGATTATTAAGGGCGAACTCAGCCAAAGGCAAAAAGGACACCCAGTCATCCTGATCGGCAGAAACAAAGCATCTCAGATATGTTTCCAAGGTCTGATTGGTTCGTTCGGTCTGGCCATTAGTCTGAGGATGGAAAGCCGAGGAAAAAGACAAGTCAATGCCCATCCTAACACAAAAGGCTCGCCAAAACCTTGAAACAAACTGGGAACCTCTGTCAGAAATGATATTCTCTGGAATGCCATGTAAACGAACCACATGCTGGAAGAACAATGGCACCAAATCAGAGGAGGAAGGCAATTTAGACAAGGGTACCAGATGGACCATCTTAGAAAAGCGATCACAGACCACCCAAATGACTGACATCTTTTGAGAAACGGGAAGATCAGAAATAAAATCCATAGAGATATGTGTCCAAGGCCTCTTCGGGACCGGCAAGGGCAAAAGCAACCCACTGGCACGAGAACAGCAGGGCTTAGCCCGAGCACAAATCCCACAGGACTGCACAAAAGCACGCACATCCCGCGACAGAGACGGCCACCAAAAGGATCTAGCCACCAACTCTCTGGTACCAAAGATTCCAGGATGACCAGCCAACACCGAACAATGAACCTCAGAGATAACTTTATTGGTCCACCTATCAGGGACAAACAGTCTCTCCGCTGGACAACGATCAGGTTTATTAGCCTGAAATTTTTGCAGCACCCGCCGCAAATCAGGGGAGATGGCAGACACAATTACTCCTTCCTTGAGGATACCCGCCGGCTCAGACAAACCCGGAGAGTCGGGCACAAAACTCCTAGACAGAGCATCCGCCTTCACATTTTTAGAGCCCGGAAGGTACGAAATCACAAAGTCAAAACGGGCAAAAAACAGCGACCAACGAGCCTGTCTAGGATTCAACCGCTTAGCAGACTCAAGATAAGTCAAGTTCTTATGATCAGTCAATACCACCACGCGATGCTTAGCTCCTTCAAGCCAATGACGCCACTCCTCGAATGCCCACTTCATGGCCAGCAACTCTCGGTTGCCCACATCATAATTTCGCTCAGCAGGCGAAAACTTCCTGGAAAAAAAAGCGCATGGTTTCATCACTGAGCAATCAGAACCTCTCTGCGACAAAACAGCCCCTGCTCCAATCTCAGAAGCATCAACCTCGACCTGGAACGGAAGAGAAACATCTGGTTGACACAACACAGGGGCAGAAGAAAAACGACGCTTCAACTCTTGAAAAGCTTCCACAGCAGCAGAAGACCAATTGACCAAATCAGCACCCTTCTTGGTCAAATCGGTCAATGGTTTGGCAATACTAGAAAAATTGCAGATGAAGCGACGATAAAAATTAGCAAAGCCCAGGAACTTTTGCAGACTTTTCAGAGATGTCGGCTGAGTCCAATCATGGATGGCTTGGACCTTAACAGGATCCATCTCGATAGTCGAAGGGGAAAAGATGAACCCCAAAAATGAAACCTTCTGCACACCAAAGAGACACTTTGATCCCTTCACAAACAAAGAATTAGCACGCAGGACCTGAAAAACTGTTCTGACCTGCTTCACATGAGACTCCCAATCATCCGAGAAGATCAAAATGTCATCCAAGTACACAATCAGGAATTTATCCAGGTACTCTCGGAAGATGTCATGCATAAAGGACTGAAACACTGATGGAGCATTGGCAAGTCCGAATGGCATCACTAGATACTCAAAATGACCCTCGGGCGTATTAAATGCAGTTTTCCATTCATCTCCTCGCCTGATTCACACCAGATTATACGCACCACGAAGATCTATCTTGGTGAACCAACTAGCCCCCTTAATCCGAGCGAACAAATCAGATAACAATGGCAAGGGGTACTGAAATTTAACCGTGATCTTATTTAGAAGGCGGTAATCTATACAAGGTCTCAGCGAACCATCCTTCTTGGCTACAAAAAAGAACCCTGCTCCTAATGGTGACGATGACGGGCGAATATGCCCCTTCTCCAGGGATTCCTTCACATAACTGCGCATAGCGGTGTGCTCAGGCACGGACAAATTAAACAGTCGACCTTTTGGGAATTTACTACCAGGAATCAAATTGATAGCACAATCACAATCCCTATGCGGAGGTAGGGCATCGGACTTGGGCTCATCAAATACATCCCGGTAATCAGACAAGAACTCTGGAACCTCAGAAGGGGTGGATGACGAAATTGACAGAAATGGAACATCACCATGTACCCCCTGACAACCCCAGCTGGACACCGACATGGATTTCCAATCTAATACTGGATTATGGGCTTGTAGCCATGGCAACCCCAACACGACCACATCATGCAGATTATGCAACACCAGAAAGCGAATATCCTCCTGATGTGCAGGAGCCATGCACATGGTCAGCTGGGTCCAGTATTGAGGCTTATTCTTGGCCAAAGGCGTGGCATCAATTCCTCTCAATGGAATAGGACACTGCAAGGGCTCTAAGAGAAACCCACAATGCTTAGCATACTCCAAGTCCATCAAATTCAGAGCAGCGCCTGAATCCACAAACGCCATGACAGAATACGATGACAAAGAACAGATCAAGGTAACGGACAGAAGAAATTTTGACTGTACCGTACCAATGGTTGCAGACCCAGCGAACCGCTTAGTGCGCTTAGGACAATCAGAGATAGCATGAGTGGAATCACCACAGTAGAAACATAGCCCATTCAGACATCTGTGTTCTTGCCGTTCAACTCTGGTCAAAGTCCTATCGCACTGCATATGCTCAGGTTTAAGCTCAGGTAATACCGCCAAATGGTGCACAGATTTACGCTCACGCAAGCGTCGACCGATCTGAATGGCCAAAGACATAGACTCATTCAAACCAGCAGGCATAGGAAATCCCACCATGACATCCTTAAGGACTTCAGAGAGACCCTTTCTGAACATAGCTGCCAGCGCAGATTCATTCCATTGAGTGAGCACGGACCACTTTCTAAATTTCTGACAATATACCTCTATCTCATCCTGACTCTGACAAAGAGCCAGCAAATTTTTCTCTGCCTGATCCACTGAATTAGGTTCATCGTACAGCAATCCGAGCGCCAGGAAAAACGCATCGATATTACTCAATGCAGGATCTCCTGGCGCAAGAGAAAATGCCCAGTCCTGAGGGTCGCCGCGCAAAAAAGAAATAACAATCAAAACCTGTTGAACTGGATCACCAGAGGAGCGAGGTTTCAAGGCCAGAAATAATTTACAATTATTTTTGAAACTCAGAAACTTAGTTCTATCTCCAAAAAACAAATCAGGAATAGGAATTCTCGGTTCTAACATAGATTTCTGATCAATAGTGTCTTGAATCTTTTGTACTCTTGCCGAGAGCTGATCCACAAATGAAGACAGACTTCTAATGTCCATTGCTACACCTGTGTAATGAACCACCCAAATGTCTAGGGGAAAAAAAAGGCAAAACAGTGCAAAGAAAAAAAAATGGCCTCAGAACTTCTCCTTTCCCTCTATTGAGAATCATTAGTACTTTGGGCTTCCTGTACTGTTATGAAAGGCAATTCAGTACCACAATGGACATAGCGGTCAGAGCACATACAGTGATCTGACAATAACCCAAAATCATAGAACGAGCTCTGAGACGTGGGAACTCTGCAGACCGCAATCCCTAATCCTCTCCAAACAACACTAGAGGCAGCCGTGGATTGCGCCTAACTCTGCCTAGGCAACTCGGCACAGCCTGAGAAACTAACTAGCCTGAAGATAGAAAATAAGCCTACCTTGCCTCAGAGAAATACCCCAAAGGAAAAGGCAGCCCCCCACATATAATAACTGTGAGTTAAGATGAAAAGACAAACGTAGAGATGAAATAGATTCAGCAAAGTGAGGCCCGACTTTCTTAACAGAGCGAGGATAGAAAGGTAACTTTGCGGTCTACACAAAACCCTAAAGAAAACCACGCAAAGGGGGCAAAAAGACCCTCCGTACCGAACTAACGGCACAGAGGTACACCCTTTGCATCCCAGAGCTTCCAGCAACAAAATAGACAAGCTGGACAGAAAAAATAGCAAACAAATAGCAAAGAAGAACTTAGCTATGCAGAGCAGCAGGCCACAGGAATGATCCAGGGAAAAGCAAGTCCAACACTGGAACATTGACAGGAAGCCAGGATCACAGCATTAGGTGGAGTCAAGTAGAGAAGCACCTAACGACCTCACCAGATCACCTGAGGGAGGAAACTCAGAAGCCGCAGTACCACTTCCCTCCACCAACAGAAGCTCACAGAGAGAATCAGCCGAAGTACCACTTGTGACCACAGGAGGGAGCTCTGCCACAGAATTCACAACAGGTTCCCAGTTTGTTTCGAGGTTTTGGCAATCCTTTTGTGCTAGGATGGGCATTGATTTGTCTTTTTCCTCGGCTTTTCATCCTCAGACAAATGGCCAAACCGAACGAACTAATCAGACTTTGGAAACATATCTGAGATGCTTTGTTTCTGCTGATCAGGATGATTGGGTGTCCTTTTTGCCTTTGGCTGAGTTCGCCCTTAATAATTGGGCCAGCTCGGCTACTTCGGTTTCGCCGTTCTTCTGCAATTCTGGTTTCCATCCTCGTTTCTCTTCATGGCAGGTTGAGTCTTCGGACTGTCCTGGTGTAGATACTGTGGTGGACAGGTTGCAGCAGATTTGGACTCATAATAATAATAATAATCTTTATTTTTATATAGCGCTAACATATTCCGCAGCGCTTTACAGTTTTGCACACATTATCATCACTGTCCCCGATTGGGCTCACAATCTAGAATTCCTATCAGTATGTCTTTGGAATGTGGGAGGAAACCGGAGTGCCCGGAGGAAACCCACGCAAACACGGAGAGAACATACAAACTCTTTGCAGATGTTGTCCTGGGTGGGATTAGAACCCAGGACCCCAGCACTGCAAGGCTGCTGTGCTAACCACTGCGCCACCGTGCTGACTCGTGGACAATTTGACATTGTCCCAGGAGAAGGCTCAACGTTTCGCTAACCGCCAGCGCTGTGTTGGTCCCCGACTTCGTGTTGGGGATTTGGTTTGGTTGTCGTCTCGTTATGTTCCTATGAAGGTTTCCTCTCTTAAGTTTAAGCCTCATTTCATTGGTCCGTATAGGATTTCTGAGGTTCTTAATCCTGTGTCTTTTGGTTGACCCTTCCAACTTCTTTTGCCATCCATAATGTATTCCATAGGTCATTGTTGCGGAGATACGTGGCACCTGTGGTTCCATCCGTTGATCCTCCTGCCCCGGTGTTGGTTGAGGGGGAGTTGGAGTATGTGGTGGAGAAGATTTTGGATTCTCGTATTTCGAGACGGAAACTCCAGTACCTGGTTAAGTGGAAAGGGTTATGGTCAGGAAGATAATTCCTGGGTTTTTGCCTCTGATGTTCATGCTGCCGATCTCGTTTGTGCCTTTCATTTGGCTCATCCTGGTCGGCCTGGGGGCTCTGGTGAGGGTTCGGTGACCCCTCCTCAAGGGGGGGGGTACTGTTGTGAATTCTGTTATTGAGCTCCCTCCTGTGGTCAGGAATGGTACTTCGGCTGGTTCTGTCCATGGACTTCCTCTGGTGGGTGTTTCTGAGTTTCCTTCCACAGGTGACGAGGTTAATTTGTTAGCTGGTTACTCTATTTAACTCCACTTGGATCATTGCTAGATGCCACCTGTCAATGTTGAACTATGGTCTAGTTCGCTCCTGGATCGTTCTGGTTACCTGTTCTCTCCAGCAGAAGCTATGTTCCGCTTTGCTATTTTTCTTGTTTGCTATTTTTCTGTCCAGCTTGTTTTTGTTAATATTGTCTTGCTTGCTGGAAGCTCTGGGATGCAGGGGTGCTCCGCCGCACTGTGAGTCGGTGCGGAAGGTTTTTTTTCCTGCACACTCTGCGTGGCTTTTTTGGTAGGTTTTTGTGCTGACCGCAAAGTTACCTTTCCTATCCTCAGTCTGTTCAGTCAGTCGGGCCTCACTTTGCTAAATCTATTTCATCTCTGTGTTTGTCATTTCCATCTTAACTCACAGTCATTATATGTGGGGGGCTGCCTTTTGCTTTGGGGAAATTTCTCTGAGGCAAGGTAGGCTTATTTTCCTCTTAGGGCTAGCTAGTTTCTGAGGCTGTGACGAGTTGCATAGGGAGCGTTAGGAGCAATCCACGGCTATTTTTAGTGTGTGTGATAGGCTTAGGGATTGCGGTCTGCAGAGTTTCCACTTCCCAGAGCTTGTCCTATGTTATTATAACTATCAGGTCATTTCGGGTGCTCTTAACCACCAGGTCCATTATTGGCCTAACCACCAGGTCATAACAATCCGCGCCAAAATGGCATCAATAAGAACGTCCCGCCAAAATAAAAAAAATTCCCAACGGCGATGTGCATGGAAAAATAAATAAGTTATGGGAGGGAAAAATTCTTTTTTTAGAAAAGGAAAATCGCCCGAGGGTTAAAACACTCCTAGGTGCATGCATGGAAAAAATCTGTGGTTGTGTAATCTACAAAAATGATCACCAGTAAATAAAACGGGACGCAGATGAGATTGGCGCAGAATATTGTACACACTGGGATTATGGGAAAAATTATTGCGTATAATTGTCACATATAAATAAATGTGTGATCAGATGTCAGATCTAGTCTGCGGCTCAATATTACTGCAAAAAATCACATGACAGGATTCATCTATATCTATATACAATAAGGGGCCTTCTGTCTACTGGGATTTAGCATTCTTATATAGAGCAGGCGGAATCCAAGTCGGCAGAAGGACCTGGTCCATTTGGCCAATAGTTATAGTATTGACCCCTTCACAACGCATGATGTAGTTACGTCATATATCATAAAAATATATAAAAAAAAATATCACTTTTGCTCCATTTAAAAAAATAAATAGATTTGGAATTGACGTGTTCAGAAAGGTCTGACCAATCAAAATGTAAAATAATCTGATCAGTAAGCGGCATAACGAGAAAAAAACTTGTAAACGCCATAATGACTTTTTTTTTGGTCGCCGCAACATTGCAATAAAATGAAATAAGAGGTGATCAAAACATGGTATCCGCGCCAAAATGGCATCAATAAGAACGTCCCGCCAAAATAAAAAAAATCCCAACGGCGATGTGGTTGGAAAAATAAGTTATGGGCAGCAAAAAAAATGTAAAAAAAATGAAAATAGCCGGAGAGTTAAATCACTCCTAGGTGCATGCATGGAAAATAATCTGTGGTTGTGTGATCTACAAGTTACGTCATATATCATAAATATATAAGAAAAAAAAATATCGCTTTTGCTCCATTAAAAAAAAAAAAAAAAAAAAAAAAAGGGAATTGACGTGTTCAGAAAGGTCTGACCAATCAAAATATAAAATAATCTGATCAGTAAACGGCATAACGAGAAAAAAACTCAAAACGCCTTAATTACGTTTTTTTTTTGTCGCTGCAAAAGAGGGGACGGGAAGAAAAACATTAGACTCGAACAAAGACGACCCAGGAAAACATACTCAGAAGGGAGGTAAGAACATTTCTAAAACAATCCACAGTGAGGAGATTGGAACAAAACAAAATCCTCTAAACTGCATGCTCGCAAACGCCAGAAGCCTGACAAACAAGATGGAAGAACTAGAAGCAGAAATATCTACAGGTAACTTTGACATAGTGGGAATAACCGAGACATGGTTAGATGAAAGCTATGACTGGGCAGTTAACTTACAGGGTTACAGTCTGTTTAGAAAGGATCGTAAAAATCGGAGAGGAGGAGGGGTTTGTCTCTATGTAAAATCTTGTCTAAAGTCCACTTTAAGGGAGGATATTAGCGAAGGGAATGAGGATGTCGAGTCCATATGGGTTGAAATTCATGGAGGGAAAAATGGTAACAAAATTCTCATTGGGGTCTGTTACAAACCCCCAAATATAACAGAAAGCATGGAAAGTCTACTTCTAAAGCAGATAGATGAAGCTGCAACCCATAATGAGGTCCTGGTTATGGGGGACTTTAACTACCCGGATATTAACTGGGAAACAGAAACCTGTGAAACCCATAAAGGCAACAGGTTTCTGCTAATAACCAAGAAAAATTATCTTTCACAATTGGTGCAGAATCCAACCAGAGGAGCAGCACTTTTAGACCTAATACTATCTAATAGACCTGACAGAATAACAAATCTGCAGGTGGTTGGGCATTTAGGAAATAGCGACCACAATATTGTGCAGTTTCACCTGTCTTTCACTAGGGGGACTTGTCAGGGAGTCACAAAAACATTGAACTTTAGGAAGGCAAAGTTTGAACAGCTTAGAGATGCCCTTAATCTGGTAGACTGGGACAATATCCTCAGAAATGAGAATACAGATAATAAATGGGAAATGTTTAAGAACATCCTAAATAGGCAGTGTAAGCGGTTTATACCTTGTGGGAATAAAAGGACTAGAAATAGGAAAAACCCAATGTGGCTAAACAAAGAAGTAAGACGGGCAATTAACAGTAAAAAGAAAGCATTTGCACTACTAAAGCAGGATGGCACCATTGAAGCTCTAAAAAACTATAGGGAGAAAAATACTTTATCTAAAAAACTAATTAAAGCTGCCAAAAAGGAAACAGAGAAGCACATTGCTAAGGAGAGTAAAACTAATCCCAAACTGTTCTTCAACTATATCAATAGTAAAAGAATAAAAACTGAAAATGTAGGCCCCTTAAAAAATAGTGAGGAAAGAATGGTTGTAGATGACGAGGAAAAAGCTAACATATTAAACACCTTCTTCTCCACGGTATTCACGGTGGAAAATGAAATGCTAGGTGAAATCCCAAGAAACAATGAAAACCCTATATTAAGGGTCACCAATCTAACCCAAGAAGAGGTGCGAAACCGGCTAAATAAGATTAAAATAGATAAATCTCCGGGTCCGGATGGCATACACCCACGAGTACTAAGAGAACTAAGTAATGTAATAGATAAACCATTATTTCTTATTTTTAGTGACTCTATAGCGACAGGGTCTGTTCCGCAGGACTGGCGCATAGCAAATGTGGTGCCAATATTCAAAAAGGGCTCTAAAAGTGAACCTGGAAATTATAGGCCAGTAAGTCTAACCTCTATTGTTGGTAAAATATTTGAAGGGTTTCTGAGGGATGTTATTCTGGATTATCTCAATGAGAATAACTGTTTAACTCCATATCAGCATGGGTTTATGAGAAATCGCTCCTGTCAAACCAATCTAATCAGTTTTTATGAAGAGGTAAGCTATAGACTGGACCACGGTGAGTCATTGGACGTGGTATATCTCGATTTTTCCAAAGCGTTTGATACCGTGCCGCACAAGAGGTTGGTACACAAAATGAGAATGCTTGGTCTGGGGGAAAATGTGTGTAAATGGGTTAGTAACTGGCTTAGTGATAGAAAGCAGAGGGTGGTTATAAATGGTATAGTCTCTAACTGGGTCGCTGTGACCAGTGGGGTACCGCAGGGGTCAGTATTGGGACCTGTTCTCTTCAACATATTCATTAATGATCTGGTAGAAGGTTTACACAGTAAAATATCGATATTTGCAGATGATACAAAACTATGTAAAGCAGTTAATACAATAGAAGATAGTATTCTGCTACAGATGGATCTGGATAAGTTGGAAACTTGGGCTGAAAGGTGGCAGATGAGGTTTAACAATGATAAATGTAAGGTTATACACATGGGAAGAAGGAATCAATGTCACCATTACACACTGAATGGGAAACCACTGGGTAAATCTGACAGGGAGAAGGACTTGGGGATCCTAGTTAATGATAAACTTACCTGGAGCAGCCAGTGCCAGGCAGCAGCTGCCAAGGCAAACAGGATCATGGGGTGCATTAAAAGAGGTCTGGATACACATGATGAGAGCATTATACTGCCTCTGTACAAATCCCTAGTTAGACCGCACATGGAGTACTGTGTCCAGTTTTGGGCACCGGTGCTCAGGAAGGATATAATGGAACTAGAGAGAGTACAAAGGAGGGCAACAAAATTAATAAAGGGGATGGGAGAACTACAATACCCAGATAGATTAGCGAAATTAGGATTATTTAGTCTAGAAAAAAGACGACTGAGGGGCGATCTAATAACCATGTATAAGTATATAAGGGGACAATACAAATATCTCGCTGAGGATCTGTTTATACCAAGGAAGGTGACGGGCACAAGGGGGCATTCTTTGCGTCTGGAGGAGAGAAGGTTTTTCCACCAACATAGAAGAGGATTCTTTACTGTTAGGGCAGTGAGAATCTGGAATTGCTTGCCTGAGGAGGTGGTGATGGCGAACTCAGTCGAGGGGTTCAAGAGAGGCCTGGATGTCTTCCTGGAGCAGAACAATATTGTATCATACAATTATTAGGTTCTGTAGAAGGACGTAGATCTGGGTATTTATTATGATGGAATATAGGCTGAACTGGATGGACAAATGTCTTTTTTCGGCCTTACTAACTATGTTACTATGTTACTATGTAATAAAATGAAATAAGAGGTGATCAAAACATGGTATCCGCGCCAAAATGGTATCAATAAGAACGTCCCGCCAAAATAAAAAAAAATCCCAACGGCGATGTGGATGGAAAAATAAGTTATGCGAAGGAAAAAAAATGTTAAAAAACGGAAAATTGCCCGAGGGTTAAAACACTCCTAGGTGCATGCATGGAAAAAAAATCTGTGGTTGTGTGATCTACAAAAATGATCACCAGAAAATAAAACGGGACGCGGATGAGATTGGCGCAGAATATTGTACACACTGGGATTAAGGCTACGTTCACATTTGCGTTGTGCGAAGTTGCGTCCGAGACGCAACGCACAACGCAAAACGCACCAAAACGCACGCTAAAACGCAGCGTTTTGCGACGCATGTGTCTTTTTTTGCCGATTTTTGGACGCAAAAAAAATGCAACTTGCTGCGTCCTCTGCGCCCTACGCTTGCGGTAAAAAAAACGCATGCGTCGCAAAACGCAGCACAACGCATGTCCATGCGCCCCCCATGTTAAATATAGGGGCGCATGACGCATGCGTCGCTGCGGTTGCGCCCGACGCAATGCAAATGTGAACATAGCCTAAGGGGAAATTCTTGCGTATAAATGTCACATACAAATAAATGTGTAATCAGATGTCAGATCTAGTCTGCAGCTCAAAAAAATGACATGACAGTATTGATCTATATCTCTATAGAGTCAGGCGCCTTCTATCTACTGGGATTCAACATCTTATATAGAGCAGGGGAAATCCAAGTCACTAAAGGCCCCGGTCCCTCTGCAACCAGGAAATGGCGACTGTGTGAGGAAGCGGAATCCCAGTGCACAGAGGACCTGGCTACAGCCGACTGGGATTGAGCCACAACCTCTGCTCTATGGACGAAGAGGCGCCGCCCCTTCCGGTCACATGGGCACGACGTCAGCAGAGGGCCAAGTTTAGCTGACTTGGATTTAGCCTCTACCGTCGGGGAAGCCGGGCTGAGGGAGGCAGCGGATGAGGAGAGGCCGGGTGGGCACAGACCCCCGTACACCACCATGTCTGTCACACTGCGCCCACTCCTCCATCCACTTCACCTCAAGACCACCCAATCCTAGTGTATCCTCACCCACCCCCTGCAGACTGTGAGCCCTCGCGGGCAGGGTCCTCCCTCCTTATGTACTCGTGTGCCTTGTTATCTGCTCATGTTTAATGTATTTGTCTATATTTGCCCCGTATTCACATGTAAAGCGCCATGGAATAAATGGCGCTATAAAAATGTATAATAATAATAATAATGCCATATGCTGTCACCTCTTACCCCTCATCCCCCTCCCCCAGTCCTGTCACTCCCCACTGACCCCTCGTCCCCCTCCCCCAGTCCTGTCACTCCCCACTGACCCCTCGTCCCCCTCCCCCGGTCCTGTCACTCCCCACTGACCCCTCGTCCCCCTCCCCCGGTCCTGTCACTCCCCACTGACCCCTCATCCCCCTCCCCCAGTCCTGTCACTCCCCACTGACCCCTCGTCCCCCTCCCCCGGTCCTGTCACTCCCCACTGACCCCTCATCCCCCTCCCCCGGTCCTGTCACTCCCCACTGACCCCTCGTCCCCCTCCCCCGGTCCTGTCACTCCCCACTGACCCCTCGTCCCCCTCCCCCGGTCCTGTCACTCCCCACTGACCCCTCATCCCCCTCCCCCGGTGCTGTCACTCCCCACTGACCCCTCATCCCCCTCCCCCGGTCCTGTCACTCCCCACTGACCCCTCGTCCCCCTCCCCCGGTCCTGTCACTCCCCACTGACCCCTCATCCCCCGGTCCTGTCACTCCCCACTGACCCCTCGTCCCCCTCCCCCGGTCCTGTCACTCCCCACTGACCCCTCGTCCCCCTCCCCCGGTCCTGTCACTCCCCACTGACCCCTCGTCCCCCTCCCCCGGTCCTGTCACTCCCCACTGACCCCTCGTCCCCCTCCCCCGGTCCTGTCACTCTCCACTGACCCCTCATCCCCCTCCCCCGGTGCTGTCACTCTCCACTGACCCCTCATCCCCCTCCCCCGGTCCTGTCACTCACCACTGACCCTTCATTCCCCTCCCCCGATCCTGTCACTCTCCACTGACCCCTCATTCCCCTCCCCCGGTCCTGTCACTCCCCACTGACCCCTCGTCCCCCTCCCCCGGTGCTGTCACTCCCCACTGACCCCTCGTCCCCCTCCCCCGGTGCTGTCACTCCCCACTGACCCCTCATCCCCCTCCCCCGGTGCTGTCACTCCCCACTGACCCCTCATTCCCCCTCCCCCGGTCCTGTCACTCCCCACTGACCCCTCGTCCCCCTCCCCCGGTCCTGTCACTCCCCACTGACCCCTCATCCCCCTCCCCCGGTGCTGTCACTCCCCACTGACCCCTCATCCCCCTCCCCCGGTCCTGTCACTCCCCACTGACCCCTCATCCCCCTCCCGCGGTGCTGTCACTCGGCACTGACCCCTCATCCCCCTCCCCCGGTCCTGTCACTCCCCACTGACCCCTCGTCCCCCTCCCCCGGTCCTGTCACTCCCCACTGACCCCTCATCCCCCTCCCCCGGTACTGTCACTCCCCACTGACCCCTCATCCCCCTCCCCCGGTCCTGTCACTCCCCACTGACCCCTCATCCCCCTCCCCCGGTCCTGTCACTCCCCACTGACCCCTCATCCCCCTCCCGCGGTGCTGTCACTCTCCACTGACCCCTCATCCCCCTCCCCCGATCCTGTCACTCCCCACTGACCCCTCATCCCCCTCCCCCGGTCCTGTCACTCCCCACTGACCCTTCATTCCCCTCCCCCAATCCTGTCACTCTCCACTGACCCCTCATTCCCCTCCCCCGGTCCTGTCACTCCCCACTGACCCCTCATCCCCCTCCCCCGGTCCTGTCACTCCCCACTGACCCTTCATTCCCCTCCCCCAATCCTGTCACTCCCCACTGACCCCTCATCCCCCTCCCCCGGTCCTGTCACTCCCCACTGACCCCTCATCCCCCTCCCGCGGTGCTGTCACTCTCCACTGACCCCTCATCCCCCTCCCCCGATCCTGTCACTCCCCACTGACCCCTCATCCCCCTCCCCCGGTCCTGTCACTCCCCACTGACCCTTCATTCCCCTCCCCCAATCCTGTCACTCTCCACTGACCCCTCATTCCCCTCCCCCGGTCCTGTCACTCTCCACTGACCCCTCATTCCCCTCCCCCGGTCCTGTCACTCTCCACTGACCCTTCATTCCCCTCCCCCGGTCCTGTCACTCTCCACTGACCCCTCATTCCCCTCCCCCGGTCCTGTCACTCTCCACTGACCCCTCATCCCCCTCCCCCGATCCTGTCACTCCCTACAGACCCCTCATCCGCCCGCCTACGCTCATGATCTCTGCTTGCAGTGAATGGTGGCAGAACCTGAACATTCCTAATACTCCTCACAGCTGAAGGTTTGTTACAGGTGGATGCAGCTACGACAATCCTCTTGGAGGGTTGGGAGTCGGGTCACTGCGGGGGAGGGTGACCCTGCACCTGTCTGTCAGCGGGGAAGGGGATACATGTTCGCCTAGTTTAACTGTTGCAATGTATCAGTTTGTGAAACTGTAACAAACCCTCAGCTGAGAGCAGGATTGGGGCAGGAAGTATTTTCAGCCTCTAGATGTCAGCTGAAACATTTTCATTTGCGGACAGCAAGCAGAGATCTAATCAGCGCTGAGAAGGTTAAATCTACAGCATGAAGTTAGATGTCCATTCCCTGGTCGAGCTGTGAGTGGATGAGGGTGGTAGTGAGGACGCTGCTGGTTGTGCTCCGATCTCTGCTGTGTCTGAGTGGATGAGGGTGGTAGTGAGGACGCTGCTGGTTGTGCTCCGATCTCTGCTGTGTCTGAGTGGATGAGGGTGGTAGTGAGGACGCTGCTGGTTGTGCTCCGATCTCTGCTGTGTCTGAGTGGATGAGGGTGGTAGTGAGGACGCTGCTGGTTGTGCTCCGATCTCTGCTGTGTCTGAGTGGATGAGGGTGGTAGTGAGGACGCTGCTGGTTGTGCTCCGATCTCTGCTGTGTCTGAGTGGATGAGGGTGGTAGTGAGGACGCTGCTGGTTGTGCTCCGATCTCTGCTGTGTCTGAGTGGATGAGGGTGGTAGTGAGGACGCTGCTGGTTGTGCTCCGATCTCTGCTGTCTGAGTGGATGAGGGTGGTAGTGAGGACGCTGCTGGTTGTGCTCCGATCTCTGCTGTGTCTGAGCGGATGAGGGTGGTAGTGAGGACGCTGCTGGTTGTGCTCCGATCTCTGCTGTGTCTGAGCGGATGAGGGTGGTAGTGAGGACGCTGCTGGTTGTGCTCCGATCTCTGCTGTGTCTGAGTGGATGAGGGTGGTAGTGAGGACGCTGCTGGTTGTGCTCCGATCTCTGCTGTCTGAGTGGATGAGGGTGGTAGTGAGGACGCTGCTGGTTGTGCTCCGATCTCTGCTGTGTCTGAGCGGATGAGGGTGGTAGTGAGGACGCTGCTGGTTGTGCTCCGATCTCTGCTGTGTCTGAGCGGATGAGGGTGGTAGTGAGGACGCTGCTGGTTGTGCTCCGATCTCTGCTGTCTCTGAGTGGATGAGGGTGGTAGTGAGGACGCTGCTGGTTGTGCTCCGATCTCTGCTGTCTCTGAGTGGATGAGGGTGGTAGTGAGGACGCTGCTGGTTGTGCTCCGATCTCTGCTGTGTCTGAGTGGATGAGGGTGGTAGTGAGGACGCTGCTCGTTGTGCTCCGATCTCTGCTGTGTCTGAGCGGATGAGGGTGGTAGTGAGGACGCTGCTGGTTGTGCTCCGATCTCTGCTGTGTCTGAGTGGATGAGGGTGGTAGTGAGGACGCTGCTGGTTGTGCTCCGATCTCTGCTGTCTCTGAGTGGATGAGGGTGGTAGTGAGGACGCTGCTGGTTGTGCTCCGATCTCTGCTGTCTCTGAGTGGATGAGGGTGGTAGTGAGGACGCTGCTGGTTGTGCTCCGATCTCTGCTGTGTCTGAGTGGATGAGGGTGGTAGTGAGGACGCTGCTCGTTGTGCTCCGATCTCTGCTGTGTCTGAGCGGATGAGGGTGGTAGTGAGGACGCTGCTGGTTGTGCTCCGATCTCTGCTGTGTCTGAGTGGATGAGGGTGGTAGTGAGGACGCTGCTGGTTGTGCTCCGATCTCTGCTGTGTCTGAGCGGATGAGGGTGGTAGTGAGGACGCTGCTCGTTGTGCTCCGATCTCTGCTGTGTCTGAGCGGATGAGGGTGGTAGTGAGGACGCTGCTGGTTGTGCTCCGATCTCTGCTGTGTCTGAGTGGATGAGGGTGGTAGTGAGGACGCTGCTGGTTGTGCTCCGATCTCTGCTGTGTCTGAGTGGATGAGGGTGGTAGTGAGGACGCTGCTGGTTGTGCTCCGATCTCTGCTGTGTCTGAGTGGATGAGGGTGGTAGTGAGGACGCTGCTGGTTGTGCTCCGATCTCTGCTGTGTCTGAGTGGATGAGGGTGGTAGTGAGGACGCTGCTGGTTGTGCTCCGATCTCTGCTGTGTCTGAGTGGATGAGGGTGGTAGTGAGGACGCTGCTGATTGTGCTCCGATCTCTGCTGTGTCTGAGCGGATGAGGGTGGTAGTGAGGACGCTGCTGGTTGTGCTCCGATCTCTGCTGTGTCTGAGCGGATGAGGGTGGTAGTGAGGACGCTGCTGGTTGTGCTCCGATCTCTGCTGTGTCTGAGCGGATGAGGGTGGTAGTGAGGACGCTGCTGGTTGTTGTCTTGTCGCTGGGGATGTTTGCTCTCCTTCTGCTGATTGCGGAGTGTGAACTGCGCTGTACCCTTCTGGCTCCGGAGCTTGTGATGATCCTCTGTTATAATGTGCCGCGTCTTATTACTGGGCAGTGGGGTCTCATGTAGGAGGACGCTCGGACCTCTCTGTTTCGGGGGGCTTCACTGTCGCTTTCTTCCCAGCAGGTGTGTTGTGAGTTCTGTTTTTGGGCTCCCTCTGGTGGTTACTGATGGTACTGGGTGACTTGTCTTTCCTGGGTTTCTGGGTTCCACCTGTTCCATCAGCATATGGGAGTTTCCTATTTAACCTGGCTTTGCTGGCATTTCCTCGCCGGTTATCAATGTATCCAGTGTGTCTTGTTACCTCTGCTCCCTGCTCCTAGAACCTTCTGGTCAAGCTAAGTTTGGATTTTCCTGTTTTGGTGTTTTGCTTTATTTGGTTTTTAGTCCAGCCTGCAGATATGTGATTCTTGCTGCTGGTTGCTCTAGTGGGCTGAAATTGCTCCTCATGTACCATGAGTTGGCACATGAGTTCAAGTAATTTCAGGATGGTTTTCTTGAAGGGTTTTTCGCTGACCGCGCAGTTCACTTTTGTATCCTCTGCTATCTAGCTTTAGCGGGCCTCATTTTGCTGAAACTGTTTTCATACTGCGTATGTGCTTTCCTCTCATTTCACCGTCATTATATGTGGGGGGCTGCTATTTCTGTGGGGGATTTCTCTGGAGGCAAGAGAGGTCTGTGTTTCTTTTAATAGGGGAAGTTAGATCTTCGGCTGGAGCGAGACGTCTAGGATCATCGTAGGCACGTTCCCCGGCTACTTTTATTTGTGTGTTAGGTTCAGGGTCGCGGTCAGCTCAGGTTCCATCGCCCTAGAGCTTGTTTGTATCTGTGCTTGTCCTTTAGTGATCCCCTGCCATTGGGATCATGACAGTATAACCGGCCCACAAAGTGTTAATTGTATTGGCTGAAGTAGGAGGATAAGTAGTCTGAGGAAGTTTTTTTTTTTTTTTTTTTTTTTCTCTTTCCCTCAGAGTTTGCTGCCTAGCCTTATTGCAGTGTGGCTACTTCCTCCTCCTCTTAATCTTTGAATGGCTCTGATCCCAGCTGTTTATCATGGACGTCCAGAGTTTGGCTTCCAGCCTGAATAATCTTGCCACTAAGGTTCAAAATATACAGGATTTTGTTGTACATGCTCCTATGTCTGAACCTAGAATTCCTGTCCCAGAGTTTTTTTCTGGAGATAGATCTCGTTTTCTGAATTTTAGGAACAATTGCAAGTTGTTTCTTTCTTTGAAATCTCGCTCCTCTGGAGACCCTGCTCAGCAAGTCAAGATAATTATATCTTTCCTGCGGGGTGACCTGTTATGGCTGGCAATCAGGCAACACAGCGTGCAGTAATCAGCGCACATACAGAGATCTGGCAATAACCCAAAACAATAGGACGAGCTCTGAGACGTGGAATCTCTGTAGACTGCAGTACCTGATCTATCCTCACACAACTGGAAGCAGCAGTGGATTGCGCCTATCAACTACCTATGCAACTCGGCACTGCCTGAGGAGCTGACTAGCCTGAAGATAGAAATACAAGCCTGACTTACCTCAGAGAAATACCCCAAAGGAATAGGCAGCCCCCACATATAATGACTGTTAGCAAGATGAAAAGACAAACGTAGGAATGAAATAGATTCAGCAAAGTGAGGCCCGATATTCTAGACAGAGCGAGGATAGCAAAGAGAACTATGCAGTCTACAAAAAACCCTAAAACGAAAACCACGCAAAGGGGCAAAAAGACCCACCGTGCCGAACTAACAGCACGGCGGTGCACCCCTTTGCTTCTCAGAGCTTCCAGCAAAAGATAATAACAAGCTGGACAGAAAAAACAGAAAACAAACTAGAAGCACTTATCTAGCAGAGCAGCAGGCCCAAGGAAAGATGCAGTAGCTCAGATCCAACACTGGAACATTGACAAGGAGCAAGGAAGACAGACTCAGGTGGAGCTAAATAGCAAGGCAGCCAACGAGCTCACCAAAACACCTGAGGGAGGAAGCCCAGAGACTGCAATACCACTTGTGACCACAGAAGTGAACTCAGCCACAGAATTCACAACAGTGACCCTCAGGATTGGGCATTTGCATTGGCACCAGGGGACCCTGCGTTGCTTAATGCGGATGCGTTTTTTCTGGCATTAGGTTTGCTCTATGAGGAACCTAACCAAGAGATTCAGGCTGAAAAAGCTTTGTTGGCCCTCTCTCAGGGGCAAGATGAAGCAGAAATTTATTGTCAAAAATTTCGGAAGTGGTCGGTGCTTACTCAGTGGAATGAGTGCGCTCTGGCTGCAAAGTTTAGAGATGGCCTTTCTGAGGCCATTAAAGATGTTATGGTGGGGTTCCCTGCGCCTGCTGGTCTGAATGAGTCTATGACTATGGCTGTTCAGATTGATCGGCGTTTACGGGAGCGCAAACCTGTGCATCATTTGGCGGTGTCGTCTGAACCGTCACCTGAGATAATGCAATGTGATAGAATTCAGTCCAGAAGTGAACGGCAAAAGTATAGGCGGAAAAAAGGGTTGTGCTTTTATTGTGGTGATTCAGCTCATGTTATATCAGCATGCTCTAAACGCACAAAAAAGGTTGATAAGTCTGTTGCCATTAGTACTTTACAGTCTAAGTTCATTCTGTCTGTGACTCTGATTTGTTCATTATCATCCATTTCCGTCGATGCCTATGTGGATTCAGGCGCTGCCCTGAGTCTTATGGATTGGTCATTTGCCAATCGCTGTGGGTTTAGTCTAGAGCCTCTGGAAGTCCCTATTCCTTTGAAGGGAATTGACTCTACACCTTTGGCTATGAATAAACCTCAGTACTGGACACAAGTGACCATGCGTATGACTCCCGTTCACCAGGAGGTGATTCGCTTCCTGGTATTGTATAATTTGCATGATGTTCTAGTACTTGGTCTGCCATGGTTACAAACTCATAATCCAGTCCTTGACTGGAAAACAATGTCTGTATTAAGCTGGGGATGTCAGGGGGTTCATGATGATGCACCTCCGATTTCTATCGCTTCATCTACTCCTTCTGAGGTTCCTGTATTTTTGTCTGATTATCGGGATGTTTTTGAGGAGCCTAAGCTCAGTTCGCTTCCTCCTCACAGGGATTGCGATTGTGCTATAAATTTAATTCCAGGCAGTAAATTTCCTAAAGGTCGTTTGTTCAATCTGTCAGTGCCAGAGCATACTGCTATGCGGGATTATGTTAAGGAGTCCTTGGAAAAGGGACATATCCGTCCATCTTTGTCCCCTTTGGGAACAGGTTTTTTTTTCGTGGCCAAAAAAGATGGTTCCTTGAGGCCTTGTATAGATTATCGTCTTTTGAATAAGATTACCGTAAAATATCAGTATCCTTTGCCATTGTTGACTGATTTGTTTGCTCGCATTAAGGGGGCTAAATGGTTCACTAAGATTGATCTTCGGGGTGCGTATAATCTTATACGAATAAAGCAAGGTGATGAGTGGAAAACCGCATTTAATACGCCTGAGGGCCATTTTGAGTATTTGGTAATGCCTTTTGGACTTTCTAATGCTCCTTCAGTCTTCCAGTCCTTTATGCACGATATTTTCCGTGAATATCTGGATAAATTTATGATTGTGTATTTGGATGATATTTTGGTTTTTTCTGATGACTGGGAGTCTCATGTTCAGCAGGTCAGGAAGGTGTTTCAGGTCCTGCGGGCCAATTCCTTGTTTGTAAAAGGCTCAAAGTGTCTCTTTGGAGTCCAGAAGATTTCTTTCTTGGGGTATATTTTTTCCCCTTCTACTATTGAGATGGATCCCGTCAAGGTTCAGGCTATTTGTGACTGGACGCAGCCTACATCTCTTAAGAGCCTACAGAAGTTCTTGGGCTTTGCTAATTTCTATCGTCGTTTTATAACTAATTTTTCTAGGGTTGTTAAGCCTTTGACGGATTTGACTAAGAAGGGTGCTGATGTTGCTAATTGGTCTCCTGCGGCTGTGGAGGCCTTTCAGGAACTTAAGCGCCGGTTTTCTTCTGCTCCTGTGTTGCGTCAGCCAGATGTTTCGCTCCCTTTTCAGGTTGAGGTTGATGCTTCCGAGATTGGAGCGGGGGCGGTTTTGTCACAGAGAAGCTCCGATGGCTCAGTGATGAAGCCATGCGCGTTTTTTTCTAGAAAGTTTTCGCCGGCTGAGCGGAATTATGATGTTGGTAATCGGGAACTTTTGGCCATGAAGTGGGCATTTGAGGAGTGGCGTCATTGGCTAGAGGGTGCTAGACATCGTGTGGTGGTCTTGACTGATCACAAAAATTTGATTTACCTTGAGTCTGCCAGGCGTCTGAATCCTAGACAGGCTCGTTGGTCACTGTTTTTCTCTCGTTTCAATTTTGTGGTTTCATACCTGCCAGGTTCAAAGAATGTGAAGACGGATGCTCTTTCTAGGAGTTTTGTGCCTGACTCCCTTGGAAATTCTGAGCCCTCTGGTATCCTTAGGGATGGGGTGATTTTGTCTGCTGTCTCCCCAGACTTGCGACGTGCTTTGCAGGAGTTTCAGGCGGGTAAACCTGATCGTTGTCCGCCTGAGAGACTGTTTGTTCCGGATAATTGGACCAGTAGAGTCATCTCCGAGGTCCATTCTTCTGCGTTGGCAGGTCATCCTGGAATATTTGGTACTAGAGACTTGGTGGCCTGGTCTTTTTGGTGGCCTTCCTTGTCGAGGGATGTGCGTTCTTTTGTGCAGTCTTGTGAGGTTTGTGCTCGGGCTAAGCCTTGCTGTTCTCGGGCCAGTGGATTGTTGTCACCTTTGCCTATCCCGAAGAGGCCTTGGACGCACATTTCCATGGACTTTATTTCGGATCTCCCTGTCTCTCAAAAAATGTCCGTCATCTGGGTTGTGTGTGATCGCTTTTCTAAAATGGTTCATCTGGTACCCTTGCCTAAGTTGCCTTCCTCCTCTGAGTTGGTCCCTCTGTTTTTTCAGAATGTGGTTCGTTTGCATGGGATTCCTGAGAACATCGTTTCTGACAGGGGATCCCAGTTTGTGTCTAGATTTTGGCGGACGTTCTGTGCTAAGATGGGCATTGATTTGTCCTTTTCGTCTGCATTCCATCCTCAGACGAATGGCCAGACTGAACGAACTAATCAGACCTTGGAAACTTATTTAAGGTGTTTTGTTTCTGCTGATCAGGATGACTGGGTTACCTTTTTGCCGTTGGCCGAGTTTGCCCTTAATAATCGGGCTAGTTCTGCTACCTTGGTTTCTCCTTTCTTTTGTAATTCGGGGTTTCATCCTCGTTTTTCCTCTGGTCAGGTGGAACCTTCTGATTGTCCTGGAGTGGACATGGTGGTGGATAGGTTGCATCGGATTTGGAGTCATGTGGTGGACAATTTGAAGTTGTCCCAGGAGAAGGCTCAGCAGTTTGCTAATCGCCGTCGCCGCGTGGGTCCTCGACTTCTTGTTGGTGACTTGGTGTGGTTGTCTTCTCGTTTTGTTCCTATGAAGGTCTCTTCTCCTAAGTTCAAGCCTCGGTTCATCGGTCCCTATAGGATCTTGGAAATTCTTAACCCTGTGTCGTTTCGTTTGGATCTCCCGGCATCGTTTGCTATTCATAATGTGTTTCATCGGTCGTTGTTGCGGAAGTATGAGGTACCTGTTGTTCCTTCGCTTTAGCCTCCTGCTCCAGTGCTGGTGGAGGGAGAATTGGAGTATGTTGTGGAGAAGATCTTGGATTCTCGTGTTTCCAGACGGAAACTCCAGTATTTGGTCAAGTGGAAGGGTTATGGTCAGGAGGATAATTCTTGGGTGATTGCCTCGGATGTTCATGCTGATGATTTGGTTCGCGCTTTTCATAGGGCTCATCCTGGTCGCCCTGGTGGTTCTCGTGAGGGTTCGGTGACCCCCTCCTCAAGGGGGGGGTACTGTTGTGAGTTCTGTTTTTGGGCTCCCTCTGGTGGTTACTGATGGTACTGGGTGACTTGTCTTTCCTGGGTTTCTGGGTTCCACCTGTTCCATCAGCATATGGGAGTTTCCTATTTAACCTGGCTTTGCTGGCATTTCCTCGCCGGTTATCAATGTATCCAGTGTGTCTTGTTACCTCTGCTCCCTGCTCCTAGAACCTTCTGGTCAAGCTAAGTTTGGATTTTCCTGTTTTGGTGTTTTGCTTTATTTGGTTTTTAGTCCAGCCTGCAGATATGTGATTCTTGCTGCTGGTTGCTCTAGTGGGCTGAAATTGCTCCTCATGTACCATGAGTTGGCACATGAGTTCAAGTAATTTCAGGATGGTTTTTTTGAAGGGTTTTTCGCTGACCGCGCAGTTCACTTTTGTATCCTCTGCTATCTAGCTTTAGCGGGCCTCATTTTGCTGAAACTGTTTTCATACTGCGTATGTGCTTTCCTCTCATTTCACCGTCATTATATGTGGGGGGGCTGCTATTTCTGTGGGGGATTTCTCTGGAGGCAAGAGAGGTCTGTGTTTCTTTTAATAGGGGAAGTTAGATCTTCGGCTGGAGCGAGACGTCTAGGATCATCGTAGGCACGTTCCCCGGCTACTTTTATTTGTGTGTTAGGTTCAGGGTCGCGGTCAGCTCAGGTTCCATCGCCCTAGAGCTTGTTTGTATCTGTGCTTGTCCTTTAGTGATCCCCTGCCATTGGGATCATGACACAGGTGGATCTGTCTGACCTCGCCCCGGAGGAGCGATGGAGGTGAGACGTCATTATTCCCTTAATATGCGGCAGTGACTGTACGGACCAGGCCGTGGTGGACGGGGCTGACCGCCTCTTGCGCAGGATGTGCAGGGGTTGTCGGCAGTAGTAGATGCTGTGCTATTACGTCTGTGTGGTTACAGGGTGGAGCACGCCAGGATGCACGCCAAGCACCGTGGCCACGAGGCGATGCACGCGGAGATGGTCCTCATCCTCATCGCCACGCTGGTGGAGGCGCAGCTGCTGCTGGTGCAGTGGAAGCAGTGACACCCGCGCTCCTACAATGTAAGAGCCGACGTACGGTAAGAGGGGGGTGTCTGCAGCGCTGTGCGGCTCACGGACCCCCGTCACTGCCCGCGCCGGTCCCAGGAGGTGACGCGTCCTGTGCCAGTCTGGGGCAGGAGTGGTCTGCAGCCTGGAGACCGCCGGCAGCTGTTATACTCCAGTCACATCCGAAGCTGCAGCCTCTGCTCAGCTGGAGGTTTGCCATAACTGCAGCTGTGGATGTGACCGGTTGGTTGGTCACATCTTGGGCTCTGTGTGTTCTCGCAGATGGTGACGCTGTTCCAGATGTGGATTGTTCCTGTGTATTTCACAGTGAAGCTGCACTGGTGGAGATTCCTGGGAATCTGGATCCTCTTCTCTGGTCACCGCATTTATCACCTACAAAGCCACACGGAAACCACTGGAACAAACCACCCCCAGGTGAGTGCCGCAGGCTGCAAGCGGAGACCCTTCTAGGTACAGGGTGGTGCAGGGACCAGGCGACCAGAAATGAGATGGCTCATTCAGCGGCATGTCCACCTCTCTGTAACATTACACAGCACATGAAGGGTTAATGATAAGTGGAGTCACTGTCTCCATACATTACTTATACTGATCCTGTATTACAGTCTCCAGAGCTGCACTCACTATTCTGCTGGTGCAGTCACTGTGCACATACATTACATTACTGATCCTGAGTTACATCCTGCATTATACTCCAGAGCTGCACTCACTATTCTGCTGGTGCAGTCACTGTGTACATACATTACATTACTGATCCTGAGTTACATCCTGTATTATACCCCAGAGCTGCACTCACTATTCTGCTGGTGGAGTCACTGTGCACATACATTACATTACTGATCCTGAGTTACATCCTGCATTATACTCCAGAGCTGCACTCACTATTCTGCTGGTGCAGTCACTGTGTACATACATTACTGATCCTGAGTTACCTCCTGTATTATACTCCAGAGCTGCACTCACTATTCTGCTGGTGCAGTCACTGTGTACATACATTACATTACTGATCCTGAGTTACATCCTGTATTATATTCCAGAGCTGCACTCACTATTCTGCTGGTGCAGTCACTGTGTACATACATTACATTACTGATCCTGAGTTACATCCTGTATTATACTCCAGAGCTGCACTCACTATTCTGCTGGTGCAGTCACTGTGTACATACATTACATTACTGATCCTGAGTTACATCCTGTATTATACTCCAGAGCTGCACTCACTATTCTGCTGGTGCAGTCACTGTGTACATACATTACATTACTGATCCCGAGTTACATCCTGTATTATACTCCAGAGCTGCACTCACTATTCTGCTGGTGCAGTCACTGTGTACATACATTACTGATCCTGAGTTACATCCTGTATTATACTCCAGAGCTGCACTCACTATTCTGTTGGTGCAGTCACTGTGTACATACATTACATTACTGATCCTTAGTTACCTCCTGTATTATACCCCAGAGCTGCACTCACTATTCTGCTGGTGCAGTCACTGTGTACATACATTACTGATCCTGAGTTACATCCTGCATTATACTCCAGAGCTGCACTCACTATTCTGCTGGTGCAGTCACTGTGTACATACATTACATTACTGATCCTGAGTTACATCCTGTATTATACCCCAGAGCTGCACTCACTATTCTGCTGGTGGAGTCACTGTGCACATACATTACATTACTGATCCTGAGTTACATCCTGCATTATACTCCAGAGCTGCACTCACTATTCTGCTGGTGCAGTCACTCTGTACATACATTACATTACTGATCCTTAGTTAGCTCCTGTATTATACCCCAGAGCTGCACTCACTATTCTGCTGGTGGAGTCACTGTGCACATACATTACATTACTGATCCTGAGTTACATCCTGCATTATACTCAAGAGCTGCACTCACTATTCTGCTGGTGCAGTCACTGTGTACATACATTACTGATCCTGAGTTACCTCCTGTATTATACCCAAGAGCTGCACTCACTATTCTGCTGGTGCCGTCACTGTGTACATACATTAGTGATCCTGAGTTATATCCTGTATTATACCCCAGAGCTCCACTCACTATTCTGCTGGTGCAGTCACTGTGTACATACATTACATTACTGATCCTGAGTTACATCCTGTATTATACCCCAGAGCTGCACTCACTATTCTGCTGGTGCAGTCACTGTGTACATACATTACATTACTGATCCTGAGTTACCTCCTGTATTATACCCCAGAGCTGCACTCACTATTCTGCTGGTGCAGTCACTGTGTACATACATTACATTACTGATCCTGAGTTACATCCTGTATTATACCCCAGAGCTGCGCTCACTATTCTGCTGGTGCAGTCACTGTGTACATACATTACATTACTGATCCTGAGTTACATCCTGCATTATACTCCAGAGCTGCACTCACTATTCTGCTGGTGCAGTCACTGTGTACATCCATTACTGATCCTGAGTTACCTCCTGTATTATACCCAAGAGCTGCACTCACTATTCTGCTGGTGCAGTCACTGTGTACATACATTACATTACTGATCCTTAGTTACCTCCTGTATTATACCCAAGAGCTGCACTCACTATTCTGCTGGTGCCGTCACTGTGTACATACATTAGTGATCCTGAGTTACCTCCTGTATTATACCCAAGAGCTGCACTCACTATTCTGCTGGTGCCGTCACTGTGTACATACATTACATTACTGATCCTGGGTTACATCCTGTATTATTCTACAGAGCTGCGCTCACTATTCTGCTGGTGCAGTCACTGTGTACATACATTACATTACTGATCCTGAGTTACCTCCTGTATTATACCCCAGAGCTGCACTCACTATTCTGCTGGTGCAGACACTGTGTACATACATTACATTACTGATCCTGAGTTACATCCTGTATTATACCCCAGAGCTGCACTCACTATTCTGCTGGTGCAGTCACTGTGTACATACATTATTGATCCTGAGTTACATCCTGTATTATACTCCAGAGCTGCACTCACTATTCTGCTGCTGCAGTCACTCTGTACATACATTACATTAATGATCCTGAGTTACCTCCTGTATTATACTCCAGAGCTGCACTCACTATTCTGCTGGTGCAGTCACTGTGTACATACATTACATTACTGATCCTTAGTTACCTCCTGTATTATACCCAAGAGCTGCACTCACTATTCTGCTGGTGCCATCACTGTGTACATACATTAGTGATCCTGAGTTATATCCTGTATTATACCCCAGAGCTGCACTCACTATTCTGCTGGTGCAGTCACTGTGTACATACATTACATTACTGATCCTGAGTTACCTCCTGTATTATACCCCAGAGCTGCACTCACTATTCTGCTGGTGCAGGCACTGTGTACATACATTACATTACTGATCCTGAGTTATATCCTATATTATACCCCAGAGCTGCACTCACTATTCTGCTGGTGCAGTCACTGTGTACATACATTACTGATCCTGAGTTATATCCTGTATTATACCCCAGAGCTGCACTCACTATTCTGCTGGTGCAGTCACTGTGTACATACATTACATTACTGATCCTGAGTTACATCCTGTATTATACTCCAGAGCTGCACTCACTATTCTGCTGGTGCAGTCACTGTGTACAAACATTACATTACTGATCCTGAGTTACATCCTGTATTATACCCCAGAGCTGCACTCACTATTCTGCTGGTGCAGTCACTGTGTACATACATTACATTACTGATCCTGAGTTACCTCCTGTATTATACCCCAGAGCTGCACTCAATATTCTGCTGGTGCAGTCACTGTGTACATACATTACTGATCCTGAGTTACATCCTGTATTATACCCCGGAGCTGCGCTCACTATTCTGCTGGTGCAGTCACTGTGTACATACAGTACATTACTGATCCTGAGTTACATCCTGTATTATACCCCAGAGCTGCGCTCACTATTCTGCTGGTGCAGTCACTGTGTACATTGTTATGAACAGGTAATTCAGAACCACAATGGGTCTAGTGGTTAAGAGCACACAAGGTGACCTAACAGTTAGCAATAACAAGGACGAGCTCTGAGACGTGGGAACTCTGCTGACCGCAATCCCTAATCCTATCATACCACACTAAAGGTAGCCGTGGAGCGCTCCTGTCCAGGCCTAGGCGCCTCGATCACAGCCTGAGAAACTAGCTAGCCCTAAGAGAGAAAAATAAGCCTACCTTGCCTCAGAGAAATTCCCCAAAGGAAAAGGCAGCCCCCCACATATAATGACTGTGAGTAGAGATGAAAGTACAAACACAGAGATGAAATAGATTTTAGCAAAGTGAGGCCCGACTGACTGAACAGACCGAAGATAGGAAAGATTACTTTGCGGTTAACACAAAACCCTACAAACAACCACGCAGAGGGTGCAAAAAGACCCTCCGCACCGACTAACGGTACGGAGGTACACCCTCTGCGTCCCAGAGCTTCCAGCAAGCAAGAAAAACCAATAGCGCAAGCTGGACAGATAATATAGCAACAAAAGTAACACCAGCAAAACTTAGCTTATGCAGGAAAGACAGGCCACAGGAACGATCCAGGAGAAAGCAAGATCCACAGTAGAACATTGACAGGAGGCCAGGAGCAAAGCACTAGGTGGAGTCAAATAGAGCAGCACCTAACGACTTCACCACATCACCTGAGGAAGGAAACTTAGAAGCCGTAGTACCACTCACATCCACCAACGGAAGCTCATAGACAGAATCAGCCGAAGTACCACTTGTGACCACAGGAGGGAGCTCGACCACAGAATTCACAACAGTACATACATTACTGATCCTCAGTTACATCCTGTATTATACTCCAGAGCTGCACTCACTATTCTGCTGGAGCAGTCACTGTGTATATACATTACATTACTGATCCTGAGTTACATCCTGTATTATATTCCAGAGCTGCACTCACCATTCTGCTGGTGCAGTCACTGTGTACATACATTACATTACTGA
Organism: Ranitomeya imitator; assembly: GCF_032444005.1. Lineage (NCBI taxonomy): Eukaryota > Metazoa > Chordata > Amphibia > Anura > Dendrobatidae > Ranitomeya > Ranitomeya imitator. The sequence continues at coordinate 827,498,724 of NC_091284.1, forward strand.
TCCTCAGTTACATCCTGTATTATACCCCAGAGCTGCACTCACTATTCTGCTGGTGCAGTCACTGTGTAGATACATTACTGATCCTGAGTTACATCCTGTATTATACCCCAGAGCTGCACTCACTATTCTGCTGGTGCAGTCACTGTGTAGATACATTACTGATCCTCAGTTACATCCTGTATTATACCCCAGAGCTGCACTCGCTATTCTGCTGGTGCAGTCACTGTGTACATATATTACATTACTGATCCTGAGTTACATCCTGTATTATACTCCAGAGCTGCACTCACTATTCTGCTGGTGCAGTCACTGTGTACATACATTACATTACTGATCCTGAGTTACATCCTGTACTATACCCCAGAGCTGCACTCACTATTCTTCTTTCTGTACTTTCCCTTCCAGGCTGGTGTATAAATGGTTCTTGCTGCTGTATAAGATGAGCTATGCCACGGGCATTGTGGGATACATGGCTGTGATGTTCACGCTCTTCGGTCTGAACCTGTTGTTCCGGTAAGTCTGTGTCTGCCGACATTTCTCATTTTCTGGAGCAGAATCTTCGAACAATTGATTTCTTGATCTTCAGATGCGATACGTCTTCTCTCCACTAGAGGTCTCCTCTCTGCCACTTAAAGCAGGCCTGCTATGCCTGCTATGTACACCAGGGGCAGTGTGGAGCCTTAAGCCCTGGGAATCTTATGGAGAATGCGGCATCCAAGCTCTGACCGCGTGCTGCCATCACCCCCAAGCTCTGACCGCGTGCTGCCATCACCCCCGAGCTCTGACCGCGTGCTGCCATCACCCCCCGAGCTCTGACCGTGTGCTGCCATCACCCCCCGAGCTCTGACCGCGTGCCGCCATCACCCCCCGAGCTCTGACCGCGTGCCGCCATCACCCCCCGAGCTCTGACCGCGTGCCGCCATCACCCCCAGAGCTCACCCCCACTCAGACTTAGTGTTACTTAGGCCCAGCAGCGGTACCTGGCTCTGAAGAAATTCCTCAAAGGACCGTCTTACAGCTTCTTCCTCAAGGAGTGACGAATTCAGCTTCCAATAACCTCTTCCCATCCGAGGAGTCTCTGTAACGCTCAGAGAAAATATAATCAAACAGTGATCGGAGAATTCCACCTCCACAACGACGAGGAGACTGCCTCCTCCTTCAAATAAAACCTGTCTATCCTAGACCTGCACTAACTACCTCTAAAAAGGTGAACCCCGCGTGGCCTGTGTTGTGCCGGATGTGGACATCCACCAGGCGTGCCTCACTTACTATTCTATTTAGCGCGACGCAATCGTAAGCCAGCCGATCTCCGGAACCTCCTCTATCACAGGGTCTCGTGACGTTGTTGAAATCCCCTCCAAAGACCACCTGCCGGCTCGAAAATAAGAAAGGTTTGATCTTCATGAAGAGACACTTGCGGTCCCACTTGGACTGGGGACCGTAGATGTTAATGAGCCGAAGCTCCTCTCCCCCCATGGAGACATCTAGGATCAAGCATCTCCCCATTTCTAACTCGATCAATCGTCTGCATTCAACCGCTGCGGTCTTAAAAAGGACCGCCACCCCGCTATTTGGCTTGGCCGCAAGAGCCCAGTAGGAGGGCCCGTGCCTCCACTCCCGCCTTTTTTTTTTTTTTTTTAACGGATATGGTGCCCACATTGCTATAGACCGCGTGGGCTGGGCAATGTACAGCGTGGGCTGGGCAATGTACAGCGTGGGCTGGGCAATGTACAGCGTGGGCTGGGCAATGTACTAAAGGCCAGTATAGTAAAACAAGAGAAAAAGAGGCTAAGCCTCTGCCAGCTCACCAACACCACAGGTGCGTGGAACTCGTCCTGACCAGACGTGCAGTGGATACAATATATGGAATGAAGTGGTAGTTCCAGCTCCTTAAAATTCAAAGTCTTTATTTTCCAAGTTAAAACTTCATAGTCATCAAAGAATCCTTGTACATCATGGATGCATAGGCAGCGAAAAAGAAAGCTGCCTATGCATCCATGATGTACCAGGATTCTTTGATGACTATGAAGTTTTAACTTGGAAAATAAAGACTTTGAAGTTTAAGCAGCTAAAGGCCAGTGCCTGTTTTGTGGAGACATGGGTCACTCCATTCGAGTCTGTCCGGTAAAGCCGGAGAAGCTCCGGCATCTAGGATCGATAGGCGAGGCCTCCCTAGAGGGAAAAGACTTCTCCCTAGCCCTTACTGTGGCCATGACAACCAATGAATCCCAGTTTGTTGAGTTGGCGTATTTGGATTCCAGGGCAGCAGGAAATGTTATCCTCCAGGCTGTAGTGGATTGGTTCCAAATCCCAGTTCATCCACTCAAGCACCCCCTGGCAATAACATCTGTCGATGGGAGAACTCTTTGGGAGACATTTTGTCTGGCTACTGAGCCGCTTGAGGTCCGTATTGGAATGCTTCATACTGAGAAGATTGCCTTCTAAGTTCTTTCCCACATGCCTCACGCCTTTCTCTTAGGCCTACCATGGCTATAGCACCACAAACCTGTGTTGGACTGGAGAACTGGAGAGGTGCTCCTCTGGGGACATTCCTGTCTTGAGAGGTGTCTGGCTCCAGTTCGTCCGGCTAAGGCCCCGTCTTGTCCGGCATCGCTGCCCGGTTTGCCGTCTGTCTATTTGGTCCTTTGTCGGTTTTTGACAAGAAGGAAGCAGAGACTTTGCCGCCTCACAGGCCGTATGACTGCCCTATCAACTTGTTTCCCGGATCTACACCCCCTGGAGGCCGAATTTACCCTCTGTCCCCAGCCGAGACTCAAGCTACACACGTGGTCAAAATTGTTGGTACCCCTCGTTTAACCCCTTACCGGCATCGGACGTACTATACCGTCCGATGCCGGCTCCCCTGCTTTGATGCAGGGCTCCGCGGTGAGCCCGCACCAAAGCCGGGACATGTCAGCTGTTTTGAACAGCTGACATGTGCCCGTAATAGGCGTGGGCAGAATCGCGATCTGCCCGCACCTATTAACTAGTTAAATGCCGCTGTCAAACGCAGACAGCGGCATTTAACTACCGCTTCCGGCCGGGCGGCCGGAAATGACGTCATCGCCGACCCCCGTCACATGTCCGGGGGTCGGCGATGCGTCTCCATTGTAGCCATAGAGGTCCTTGAGACCTCTATGGTTACTGATTGCCCGTCGCTGTGAGCGCCACCCTGTGGTCGGCGCTCACAGCACACGTGCAATTCTGCTACATAGCAGCGATCAGCAGATCGCTGCTATGTAGCAGAGCCGATCGTGCTGTCCCTGCTTCTAGCCTCCCATGGAGGCTATTGAAGCATGGCAAAAGTTAAAAAAAAAAGTTTAAAAAAATGTGAAAAAAATAAAAAAAACATAAAAGTTTAAATCACCCCCCTTTCGCCCCAATCAAAATAAATCAATAAAAAAAATATCAAATCTACGCATATTTGGTATCGCCGCGCTCAGAATTGCCCGATCTATCAAATAAAAAAAAGTATTAACCTGATCGCTAAACAGCGTAGCGGGAAAAAAACTCGAAACGCCAGAATTACGTTTTTTTGGTCGCCGCGACATTGCATTAAAATGCAATAACGGGCGATCAAAAGAACGTATCTGCACCGAAATGCTATCATTAAAAACGTCATCTCAGCACGCAAAAAATAAGCCCTCAACCGACCCCAGATCACGAAAAATGGAGACGCTACGAGTATCGGAAAATGGCGCAATTTTTTTTTTTTTTTTTTTAGCAAAGTTTGGAATTTTTTTTCACCACTTAGATAAAAAATAACCTAGTCATGTTTGGTGTCTATGAACTCGTAATGACCTGGAGAATCATAATGGCAGGTCATTTTTAGCATTTAGTGAACCTAGCAAAAAAGCCAAACAAAAAACCAATGTGGGATTGCACTTTTTTTGCAATTTCACCGCACTTGGAATTTTTTTCCCGTTTTCTAGTACACGACATGCTAAAACCAATGATGTCGTTCAAAAGTACAACTCGTCCCGCAAAAAAATAAGCCCTCACATGGCCAAATTGACGGAAAAATAAAAAAGTTATGGCTCTGGGAAGGAGGGGAGCGAAAAACGAACACGGAAAAACGAAAAATCCCCTGGTCATGAAGGGGTTAATGACAGAAATACCAACAATGGTTACAGAAATAACTTGAATCTGACAAAAGTAACAATAAATAAAAAATCTATGAAAATAAACAAAAGAAAGTCAGACATTGTGTCACAATTCCCACCGTGCTGACACCAATATGTCACGGATCGGGGGTGATCTTTGGCCAGCACACGGCTATCACATGTGCAGGGGGCTTATCTTAGTTATCCCTCCACTGCTACAATGTGATGAAAACACAAACAAGGCTATTGACCTATCAATTTACTGCAGGGGCTTATTTTAGTTATCCCACTGCTGCTACAATATCAAGAACTGCAGGGATTTATGTATATCCCGCTTTTCCAGTCCCGCTTTGGAACTTGCAGCTCTCCGGCGTCCCCCATACCCTCAGGTCAGTCAGGGAACTACACCTGGAATAATTGGTCGCCGGACGAACCACTTCACTGTGGACTGGCTAGCAGGCACGCTGCAGCGAGGGAATTATAAATGCTCAGGCCGAAGCCAGTCAATAGCTTATAAAACCCCGTTCCGTCGCTGCCAGCGGCACCCACCCAGCCCAGAACACACTTCGCTGCCACGAGCTCAGATTTCTCAGAGAGGGGTTCGAATCAACCCAAATAAGTAGCGTAATTACTTCAGAAGACTTGGGGTACGTTTTAGAGCAAGAGAACAAAGCTAGTAATTTATATATTTGACGCCATAAAAGATTAGGCAGTGTTTATAAAAGACATATAAAGATGTTACAATATGAGACAAAGTATGTACAAAGCAACTACAAAAAAAAAAAACAGGGATTAAGAAAGAGTTTGCCAATTATATCTTTTGTGACCTGCTTTATTCCTGATTAGTCGTGTATCTGGACGATATTCTAGTATTTTCCCCGGATCTGACCTCCCACAGATGAACAGTTCGGCAAGTTCTTCAGTGTCTTAGGGAGAATCGCCTCTATGCCAAGTATGAGAAATGCATTTTTGAACAGTCCTCTCTTCCCTTCTTGGGTTACATTTTCTCGGATACGGGACTCAGGATGGATCCTGAGAAAGTCTCTTCCATTCTGAAATGGATGCTGCCCGTGGACGTCAAAGCAATACAGCGATTCCTTGGCTTTGCTATTTATTATAGGCAATTCATTCCCCACTTTCACCGCTCCCATCTCTGCTATGACCCAAAAGGGAGCCGATCCAAAGAACTGGTCTTCCGAGGCTGAAGATGCCTTCCGCTCTCTTAAACAGTCTTTCTCCACCGCTCCCATGCTGCATCACCCAGATTTGAACAAGCAACTTCTTTCTTGAGGTGGACGCTGTGTCGGGGTGTACGGCAGAGCAAGAAGGGACAACAGGCCAAGGGATGATTCAACAGATTTATTACCAAGAACACTGGAACAACACATGCAGGTAGATCTACAGAGTCCACAATTAGTCCAATGGAACAGGTTCGGGGGCACCTCCCGATAATCCTTGTGACAGCTAACAAAGCAATAGTCCACACGAGTCCAAGGGCTCCCAAAACAATCTCACGAACGACGAGATATGTCCTCAGCTCAAGTCTCGCCCTGTTCGCTTCCGCAGTCACAGATGGATGTGGGGTCTTGCCTCAGCTAAGAATCCCCACTCCTTCTCCTTTAAGGATCAACTCACATCTGATCTCAAAAATAAGAATGGATTGTCTGCGCTCCTGGGATCCGCCCACGAAGGGGGGTAGGGGTCACACCTTCTATTCAATGGTTGGGTCCACCAGAAGATTCTAGACTGGTGGGCTCCACATAGTCTATGTAGTATGTACATTTGACTAGCCACCTGCTGTGAGGAAGAATGGCTATCCCTTCACTAGTGATGTTGACAAAGCTTAATTACATTATAGCTTAGAGCTGCAAGTATTGGGGGAAGGAGACATCTTGTTACAGGTGAACTCCCAGCACAAGAAAATACATAAATTACAGCTAATAGAAACCAGAGAACAGTTACATACATCAAATGGCATATTATTCAAATACAGGACAGGGCAAAAGTACATATCATGACAGACGCATCCTCGTTAGGGGCTGGAGCTGTGCTCACCCAGAAGTCCTCCTCGGGCCGCTGTGTGTCCTGCGGTTTCTTCTGTAAAGTCTTCTCCGCTCCTGAGCATAACTACTCCATCGGGAACCAAGAGTTACTCGCCATTATAATGGCTCTGGAGGAGTGGCGATACCTGCTGGAGGGTGCAGTCTATCCAGTGGTCATCTACATGGACCATAACAACCTGGCTTATCTCCAGTCCGCCCAGAGACAATCCTATCCAAGCTAGGTGGTCTTTTTTTCTGCTTGCATTAACTTTCTTTTACATTTCAGGTCCGGTGACAAGAATGTCGGGGCCGATTTCCTCTCTCGCTCTTTTCTGTCCGAGGATCAAGAGGAGGATCCACAATTTATCATTGAGCCATCCAAGATGGTCACTGTTGCTTCAGTAAGTCTGTTACGAATTCCCCCAGGGAAGACCCTTGTGGCTGAATCTGAGAAGGAGCGACTTTTGTCTTGGGCCACTCATCAAAGGTGGCTGGTCACACGGGACAAAGGAAGACTCTACAGTTTCTCGCCACTACTGGTGGCCGTCCATGAGGAGAGAGATTTATGCTTATGTGGCTGCCTGTCCAATTTGTGCCCGCAACAAAGTCCCCAGACGACTTCCTGACGGTTCTCTCCTGCCGTTACCTGTACCGTCTGGTCCATGGCAGCACATAGCTATGGACTTCATTACGGATTTGTCAGTATCCGAAGATTGCACCATCATCTGGGTAGTTGTGTATCACTTCTCCAAAATGGGACACTTTACCCTGTTGTCTGCTCTTCCATCCGCTCCTGAACTGGCTGACAGCTGGATCAAACATATTTTCCGCCTGCACAGATTTCCTCGTCACATGGTGTCTGATCGAGGTTCGCAGTTCACTTACAGATTCTGGCAAGCTCTCTGTAAACATCTGGATATCATCCTGGATTTCTCATAGGCCTATCACCCCCAAGCCAATGGGCAAGTGGAGCATGTCAACCAGGTCCTGGGCAATTACCTGTGACACTTCGTCAATGCCCACCATAAAGATTGGGTGAAGTTGCTTCCCTGGGCTGAGTTCTTGTACAACAATCACACTGGTGAAGCCTCGGGGAGAGTCACTGTTCTACATTGTGTTCGCACGGCAACCAGAGGTTCCTCTCCCGGTGACGTTCCTTCTGATGTCCCTGGGGCAGATGTCCTCTCCAAGGATTTTGTGACGTTGTGGGAGGACACTAAAGCCACTTTAGAAGCATCCTCCGCCCATATGAAGAAACATGCAGACAAAAGGCGTCTGAATCCACCGTGCTTCCATCCTAGTGACAAGGAATGGCGCTCATCCATGTACATCTGGCTGAAGGTTCCTTCTTACAAGTTGGGTCCTCGTTTTATCTAGCCTTTTGAGGTGCTGAAGGGGATCACTGAGGTCTCCTATAAATTGAAGATGCCTCCTTCTTTACAGATTCAAAATTCCTTCCATATATCTCTACTAAAGCCAGTCATCCTTCTTCAAGGATCTCAGTACCATGCCCATGCCAACAGCCTCGGATGATGTTTTTGAAGTGGAGAACAACTTGGCCATGAAGAGGGTGAGATGCAAGACCTTCCTCGTTGACTGGAAGGGATATGGTCCCGAAGAAATGTCCTGGGAGCCAAACGAGAACATTCATGCTCCGATTCTCCTCTGGAAATTCCATGATGGCCTGAAGAGGGGGGGTTGTCTCCGCAGGGTCTCCGGCATGTCTTTTCACTCACCCTTGCTGCGGTCAGTTCTTCCCTTTCCCATGCTCTGCATGCTTCCAGCCAATTCTCTGGCTATGTCCTTAGGGAACGCGCACGTGCACTCACACACTCTTAAAGGGTCAGCATGTGCACTTGCTATTTCCTCCCCAGCCAATAGCTGTGAGACATTATGTATATATTGCTTCCTCCCCACTGGGGAGGTGCCTGAGCAACCTTCCTGTTTTGCAGTCTAAGTTGTGTAAGGTTGCATACCAGTCCCTGCTGCACTCTGGTGAAAATCCCGCCTGCTGCACTCTAGTGCAAATCTTTCCTGCCTGCACTCTGATCTCTGATACAAACACTGCCTGCTGCACACTGATGCAGATCCTGCCTGCAGCACTCTGATGTAGATCCTGCCTGCTGCACTCTGATATAAACTCTTTCTGCAGCACTCTAATGCAAACTCTGTCTGCTGCACTCTGATGCGAACTCTGCCAGCTGCTCCCTCCAGTCTGTCCTCTGGATCCAGCTTCTGCGCGTCCATTCTTCTGTCCTGGAGTGGCACCTGGCGTTCATAGGGAGCCCAGTCTAACCTTGGCTCCCGATGAAAGTGTTCGCATAGTCATGCCCTTCCAGGCTCTCCATGGTCCATGGCACAGTGGTTCCATAAACCACGTCCGTGACAGGTAGTATCGGTATTTTGGGCAGGTTGGGGTATCAGGCAGTACAGGGTGGTATCAGGCAGTATAGGGTGGTGTTAGGCAGTGTAGAGCAGTGTCGGTATTTGGGGTAGGTTGTTGTATCAGGCACTACAGGGTGTTATCAGGCAGCACAGGGTAGTATCGGTATTTGGGGCAGGTTGGGGTATCAGGCAGTACAGGGTGGTATCAGGCAGTAAAGAAGATTATCAGGCAGTACAGGGTGTTATAATGCAGTATAGGGTGGTGTTAGGCAGTACAGAGTGGTATCAGGCAGTAAAGGATGTTATCAGGCAGTACGGGGCGGTATCAGGCAGTACAGGGCGGTATCAGGCAGTACAGGGCGGTATCGGGTATTTGGGGTGTATTTCTCTCACAGACGCCACTTCTTGTATTGTCAGATAATTTTATTTCTCTGCTACCTTCTTGGTGCTGTGGTTGGAAGCTGCCCGCTCTCGGCGGTCCGCTCTATCATGCCCAGTGCAGCCCACAGGAACTCTTTTTGATACTCCGGCAGGGCCAAGTTACCGATGAAGTCCTTGGTCTTGGCCACACTCTCATGGACATTGGTGCAGCGGCGTAGTTGGTTCTCACACTCCTCCCAAGCCAGCGCCACTGGCCCGTCGTCCTCCCTGCTGCTGCCTGGACGATCATAGTACGTGATGTTCTCCTCAGTGTCATAACTGCTCATGATATACAGACAGTCTCGGGTAGAGGAGATACGGCGGGCACACACCGGAACCTGCCAGGAGACACGTGTGGTTATGTACATGGAGGCAGATAATACAGCAGTCCTATGTAAGACCGCAGATAACACAGTAATAGCACAGCACGTTACTGACAGTCCTAGGTAAGACCGCAGATAACAGTGATAGCACAGCACGTTACTGACAGTCCTATGTAAGACCGCAGATAAGTTACCGCCAGCCCTATGTAAGACTGCAGATAACACAGTGATAACTCTGAGTACAGATAATGTAGTAGATGTTACCTGCAGTCCTATGTAAGACCACAGATAACACAGTGATAACTCTCTGAGTACAGATAATGTAGTAGATGTTACCTGCAGTCCTATGTAACACCACAGATAACAGTGATAACTCTCTGAGTACAGATAATGTAGTAGATGTTACCTGCAGTCCTATGTAACACCACAGATAACAGTGATAACTCTCTGAGTACAGATAATGTAGTAGATGCCACCTGCAGTCCTATGTAAGACCGCAGATAACACAGTGATATCTCTGAGTACAGATAATGTAGTAGATGCCACCTGCAGTCCTATGTAACACCACAGGTAACACAGTGATATCTCTGAGTACAGATAATGTAGTAGATGCCACCTGCAGTCCTATGTAACACCACAGGTAACACAGTGATATCTCTGAGTACAGATAATGTAGTAGATGCCACCTGCAGTCCTATGTAACACCACAGGTAACACAGTGATATCTCTGAGTACAGATAATGTAGTAGATGTCACCTGTTTCTGTGTCTGTCATCTCTTGCCTCTCTCGATGCTCCCATACATCTCTATATTGCCCCCCTGGTCTCTCTCTGTGCCTTCTAGGTCTCTCTGTTGCCCCTATGGTCGCTCTGTGCCTTCTAGGTCTCCCTGTTGCCCACCTGGTATCTCTGTTGCCCCCCCGGTCTCTCTGTTGCCCCCCGATCTTTCTGTTGCCCACCTGGTCTCTCTGTTGCCCCCCCCAGTATCTCCGTGCCTCCCTGGTCTCTTTGTGCCCCTTAACTTTCTGTGCCCCCTGGTCTCTGTGTGCCTCCCGAGTCTCTCTGTTGCCCTCCTGGTCTCTCTGTGCCGTCTACATCTCTCTGTTCCCCCTTCATCTCTCTGTTGCCCGCCTGATCTCTCTGTTGCGCCCCCCCCTGGTATCTCTGTGCCTTCTATGTCTCTCTGTTGCCCCCCTGGTCTCTCTATTACCCACCTAGTCTTTCTATGCCCCTACGTCTCTCTTGCCCCCCTGGTCTCTGTTGCCCCTCCTGGTCTCTCTGTGCCCTCTATGTCTCTCTGTTGCCCCCCCCCCCCGATCTCTCTGTTGCCGACCTCGTCTCTCTATTACCCACCTAGTCTCTCTATGCCCCTACGTCTCTCTGTTGCCCCCCTGGTCTCTGTGTGCCTCCCGGGTCTCTCTGTTGCCCCTCCTGGTCTCTCTGTGCCCTCTGTCTCTCTGTTGCCCCCCCCCCGGTCTCTCTGTTGCCTCCCCCCCCCGATCTCTCTGTTGCCTACCTCGTCTCTGTGTTTCCCTCCTGGTCTCTCTGTTTCCCCCCTTGTCTTTGTGTCCCCCCTGCTCTCTGTGACCCCTATACCTCTCTGCCCCCCCCCCCCGGTCTCTCTGTACCATCTACATCTCTCTGTTGCCGCCCTGGTCTCTCTGTGCCCCCTACAGGTCTCCTTATGCCCCCTCCTTGCGTCTCTGTAGCCCCTTCTTTCCCCCCCCCTACATCTCTCTGTCCCTTTCCTGCCTCTATCTGACCTTTCCCTGCTCCTTTCCTCTTTTTCCCTCTCTGCCTCCTCCGCTTTCCACCTGTGAATTTCTAGCCTCTCTTTGTACTGTTACAATTTCTCTTGTCCTGGCCTCTCTCTGACTGCACTTTGTTTCTTTCCTTGCTTCCCTCTCTGAGACACTCTTCCCTATGTCTGTTGTCTCTGTAGATGACTTCTTTTGTGCCTCTCCTAACTTTCTTTCATTCTCTACCTCCACACCTCTCTCTGTGTCTCCTTTGCCTCTCTCTGTCTCCTCTGTCTTTGTCTCCTTTGCCTCTCTCTGTCTCCTCTGCCTTTGTCTCCTTTGCCTCTCTCTGTCTCCCCTGCCTCTCTCTGTCTCCTCTGCCTTTGTCTCCTTTGCCTCTCTCTGTCTCCCCTGCCTCTCTCTGTCTCCTCTGCCTTTGTCTCCTTTGCCTCTCTCTGTCTCCTCTGCCTTTGTCTCCTTTGCCTCTCTCTGTCTCCCCTGCCTCTCTCTGTCTCCTCTGCCTTTGTCTCCTTTGCCTCTCTCTGTCTCCCCTGCCTCTGCCTTTGTCTCCTTTGCCTCTCTGTCTCCTCTGCCTTTGTCTCCTTTGCCTCTCTGTGCCTCCCCTGCCTCTGCCTTTGTCTCCTTTGCCTCTCTGTGCCTCCCCTGTCTCTCTGTGCCTCCCCTGCCTCTCTGTGCCTCCCCTGCCTCTCTGTGCCTCCCCTGCCTCTCTGTGCCTCCCCTGCCTCTCTGTGCCTCCCCTGCCTCCCTCTGTGTCTCTCCTGCCACTCGCTGTTCCTAGAACACTAGTAGAAGTTATGTGATGGCAGCCTGTCCGCCATTCTCATTGCCTATTATGTGACATAGCAGAGGTTCAAGTTATTCACCTTCAAAAGCAACTTGACAAAAGTGGGGCTTCCATTCGGCCATCCAGGGAGGCGGCCCCCAGCACCACACCCGCAGCCATGCACTTCCTTCAAAGAATCTATGGAGGATCTTAGTAGGACTATAGTGTGGTGGAGGCCACAAAATATGTCAATCGGTTTCCTGTAATATGGGATCTAAGGGGAAAAAAGACTAGAATGAGTAATGCAGAATAGGCGAGGTGACAGAAGATGGAGGACAGAGGCCGGGGGATGGAGGTCAAGGGAAGGGGAGATGGAAGACAGAGTCCTGAAAAGGGGATGGAGGACAGGGGAAGAGGAAATGGAAGACAGAGGATGGGAAGGTGGTGGAGGACGAGAGGGGGGGATGTAGGACAGAGGTCAAGGGAAGGGGAGATGGAGGACAGAGACCATGGGAAGGGGAGATGGAGGACAGAGACCGCGGGAAGGGGAGATGGAGGACAGAGACTGCGGGAAGGGGAGATGGAGGACAGAGACCGCGGGAAGGGGAGATGGAGGACAGAGACCGCGGGAAGGGGAGATGGAGGACAGAGACCGCGGGAAGGGGAGATGGAGGACAGAGACCGCGGGAAGGGGAGATGGAGGACAGAGACCGCGGGAAGGGGAGATGGAGGACAGAGACCACGGGAAGGGGAGATGGAGGACAGAGACCACGGGAAGGGGAGATGGAGGACAGAGACCACGGGAAGGGGAGATGGAGGACAGAGATCACGGTAAGGGGAGATGGAGGACAGCGACAACGGGAAGGGGAGATGGAAGACAGAGATCACGGTAAGGGGAGATGGAGGAGAGAGGCCAGGGGGAGGAGAGACAGAGTATGGAGAGAAGGGAAGATAAGAGTATGATGCTAGGAGGAAGGGGAGATAGAGAATATAAGCCAAGAAGGGAAATGGAGAACATATGCAGAGGAGAAAGGTGGATTAAGTGTGAGGCCAAAGGGAGCAGAGATGGAGGACAGAGGACAGCGAGGTAGACAGAGGGCAGGTGGTAGGAGGTAGACTGAGAATAAAGGCTAGGTGGAGGGTCTGGCCTTTACCTGGCAGGGGTGTCCTCTGTCGATCTTGTCACCAGTTCCCAGCTGTCCAAAGCGGTTGCTTCCTTGCATAAATATTCTCCCAAATTCATCCACTAACGCCAGATGATTAAAACCCAGCGAGCAGAGCGCCACCTGCAGGACAAGCACAAACACATCAAATAACCTCACAGTCATACAAATTGTCTGAGGGCGGATAACGGTCTCTGTATACAGTATATAAGACCACACAGTGTATACAGGACACGAAGATGATGGCCATGACGGTCTCCGTATATCTATGGTCGGGGGTCAGTGTGATACATAGGACCACACAGTGTATACAGGACATGAAGATGGCGGCCATGACAGTCTCCGTATATCTATGGTAGGGGGTCATTGTGATATATAAGGCCACACAGTGTATATAGGAAGATGGTGGCCATGACGGTCTCCGTATATCTATGGTCGGGGGTCATTGTGATATATAAGGCCACACAGTGTATATAGGAAGATTGCGGCCATGACAGGACACATCACATTCATGGCTGACCTTGCTGGGCAGAGTTATCGGTCGCGGCGTCTGCATTTCCAGAAAGTTAAACCCACGGAGGGTTCCAAATAAATCCCTGTAGACAGCCAGAGAGTGAACCTCCAGGAACGCGGCACCGTCGTCTGTGAAGACAAGATGGAGGTGATGTGGCCATACATGGAGGTGGTGCCCCACGCCAAGCTGATGACTTCCTCTCACCTGTGACGTACAGGGCGCTGCTCTGGTGGCTGCACATCTGGGTGATGGGCCGCGGGGCCGGGTCACTGGATATTTCCCGCAGGGTCGTCTGTGTGGTGTAGTATCGACCCTGGGCCAGGGAAAGTTCATTGATGGTGATGCTGAAAACCTTCCCCATCTCTATGGAAACAGGAGCCATGGATTACCCTCCTGTGACAATCAGTGACAGTCAGTGATGTGATGGTCGGTGATGTGACAGTCATTGAAGTTACTGTCAGTGATGGACAGGTCAGTGATGGACAGGTCAGTGATGGGTCGGTCAGTGATGGGCCGGTCAGTGATGTGACAGTCATTGAAGTTACTGTCAGTGATGGACCGGTCAGTGATGGGTCGGTCAGTGATGGACTGGTCAGTGATGGACCGATCGGTGATGAGTCGGTCAGTGATGGACCGATCAGTGATGGGTCGGTCAGTGATGGGTCGGTCAGTGATGGGTCGGTCAGTGATGGGCCGGTCAGTGATGGGTCGGTCAGTGATGGACCGATCAGTGATGGGTCGGTCAGTGATGGGTCGGTCAGTGATGGACCGTTCAGTGATGGGTCGGTCAGTGATGGACCGGTCAGTGATGGGTAGGTTAGTCATGGGCCGGTCAGTGATGTGACGATAATTGATGGGCCAGTCAGTGATGGATAGGTCAGTGATGGGTCGGTCAGTGAAGTGACGGTCAGTGATGGGTCGGTCAGTGATGTGACGGTCAGTGATGGGCCCATGACTGATGTGATGGGCCAGAACGCCCCCGGCTGCCATCATCACCTGTCAGCAGCAATAGCTGCTTCTCCGCCTCCATGCCCAGCAGTGAGATCTTCTTCAAGTTCATGGATGGGTGAAAGGTCATCGTGCAGACGGGCTTCCTGGAGGACTGGGTGTAGATCTCCACGCAGTCACACCGTCTGGAGACCTCCTCGTTGTCAAGGACCTCTCGAGAGGCAAGGACGTACAGATACCTGCGGTAGAAGGTGCCGCTCTTCGAGTCACAGGTGAACTGCACAATATGTCGGAAAGAGGGGATTGTACAGCGTTACCATGGAAACATAATAATGCGTGTAACCATGGAAACAACACAATGTCATTACTAGGTGCTACCAACATCAGTCACCATGAAACCAAAACTAAAACAGGCAATGTCACAATGGACACAGTACGACAAATCTGGTGTTACCATAGAAACGACACTGGAGTACATAGTGTTACCATGCAAACACAAGAATAAGTCAGTAATGACGCCATGGAAACAACACTGAAATCACCCCAGGTTACCATGACGTCACTGTACGACACACTACAAGGCCTAGCACAGCCTCCATATGGTGGAGCTCACATCTTTGACGTCCTGGCACAGCGGCTCGTGCTGTAGGTAGTGTCCACGGGTGACGGTGTAGCTGGCGTTCCTGAAGGTGTGGTAGAGGGCCCCCGTGTAGTCCAGGACAAACAGTTTGTCCTCCATCGTGAGGAAGCGCTGGAAGCCACAGGGGCTGATGGGTGACGCGATCCGACCACACAGGCGCTGGCGACTGGAAAAATGGTGGAAGAACATCCCCTTTGTGTCTGGAAGAAAACAGACAAGATGGCGGCCTCTGCTGGTCACTGACCTCTGACCTGTGCCCCTCCATATAGTACAGGATGACCTCGACACCGACTTCAGACCTGTGCCCCTCCATAAAGTACAGGATGACCTGACCTCTACAATGACCTCTGACCTGTGCCAGTCCATACAGTGCAGGATGACCTGACCTCCACAATGACCTCTGACCTGTGCCCCTCCATACAGTGCAGGATGACCTGACCTCCACAATGACCTCTGACCTGTACCTCTCCATACAGTGCAGGATGACCTGACCTCCACAATGACCTCTGACCTGTGCCCCTCCATACAGTGCAGGATGACTTGACCTCTGATCTGTGCCCTTCCATACAGTGCAGAATGACCTCTGACCTGTGCCCCTCCATACAGTGCAGGATGACCTGATCTCCACATTGACCTCTGATCTGTGCCCCTCCATACAGTACAGGATGACCTGACCTCCACATTGACCTCTGATCTGTGCCCCTCCTTACAGTGCAGGATGACCTGTCTCCTCCAGTCTGCGGCCTCCGTCTTGCACGGTCGGATCTTCTGGTACAGGCTTCTCCAGGATCTACAGCTGTTACACTCCTGGTGCAGAAAGTGACACGTCTCCCCAAGGAGCATCACGTCCCGGACCGAGAGGAAGGAGATAATGTGTTGCACCTGTGGGAGAGAGAGGGTGTCTTAAGGTACCTTCACACATAACGATATTGTTAACGATATCGTTGCTATTTGTGACGTAGCAACGATATCGTTAATGAAATCGTTATGTGTGACAGCGACCAACGATCAGGCCCCTGCTGGGAGATCGTTGGTCGCTGAATAAAGTCCAGAACTTTATTTCGTCGCTGGACTCCTGCTGACATCGCTGGATCGGCGTGTGTGACACCGATCCAGCGATGTCTTCACTGGTAACCAGGGTAAACATCGGGTAACTAAGCGCAGGGCCGCGCTTAGTAACCCGATGTTTACCCTGGTTACCATGCTAAAAGTAAAAAAAAACAAACACTAGATACTTACCTACCGCTGTCTGTCCTCCAGCGCTGTGCTCTGCTCTCATCCTGTACTGGCTGTGAGCCGGAAAGCAGAGCGGTGACGTCACCGCTCTGCTTTCCGGCTCACAGCCAGTACAGGAGGAGAGCAGAGAAGCAGAGCGCAGCGCTGGAGGACAGACAGCGGTAGGTAAGTATCTAGTGTTTGTTTTTTTTTACTTTTAGCATGGTAACCAGGGTAAACATCGGGTTACTAAGCGCGGCCCTGCGCTTAGTTACCCGATGTTTACCCTGGTTACCGGGGACCTCGGGATAGTTGGTCGCTGGAGAGCTGTCTGTGTGACAGCTCTCCAGCGACCAAACAGCGACGCTGCAGCGATCCGGATCGTTGTCGGTATCGCTGCAGCGTCGCTTAATGTGAAGGGGCCTTTAGCCTCCAGAGCTGCACTCACTATTCTGCTGTTACATCGTCTCTTATCCTCCAGGTCTTTTATTAAATAAAATAAAAATACTTTACATGACACTAACTGTGATACATTACAAATAAAACAGAACAGAACATAAGAACAAAGCTCCAATCAGACGACAACAAACGACAAAAGCCACAAAGAAATAAACCGGAAATCGAACAAAAATGGAGAAAGTTCATGACCTACAAATCAGGGACGTGAAAGAAAAATTCCAATAACATAAAATAAAAAAATAAAAGACAACAAACAAAATACTCATAACTTACGTGAATACCTGTAAAAAAAATTATAACTAATAGTATAAAATCATGTAAGACCCCTGGCCTAGCTTCATTCATACTACTATATACAACCCCAACTACATTCACACCGTCCTATATACAATATTATATACAATATATACACTATAAACACATTACACTAAACCAAACACTATACAACACCGCAAACACAACACAACCCTACTGGTCCCTGCCTTACCTTACAGCCACCCCTTACACCACCACATTCACCCTACAATAAACCTAAACACAACACAGTGTACAAAATTAACATTTTTTTTGTTTTGTTTTTTTTTTAAATATATATACACACACCTACTCTAACTATCCCGCCACCCCTGATCCAGCTCTGGCCACAAAGTTCAGGAATTATCCGAGCTAGGATCAGGCCCCAAAGTTTTTCCCCAGGCGGGGCCAGGCCAGATCAGTCTCTTATCACCGCCGTTGAACCCCCCAATCCCCTCACCCAACCTAACTAAGACCCTCTATTATACACACTATATACAATACACTATATACAATATATACATAAACCAACATCACAGAACACAACCTACATTCTCACCACCCGAGGCTCAAGTTCGATGGCTGCAAACCTATTCAGGGAACAGAAATACAAAACAAAAATCTAGGGTGTAAAGATATCAGCCCACCACCAGGCTATAGGAGCGCTAATGGACTAAGGCACCTCGAAGGAGAAGCCCCTCCAGAGATGGGCCGCCCTCCGGGCACCCAGTCTTTCGCACTCCAGAGAACGCACCTTCACCAGGGCACCTAGGATGCTGCTACAAACTTCATCTACACGGAGGATTTTACTCTGCGTCGAAACTAAAACTCGCGCGTTCCACGTGAAATACCTGACCACTGCGCTAACGAAAAATAAAGTGGCTCGGTCCCTTCTCCCGAGGTCTCTGAACGCTCCATAGGCCCACTCGGCATAGGACAGAGTGGCCAGCCTTGGCCAACCAATGGAAGCGCCCACCCTGTTGTACACCTCTGTATTAAAGGGACAATAAAGCAGGAAGGGCTCCATGCTTTCCAGCATGGTAGCGCAAGCCTGACAGGGACAATTCCTGTCCACGGAGCTCCTGTGCTTCAAATTGTCCCTCACAACTTACCTTGGAAGCAGCGCCAAGTCAAGTCCCAATACTTCTTGGGGATCCTACTAGAATTTAACAAACTTAACCCAACCTCTAGATCCCGACACGGGCAGTCCCTGAGGACCAATGGTCTCTGAAAATGCGAAAGCAAGACCCGCATGTCGAAGAGTTTCCTCGGGAGGGACCTCACTTCCCACACTCCCAGACCCCATCGGCGCATCATTTTCAGAACCGGGGTAACATAAGCCGGGAGATGCCCGTGCGGTGTGCGAAGATCCTTCAATCTTCTCCCTGTCTCCCATTCCTGGAAGAAAGGCTGAAACCATCCTTTGCAGGAGAATACCCACGGAGGAGCCCTCTCTTTCCAGAGGTTTGCCACGTTAACTTTCAAAAAGGTGTTCACTAGAAACACCACGGGGTTCACCATATTCAACCCCCCTAGTCTCCTCATGCGATAAGTGACCTCCCATTTGACTAGGTTTAGTCTATTCCCCCATAACATCTGGAAGAACAGACTGGAGACCCGTGTCCAGAGAGGCTCTGGCAAGACACAGACGCTGCCCAAGTAGATTAGCAAGGGGAGCAGGAAAGCTTTGCACAGGTCAACCCTTTCCCTCAGGGTCAAAGACCAACCCTTCCATTGGTCCACTCTTTGGGCGACACCTTTGATTCTGCCTTCCCAGTTTTTCGTGGGGTAATCACCCTGGCCAAATTCGATGCCTAGGACTTTGGCATGTTCTTGGGGTTCGGGGAGGGTGTCCGGAAGATCAAACGTGGGATCCCCGCCTCCCAGCCAGAGACTCTCACACTTGTCCTGGTTGACCTTGGACCCGGATGCCTCCGAGTAGCTCTCCACTTCTGACATCACCACCATCGCCTCCTCTTGCGAAGAAACAAAGACGGTAACGTCCGCGTAGGCCACTACCCTCAGGATAGCCTCTGGCGCCAACTTGCCCATCCTCACCCCCGCCAACGGTCCACAATCAACCCTTCTGAGGAAGGGATCGATCGCAAACGCGTACAGCAAAGGGCTAAGAGGGCAGCCCTGGTGGACACCAGATCCCACCCCGAAAGGTTGTCCAATCCACCCGTTTACCAGAGGGAAAGTCTCAGCCCCTGCGTACAAGGTCTTAAGCCAGTCCACAAACCCTCCAGGCAGACCATACCTCAAAAGAGTGGACCAGAGGTACTCGTGGTCAACCCGATCAAAGGCTTTTGCCTGATCCAGGGTCAGCAAGAACCCCTTCCAAAGGCCAGCCCTGCCCCGCTCCACGGCCTTTCGGACACCCAGAACAGCACTGAAAGTGCTATGGCCAGGAACGCAACAGTGCTGGGCCTCCGAAAGGAGCCGTGGCACAAACTTCACTAGCCTGTTGAAGAGTATCTTAGCCAAAACCTTCCTGTCCACATTGATAAGTGATATGGGACGCCAATTCTCAATGCGTGACGGATCCTTACCCTTTGACAAAATGATCAAAGCCGACCTCCTTAATGATCTCGGCAGAGTGCCCGAGGAGAGACACTCATTAAACACCTGAGTCAAGAGGGGGACCAAGGAGTCCCTAAAGGTCTTAAAGAACTCGGATGTTAAGCCATCCGGACCTGGCGATTTTTTTGGGCCGGAGCCCATCGATCGCCAGTCTCACTTCCTCTTCTTTGATCGCTTCTGTCAAACCGCCCAGCGAGAGGTCAGCCCCTGGCTCTGGAACAGCTTCAGCCAGGAAAGCCGACATCCTGTCACGATCCAGTTCCTTCCTTCCCAAGAGGTGCGAGTAGTATGAACTGACGACCTCCAAGATCCCTGATTTGGACCTTCTCAGGGATCCCGTACTGTCCATCAGCCCTGTCACTCTCTTACTATTCACTGACATCTTGCAGCTTCTGTAAGGGTCGGGTGAGTAGTACTTCCCGTAGTCCCTCTCAAAAACCAAAGATGCGTGCCTATCGTATTGACACCTCTTTACACCTCTTTAGCAAGGATTTCACACTGGAGATCGCCTCGCGGCTACCCCCAGTCGAGACAAGATGCTCGAGTTTCCTCCTCAGGCTCTGATACAGGCGATCCCTGTTCAGGCTTCTGAGGTTCGAGAGTTGCCGGAAGAATCTCGCCACCCGATGTTTGAACATGTCCCACCACTCAGACTTAGTGTTACTTAGGCCCAGCAGCGGTACCTGGCTCTGAAGAAATTCCTCAAAGGACCGTCTTACAGCTTCTTCCTCAAGGAGTGACGAATTCAACTTCCAATAACCTCTTCCCATCCGAGGAGTCTCTGTAACGCTCAGAGAAAACATAATCAAACAGTGATCGGAGAATTCCACCTCCACAACGGCGAGGAGACGGCCTCCTCCTTCAAATAAAACCTGTCTATCCTAGACCTGCACTGACTACCTCTAAAAAACGTGAACCCCGTGTGGCCTGTGTTGTGCCGGATGTGGACATCCACCAGGTGTGCCTCACTATCCTATTTAGCGCGACGCAATCGTAAGCCAGCCGATCTCCGGAACCTCCTCTATCACAGGGTCTCGTGACGTTGTTGAAATCCCCTCCAAAGACCACCTGCCGGCTCGAAAATAAGAAAGGTTTGATCTTCATGAAGAGACACTTGCGGTCCCACTTGGACTGGGGACCGTAGATGTTAATGAGCCGAAGCTCCTCTCCCCCATGGAGACATCTAGGATCAAGCATCTCCCCATTTCTAACTCGATCAATCATCTGCATTCAACCGCTGCGGTCTTAAAAAGGACCGCCACCCCGCTATACGGCTCGGCCACTGAACTCACTGTGTTGCTGCTGCACTGTGTCTTACCCTCCAGTCAGCTCTACAGCTGCACTCACTATTCTGCTGTTACATTCTGTCTCATCCTCCAGTCACTTCAGCTGACTTGAAGATGAAACACAATATTGCAGAAAGTCAGTGAGTGCAGCTCTAGAGGTGACTGGAGGATAGGTGCCCACAATCAGCCACACCCTGCTAGGAGCAGCACCTGTCTTGTGAGCTCCAGCACTTCCAGCAGGAGGCCCAGAGTCTGCCTCTCTTCTCCCCAGGGAGAGGCAGGCTTCCTGCGAGGCCGGCAAGGCTTCCCAGGCTTCTGTTCCCCGGTCTGTGCCGGCGGGGGACAGAGAGCAGCAGCAGCAACCGTCCCAAGAGGGACTGAGGAGGTCGGGACGGGTGAGAAAAATCATACCCACCTACACCAACCCTGAGACGGCTCATCGTCCGCCCAGAGAGGGAGACAGGGGCGCCCCAGGCCCGCGAGTCCATGAGTACCTTCTCCCGAGTGGGCGCCATGCTACGTGAGTACGAGGACGCCGGCAAAGCACTGACTGGGCTGAAGGAGGAGCTGCGGGTGGCTCGGGTCCTGAACACCCGAGCCTCTAACAAAGAGAAACCCGCGACCTCCCAGAGGTTCAGAGCCCTCAAAGATGAGATGGTCCGGTTAGTGCTCCTCCGGGAGGGGATTGAGAAAAGTGCAGGTCCCTTCCTGGAGAGGTTTAAGAACCAGCGGCGGTTCTCAGAAATGTGAGGTTAAATACCTCAGGAGAGCCGCCAGCCGGCGTCCTAAGCGACGAGGAGGAGGAGGAGGAGGCCGATGTGGTTGTAACTGGAGTCCTACAAGCTGGAACTAGCCGGGAGAGTGAGTCGCAGAGCCGACAACAGGGAAGCGGCCTCCCGGCACGGCAGAGGACTCCGACAGCACAGGCTGGAGTGTCAGCGGAGGAAGAGGAGGAGTGCGGTCTGCTAGAGGAGATCTGACAGCTGGAGTCTCCAGTGAACCTGGACTGCTTTTCCTTTTGTGAGGACGAGCCAGCAGAGGAAACCAAGAAGAGGAAGAAGATGACGAAGGAGACCGCACGGGAGGTGGTGAGTTACAGATATGTACTGATGGATGATGTTACACCTACCGCCTCCTGTGTAAACCCCACCAAACCTAAAGGCACGGGCTCTGCAGTGGGTCTGGGGCATAGGCAAGGTGGGGAGAGGAGGAGGACGTCCGGCGGTGCTGCCGTCTGTGCGGGGAACAGTGCAGGGGGTGAGGCTGTGGAGGTACACATGACGCCGGACATAGGGGACCCCGAGGAGTTTCCCTCCCTGCCCTCTGCGGCTAAGCCGGTTATCACCGGGGCTGAGGGGGGCGAGGGGGATGTCCACGCCGTTGCGAAAGGGGGACGGTGTGGGCAGACTCCATCCCTGCTCACTACGGCTGAGTCGGCCGACGCCGGGGCTGTGGGGGGCAGGTCCGAGAAACTTGGTGCGGCGAAAGGGGTGCGCACTGTTGTGACAGGGGCGCAGTGCGCCTCAACAGAGAAGAGGCATGCGGCTGCGACAGGAGAGCAGCGAGTCCAAAAAGGACAAAAAAAGCAGGACAAATCATCTGCAGGGAACACTGGGTGCCCTGCTGCGATGGGGGGACAGAGGACCCCGAAGTCTGTGGGTGCGGGGCAGGCGGCGCCCCCCGACAATCAGCGGGCCCAGAATAATAAAATACAAACTGCTGCAGTGGGGGGGCAAGGTGCTCCAGAGACACAACAGAGCACCAATCAAGGGAAACCGGGTGTGGTGCTGCACCCCTCCCCCGGTCCAGCAGGTGTGAGTGCAGAGAAGCCAGACACAAGTGAGGAAGGAATGGATGTTACTGTGGAAGGTGCAGAGAACACTGGAAAAAATGGTGACAATACTGGTAATAAAGTGACGGGAAGTGGTGGCAATGGTAAGGGGAATGATGGGAGTAGTGGTGGAGTGAATGGTGGGAGTAGTGGTGGAGTGAATGATGGGAGTAGTGGTGGAGTGAATGATGGGAGTAGTGGTGGAGTGAATGATGGGAGTAGTGGTGGAGTGAATGATGGGAGTAGTGGTGGAGTGAATGATGGGAGTAGTGGTGGAGTGAATGATGGGAGTAGTGGTGGAGTGAATGGTGGGAGTAGTGGTGGAGTGAATGATGGGAGTAGTGGTGGAGTGAATGATGGGAGTAGTGGTGGAGTGAATGGTGGGAGTAGTGGTGGAGTGAATGATGGGAGTAGTGATGTTGCAAATGATGGGAGTAGTGGTGTAGTGAATGAGGAGTGCATTACTGTTGTTGGTGGAGGGGAAGCAGGTAGTGGTCCCGCTGCCCCCCCAGCGGTGGGGGGGGCTTCAGCCCCAAGCTATTCAGGAGCTGTCACTGCTGGGGGTAGTAGTGCGCCCTTGTCTGGTGACCCTAAGGATGGTGACTTGCAACAGCGCTTCCTGGACGCCCTGAGGAGAGGGGAGAGTTCCATCAATGTAGAGGGGAGGGAGGTTGATCTGTCTTTCTGGATAGAGAGACACGGTCTTTCCGCCTTCTGAGATAGAGGGGCAGAGGCTGTCTGGTCTCTGCCGACAACGGGGCAGAGGAGTAACCGTAGGAACGTGGCCCGTCTCCAGTGGATAAGCAAGGATGCCTGTCTTGATTGGTCAAAGGTTGCTGAGCTCCTGCTGGGGATGGGCTTCGCGGCATATGACATCTTTGCCTTGATCCATCCCTATGGGACCTCCTACTTCGATGTCAGCTTCGTGAGACCGGAGGGCCTTGAGCTTTTCTGGTCTCGCCACGAACTGGCTTGGGGTCGCCCTGAATGGCGGGGTTTCCTCACTGTAGCAATATCCCGCCAGAACTCAGGAAGATGACCGTTTTGACCAGTAACGAGTCACTTTCCTGTGTCGACATCTCCACCTGGGTTGGACGATACGGCGACATCGTCGGTATTCCCGAGAAAACCCTCGATGAGCATGGTATCGGGTCAGGAGCCTGGACCTTCATAGTGAAATGGAAGGTTTCAGGAAACACCGTTACCCATATCCCTTCCTCAACATTTTTGGGGAGGGACAGGATCTTGATTTTCTACCGGGGGCAGCCTAAGGTCTGTCACAGGTGCGGCAGCCCCACACACTTCAGTGCGCAGTGGACCACCCAGAAATGCGCACTGTGTGGGGACCTCGGCCATCTCGCTGCTACCTGTGGCAGGATTAGGTGTAACTTGTGTGGTGACCTCGGTCACCCATTCAGTCGCTGTCCGCGTTCCTTTGCCAATGCGGTCCTGAAAGCGGCGAGTGCGGGACAGGCGAAAGCCGGGACTAATCTCGCTGGTGAAGGGACCAGCAGAGGCGGAGGAGGCAGGGAACCGGTGAGGAGCAGGCTGCCGCCATCCAATATCAGGCGGCAGCAGCAGCGCCATGGGAACAGGGGGCAGGGAGTAATGACCCTAAACTCTGACCCGGGTGCTTCACTTGCAGCTGAGGATCCTAAAGACAGCGAATTGAGCGAGGAAGTCAAGAGACTTGAAAGGGAGGAGCAAAAGGACGCCATATCTGCCCAGGAACCTTCATCCGGTGACAGTCTGGATGAGGGAGAGGGCGAGTGGTCACAGCAAAAGAAAAATGGTAACAGGAAAACAACTAAGGATAAGAGGGGGTCCGGGCCTCGAGCCTCCTCCTTGGAGTGCGACCCCTCTGACTCCATAGCCCTGATCCAGGTGCCATTGGAAGGTCCAGCCGCCCCCCCTCTGGTGGATCTCTCTAACCGGTTCCGTGCCCTCCAGGACTCCCCTCCAGAGGGGGGCGATGGGGACCCGGGGCCGGAGGTTGCGGACAAGGTTGCTGGGGCTCAGGACTTCGCTGGGTCTTCTTCTCAGGGGGCAATTACAAAGCCTTCTGGGGGGGGACTACCTCAGGACCACCAGACAGGGGCCAGAGTGTATGTAAGGAGAGAATGGATGAGTCTGTTTGTCTTAAGCGCACTAAAAACTCATCATTGTCAGAGGAAGAGGGTGAAATTGTTGGGGGTGGGAAGAAAAAGGCTATCTAATTCAATCAATCATGATGGCGGCACCCACCCCGTTGACGCTGGCAACCATTAATGTTGCCAGCATAAAGTCAGAAGCGGCAAGGTACATGGCCTTTCATTTTCTCGGCCAACTTGACGCTGACATTTTGTTTTTGTAAGAGACCAGGTTGACCGACCTATCAACCATGCATAAGGCAAGGCCGGAGTGGAGGCACGGGCCCTCCTACTGGTCTCTTGCGGCCGAGCCGTATAGCGGGGTGGCGGTCCTTTTTAAGACCGCAGCGGTTGAATGCAGACGATTGATCGAGTTAGAAATGGGGAGATGCTTGATCCTAGATGTCTCCATGGGGGAACAGGAGCTTCGGCTCATTAACATCTACGGTCCCCAGTCCAAGTGGGACCGCAAGTGTCTCTTCATGAAGATCAAACCTTTCTTATTTTCGAGCCGGCAGGTGGTCTTTAGAGGGGATTTCAACAACATCACGAGACCCTGTGATAGAGGAGGTTCTGGAGACCGGCTGGCTTACGATTGCGTTGCGCTAAATAGGATAGTAAGTGAGGCACGCCTGGTGGATATCCACATCCGGCACAACACAGGCCACGCGGGGTTCACCTTTTTTAGAGGTAGTTAGTGCAGGTCTAGGATAGACTGGTTTTATTTGAAGGAGGAAGCCGTCTCCTCGCCGTTGTCGGTTATGGAGGTGGAATTCTCCGATCACTGATTATGTTTTCTCTGAGCGTTACAGAGACTCCTCGGAAGGAAGAGGTTATTGGAAGCTGAATTCGTCACTCCTTGAGGAAGAAGCTGTAAGACGGTCCTTTGAGGAATTTCTTCAGAGCCAGGTACCGCTGCTGGGCCTAAGTAACACTAAGTCTGAGTGGTGGGAGATGTTCAAACATCGGGTGGCGAGATTCTTCCGGCAACTCTCGAACCTCAGAAGCCTGAACAGGGATCGCCTGTATCAGAGCCTGAGGAGGAAACTCGAGCATCTTGTCTCGACTGGGGGTAGCCGCGAGGCGATCTCCAGTGTGAAATCCTTGCTAAAGAAATGTCAGTACGATAGGCACGCATCTTTTGGTTTTTGAGAGGGACTACGGGAAGTACTACTCACCCGACCCTTACAGAAGCTGCAAGATGTCAGTGAATAGTAAGATAGTGACAGGGCTGATGGACAGTACGGGATCCCTGAGAAGGTCCAGATCAGGGATCTTGGAGGTCGTCAGTTCATACTACTCGCACCTCTTGGGAAGGAAGGAACTGGATCGTGACAGGATGTCTGCTTTCCTGGCTGAAGCTGTTCCAGAGACAGGGGCTGACCTCTCGCTGGGTGGTTTGACAGAAGCGATCAAATAAGAGGAAGACTGGCGATCGATGGGCTCCGGCCCAAAAAAATCGCTAGGTCCGGATGGCTTAACATCCGAGTTCTTTAAGACCTTTAGGGACTCCTTGGTCCCCCTCTTGACTCAGGTGTTTAATGAGTGTCTCTCCTCGGGCACTCTGCCGAGATCATTAAGGAGGTCGGCTTTGATCATTTTGTCAAAGGGTAAGGATCCGTCACGCATTGAGAATTGGCATCCCATATCACTTCTCAATGTGGACAGGAAGGTTTTGGCTAAGATACTCTTCAACAGGCTGGTGGAGTTTGCGCCACGGCTCCTTTCGGAGGCCCAGCACTGTTGCGTTCCTGGCCATAGCACTTTCAGTGCTGTTCTGGGTGTCCGGGAGGCCGTGGAGCGGGGCAGGGCTGGCCTTTGGAAGGGGTTCTTGCTGACCCTGGATCAGGCAAAAGCCTTTGATCGGGTCGACCACGAGTACCTCTGGTCCACTCTTTTGAGGTATGGTCTGCCTGGAGGGTTTGTGGACTGGCTTAAGACCTTGTACGCAGGGGCTGAGACTTTCCCTCTGGTAAACGGGTGGATTGGACAACCTTTCGGGGTGGGATCTGGTGTCCGCCAGGGCTGCCCTCTTAGCCCTTTGCTTTACGCGTTTGCGATCGATCCCTTCCTCAGAAGGGTTGATTGTGGACCGTTGGCGGGGGTGAGGATGGGCGGGTTGGCGCCAGAGGCTATCCTGAGGGTAGTGGCCTACGCGGACGACGTTACCGTCTTTGTTTCTTCACAAGAGGAGGCGATGGTGGTGATGTCAGAAGTGGAGAGCTACTCGGAGGCATCCGGGTCCAAGGTCAACCAGGACAAGTGTGAGAGTCTCTGGCTGGGAGGCGGGGATTCCACGTTTGATCTTCCGGACACCCTCCCCGAACCCCAAAAACATGCCAAAGTCCTAGGCATCGAATTTGGCCAGGGTGATTACCCCACGAAAAACTGGGAAGGCAGAATCAAAGGTGTCGCCCAAAGAGTGGACCAATGGAAGGGTTGGTCTTTGACCCTGAGGGAAAGGGTTGACCTGTGCAAAGCTTTCCTGCTCCCCTTGCTAATCTACCTGGGCAGCGTCTGTGTCTTGCCGGAGCCTCTCTGGACACGGGTCAACAGTCTGTTCTTCCAGATGTTATGGGGGAATAGACTAAACCTAGTCAAACGGGAGGTCACTTATCGCACGAGGAGACTAGGGGGGTTGAATATGGTGAACCCCGTGGTGTTTCTAGTGAACACCTTTTTGAAAGTTAACGTGGCAAACCTCTGGAAAGAGAGGGCTCCTCCGTGGGTATTCTCCTGCAAAGGATGGTTTCAGCCTTTCTTCCAGGAATGGGAGACAGGGGGAAGATTGAAGGATCTTCGCACACCGCACGGGCATCTCCCGGCTTATGTTACCCCGGTTCTGAAAATGATGCGCCGGTGGGGTCTGGGAATGTGGGAAGTGAGGTCCCTCCCGAGGAAACTCCTCGACATGCGGGTCTTGCTTTCGCATTTTCAGAGACCATTGGTCCTCAGGGACTGCCCGAGTCGGGATCTAGAGGTTGGGTTAAGTTTGTTAAATTCTAGTAAGATCCCCAAGAAGTATTGGGACTTGACTTGGCGCTGCTTCCAAGGTAAGTTGTATGTGAGGGACAATTTGAAGCACAGGAGCTCCGTGGACAGGAATTGTCCCCGTGAGGCTTGCGCTACCATGCTGGAAAGCATGGAGCACTTCCTGCTTCATTGTCCCTTTAATACAGAGGTGTACAACAGGGTGGGCGCTTCCATTGGTTGGCCGAGGCTTGCCACTCTGTCCTATGCCGAGTGGGCCTATGGAGTGTTCAGAGACCTCGGGAGAAGGGACCGAGCCACTTTATTCTTAGTTAGCGCAGTGGTCAGGTATTTCACGTGGAACGCACGAGTTTTAGTTTCGACGCAGAGTAAAATCCTCCGTGTAGATGAAGTTTGGAGCAGCATCCTAGGTGCCCTGGTGAAGGTGCGTTCTCTGGAGTGCGGGGGGCTGGGTGCCCGGAGGGCGGCCCATCTCTGGAGGGGTTTCTCCTTCGAGGTGCCTTAGTCCGTTAGCGCTCCTATATCCTGGTGGTGGGCTGATATCTTTACACCCTAGATTTTTGTTTTGTATTTCTGTTCCCTGAATAGAAGGTTTGCAGGCATCGAACTTGAGCCTCGGGTGGTGAGAATGTAGTTTGTGTTCTGTGATGTTGGTTTATGTATATATTGAATATAGTGTATTGTATATATTGTATATAGTGTGTATAATGGAGGGTCTTAGTTAGGTTGGGTGAGGGGATTGGGGGGTTCAACGGCGGTGATAAGAGACTGATCTGGCCTGGCCCCGCCTGGAGAAAAACTTTGGGGCCTGATCCTAGCTCGAATAATTTCTGAACTTTGTGGCCAGAACTGGATCAGGGGTGGCGGGATAGTTAGAGTAGGTGTGTGTATATATATTTAAAAAATAAAATAAAAATTTTTTAAATATAAAAAAACAAACAAAAAACAAATGTTAATTTTGTACACTGTGTTGTGTTTAGGTTTGTTGTAGGGTGAATGTGGTGGTGTAAGGGGAGGCTGTAAGGTAAGGCAGGGACCAGTAGGGTTGTGTTGTGTTTGCGGTGTTGTATAGTGTTTGGTTTAGTATAATGTGTTTATAGTGTATATATTGTCGATAATATTGTATATAGGACGGTGTGAATGTAGTTGGGGTTGTATATAGTAGTATGAATGAAGCTGGGCTGGGGGTCTTACATGATTTTATACTATTTATAAGTTATAATTTTTTTACAGGTATTCACATAAGTTATGAGTATTTTGTTTGTTGTCTTTTAGTTTTGTTTTTTTTTGTCTTTTTTTATGTTATTGGAATTTTTCTTTCACGTCCCTGATTTGTAGGTCATGAACTTTCTCCATTTTTGCTCCATTTCCGGTTTATTTCTTTGTGGCTTTTGTCGTTTGTTGTCGTCTAATTGGAGCTTTGTTCTTATGTTCTGTTCTGTTGTGTTTTATTTGTAATGTATCACAGTTAGTGTCATGTAAAGTATTTTATTTAATAAAAGACCTGGAGGATAGGACATGATACGGCAGCAGACTGAGCGCAGCTCTGGAGCTGACAGTGACGTACCAGCTCCGGGGGTAGGTCTTGCAGAGTGACGTTCCTTCCTCCGGGATTCAGCGGTAGCTCCAGACATTGTTGCTTTACCTACAATAGAGATTATTAGGAGCCATTCAGTATCAGGCTCTGAAACACTCTGCGCTGCTCACTATGTAACTGTGATCTCACACAAGACCAGCACACTGCTGCTGAAATACTCTGCGCTGCTCACTATGTAACTGTGATCTCACACAAGACCAGCACACTCAGGGCGCCCCCTGCTGGTTGTCCTCTTATGAACTCGAGCCTGGGAGCTTTCTAGGAAAGTTCCCACAATCTAGGAACAGCCAGCAGAGGGCGCCTCACCGCAAATGAAGCTAAATATAGGTCATTGACCTACTTTACCTTCATTCCCCGGGGTTTTGCAGACATGAGCAGCCTGCATTAGCGGAGCTCGTGGCTGCAAAATACTTTAACCCCTTCAGATGGATCTACATCGTTGGACCTTACAGATCCTCGGAAGGTATGTATATTGTTGGTTTATTATTTTTTTTTAATTTACAGATCGAGGGTCTTCAGTGAGTGGATTGAGAGTAGAATAAATTAATACAACAACCTTTGTGATTTTTTTCAATAAATTAATTTTTAATAATGTGTGTGGTTTTTTTTTTAACCCTTTACTAGTATTGGATTAATAATGGATAGGTGTCATAATTGACGCCTCTCCATTATTAATTAGGCTTAATGTCACCTTACAATAGCAAGGTGACATTAACCCTTCATTACCCCATATCCCTCCGCTACACGGGAATGGGAAGAGAGTGGCCAAGTGCCAGAATAGGCGCATCTTCCAGATGTGCCTTTTCTGGGGTGGCTGGGGGCAGGTGTTTTTAGCCAAGGGGGGCCACTAACCATGGACCCTCTCCAGGCTATTAATATCTGCCCTCAGTCACTGGCTTTACTACTCTGGCGGAGAAAATTGTGCGGGAGCCCACGCCAATTTTTTCCGCCATTTAACCCTTTATTTTAATAGCTAGAACGGCCAAATTTTGCATATACACACTACTAACATTAGTAGTGTGGAATATGCAAAAAAAATGGTGATATGAGATGGTTTACTGTATGTAAACTAGGTCTCATATCATGTCGGATTTAGGAAGGAGATAGCAAAAGCCGGCAATTGAATTACCGGCTTTAAAGCTGTCTAGCGCTGTATGAAGTAATAATATATATACATATATGTGTCTCACTGACATATATATATATATATATACCTATTCTATGTGTACAGATTTATTCCACCTATTCTACTGTAACCTGTCAGTGTGATTTTACTGTACACCGCACTGAATTGCCGGCTTTTCTCTCTAACACCGCTGCGTATTCCTCGCAAGTCACACTGCTGGTCCATGTGTAATCCGTATTTTTGGGGCTTCCATAGACTTTCATTGAAGTTTTATTTGCGCAATACGGTGACAAACGCAGCATGCTGCGATTTTCTACGGCCGTAGAAAGCCGTATAATACTGATCAGTTTAATACAGCAGGTAGGAGCAGGTGCATAGAGAATAATTGTGCCGTATTTTTTGCGAGTTTTACGGACGTAGTTTCTGCGCTCTTACGTCCGTAAAACTCGCAAGTGTGACGCCGGCCTAAGACACAGCACAAGTAAAGACACCTCCTGTGTCAGGACATCGCCCAAAGCAACCAATCAGATGTGTGCATTCAGTGGCGGTAACACAAAGCTGACATCGGATTGGTCGCTGAGCTGGTGACAGATTCCCCCGCAGAAAATAAAAGCAGCGATCTGATTGGCTGTCACCAGTCAAAAGCGCATTTCATTGTGTGAGGCTATGTGCCCACTTTGCGGAATTGTCTGTGGAATTTTTTGTGCGGATTCTGCATCTCTTGGCAGAAAACGCAGGTGTGGATTTGATGCCTTTTTATGTGGATTTTGTGCAGATTTTCTGCGGATTTACTGCGGATTTCTTGTGTTTTTTACTCCTGCAGATTTCTATAATGGAATGGGTACAAAAACGCTGCAGATCCGCAAAAAAGAAGTGACATGCTAATACTTTTAATCCGCAGCGTTTCCGCACGGAATTTTCCACACCATTAGCATAGCATTTTTTTTTTCCATTGATTTACACTGTACTGTAAATCACTTGCGGATCTGCAGCGTTTCTGCACGGTAAAAAAGGCTGCGGATCTGCAGTAAATCCGCAACGTGTGCACATAGCCTTAGGTTTGGGAATGATGGTATTAGTGATCCGCTCCTCCTTAGTATCTTTGGTTCCCACATAGCACAGACCTGTACGGAGCAGCCGTGGCTGTGGCTGTCCTTCCTCTTCATCCTCCTGTCATGTGACTAAGGTGAGGACTTGTGGGGTTAGTGAAGACTGAGTGTTCTGTCTGCGGAACTGTCCCTGCAGCTCCCCATTGTTCTGACACGGTGACATCATCAGAGCCGACACTGTGACATCATCAGAGCTGATAGATAGGAAGGAAGCGTACGCGGCTAGTACAAGGGGCCCGGCTGGACTGGACGTGTCCACCCCCAAACCAATTGGCTTTCTAGCAGCCGCACTCCCAGAAGTTTGCAAAGCTTCATTATTTAATTAGATAAATTATACATCACAATAAATTAAAAAAAAATTTGCGATTGGCAAAAATCAAGCAGCAAGTGACGCTTCCACCTCGTCTGGGTCTTTTACAAACACCCCTAAAAGACAAGTGACGACATATAGAAAAGATGATTATGTTATACGTATGAAACACATAATAATCTGAATGTACACAAGGAAAACACACTGGTAAATCCGAGACAGCTGCTGCAAATGTCAGGAAAAACGGGTCATGAAATAAAGAATATTTCTACATAATACAGAAAAACGACAACTAAAAGGCAAGAACCGGAAGACAAGAGCTTGTGAGTACAGGGTCTATAATGACGGCTGTGCGCTGACCTGCCGCATCCATATAATAGAGAGGTATAAGTGACTCGGTAACTGCCGCGGATTATAAGGGAAAGGAATGGAGGTCGGACAAGGGGCTGCCTATAGTGCTGCCCCTGGATGTGGTACGCAGGGAGCCCTGTGCAGGAGCGCGGTTGTGCGCTGTAGCGGTGCTGGTGCCGAGACATTGGTGCTGCACTTAGGGTTTGGGGGTTTTCCTTGTACACGTGTCATGTATTTGTGTAAATTCAGTTTGTTATGTGTATCATACGTGTAACATAATCATCTTTTTCTATACGAGGGGCGTTCAGTAAAGATTCCCCTGCCCACTTCTATTATCACAGGAGCTGACACTGCACATGTGTAATGATAGAAGTCTCTGTAGGTTTCGGTCCTGATGTTACAGGTGCTGACGTGGCGCGAGGTTTGATAATGGACCCAGTGGATACCGAGCCGTCATCACGTTCCGTTACTGGAAAGGCCGCACACCAAAGGAGACGCTCGATGAGATGAAAGAGGTTTATGGTGATGATTCCCATCATTTGATGTAGTCAAGATCTGGCATCGTCAGTTCACATGTACAAACAGCTCCAATTCCAGGGCGACCCCACTCTGCTATTGATGAACTCACCATCCAGCAATGTGCACATTGCTCCCCATCTTCACTGAAAAAAAACAGAAATGTAGACATTTTTGCAAATTTATTAAAAAAAAACAAAAAAAAAACGATAATAATAATATAATAATATCGGTTGTGCCTTACAGTAACCGATCATTCCCATTGGTTGTCAGATATGTGTGCAGGTGTCAGGAGGCTGTCGATTGGTCATTTCGGCTGTCATTCACAAGTGCGCAGTGATTGGACGAGCTCCGGGTGGGCGGGGGCAGGACCCTGTAGGAACAGATTTATTTTATGGTACCACTCAGGCCTCTTTCACACTTCCGTCATTCATCTCCCGTCATAATGCGTCGTTTTGTGAAAAAAAAGTATCCTGCGAATTTGGATGTGGTTTTTCTCATAGACTTGTATTAGCGACGGATCGCGACGCATGGCCACACGTTTCGTTCCTCGTGCATTGGATCCGTCGGAATTTGGCGACACATCGTCTGGAAGAGACGTACAATGAAACGTACGTGGCTGTGCTATATATATTACGTGGCTGTGCTATATACTACGTGGCTGTGCAATATACTACGTGGCTGTGCAATATACTACGTGGCTGTGCAATATACTACGTGGTTGTGCAATATACTACGTGGCTGTGCAATATACTACGTAGCTGTGCAATATACTACATGGTTGTGCAATATACTACGTGGCTGTGCTATATATATTATGTGGCTGTGCTATATACTACGTGGCTGTGCAATATACTACGTGGCTGTGCTATATATATTACGTGGCTGTGCTATATACTACGTGGCTGTGCAATATACTACGTGGCTGTGCAATATACTACGTGGCTGTGCTATATACTACGTGGCTGTGCAATATACTACGTGGCTGTGCAATATACTACGTGGCTGTGCAATATACTACGTGGCTGTGCAATATACTACGTGGTTGTGCTATATATATTATGTGGCTGTGCTATATACTACGTGGCTTTGCAATATACTACGTGGCTGTGCTATATACTACGTGGCTGTGCTATATACTACGTGACTGGGCAATATACTACGTGACTGGGCAATATACTACGTGGTTGTGCAATATACTACGTGGCTGTGCAATATACTACGTGGTTGTGCAATATACTACGTGGCTGTGCTATATACTACGTGGCTGTGCAATATACTACGTGGCTGTGCTATATACTACGTGGCTGTGCTATATACTACGTGGTTGTGCTATATACTACGTGGTTGTGCTATATACTACGTGGTTGTGCTGTATACTACGTGGCTGTGCAATATACTACATGGTTGTGCTATATACTACGTTGCTGTGCTATATACTACGTGGCTGTGCTATATACTACGTGGCTGTGCTATATACTACATGGCTGTGCTATATACTACGTGGCTGTGCTATATACTACGTGGTTTTGCTATATACATGTATATATATAGCAGCAGACACATCTCTACAACAACTGTTAAGAGGAGACTTTGTGCAGCAGGCCTTCATGGTAAAATAGCTGCTAGGAAACCACTGCTAAGGACAGCACAGCATCTTACAGCGGCATGCTATTCCATCCGATTAGTGTTTAGTTAGACCATCATTTAATTTTTCAACAGGACAATGACCCCAAACACACCTCCAGGCTGTGTAAGGGCTATTTGACCAAGAAGGAGAGTGATGGGGGGCTACGCCAGATGACCTGGCCTCCACAGTCACCAGACCTGAACCCAATCGAGATGGTTTGGGGTGAACTGGACCGCAGAGTGAAGGCAAAAGGGCCAACAAGTGCTAAGAATCTCTGGGAACTCCTTCAAGATTGTTGGAAGACCATTCCCGGTAACTACCTCTTGAAGCTCATCAAGAGAATGCCAAGAGTGTGCAAAGCAGTCATCAAAGCAAAAGATGGCTACTTTGAAGAACCTAGAATATAAGACATAATTTCAGTTGTTTCACACTTTTTTGTTAATTATATAATTCCACATGTGTTAATTCATAGTTCTGATGCCTTCAGTGTGAATGTACCATTTTCACAGTCATGAAAATACAGAAAAATCTTTAAATGAGGTGTGTCCAATCCAAACTTTTGTTCTGTACTGTATATATATATATATATATAATACTAGATGGTGTCCCGATTCTAACACATCGGGTATTCTAGAATATGTATGTATGTATATAGCAGCCACATAGTATGTAGCACAGGCCACGTAGTATATAGGAGCCATGTAGTATATAGCAGACAAGTACAACGTGGCCTGATACTATGTGGCTGCTATATACATTATTATTCATAGTCATGAAAAGATAGAAAAATCTTTAAATAAGAAGGTGTATCCGATTCTAACGCATCAGGTATTATAGAATATGTATGTAGTTTATTTATGAAGATTTCAGAACAATGCAATGAATAGACAGGATTCGACCGGCCGGGCGCGTCCAATTAGCGAAGTGTGGTTGAAATCCTGCGTCAATTCGCGGCCGGACTGCGTCTGTCGCTGATTGTTCGTGGCCGGCCCAGCGTGACCAATCAGTGAAGCCAGGGGCGGCTCCAAGTTTTTGGGGGCCCCGGGCGAAAGAGTCTAACAGCCCACGTAGCATATAACACAGCCCACGTATCATATAGCACAGCCACGTAGTATATAGAACAGCCACGTAGTATATAACACAGCCAAGTAGTATATAGCACAGCCATGTAGTATATCGCACAGCCACATAGTATATTGCACAGCCACGTAGTATATTGCACAGCCACATAGTATATAGCACAGCCCACGTAGTATATAGCACAACCGCGTAGTATATTGCACAGCCACGTAGTATATAGCACAGCCACGTAATATGTAGCACAGCCACGCAGTATATAGCACAGCCACGTAGTATATTGCACAGCCACGTAGTATATTGCACAGCCACGTAGTATATAACACAGCGACGTAGTATATTGCACAGCCACATAGTATATAGCACAGCCACATAGTATATAGCACAGCCACATAGTATATAGCACAGCCACGTAGTATATTGCACAGCCACGTAGTATATAGGACAGCCCACGTAGTATATAGCACAGCGAAGCAGTATATAACACAGCCCACGCAGTATATAGCAATGTAGGCACCATATCCCTGTTAAAAAAAACCTGTAGTCATTGCCGCAATGCATTCTTGGAACCGGAGCGTCGCGAGGAGCGGGAAAGGCTGCCGCGGATGTCGGAAGGTGAGAATATAATGATTTTTATATTTTTTTATTATTTTTAACACTATATGTTTTTACTATTGATGCTGCATAGGCAGCATCAATAGTAAAAGGTTGGTCACACTTACAGGGGTAATGGTAGCGTTAACGGACTGCGTTTCACTGCGTTACGCCACGGTGTAACGCAGTCTGTTTAACGGACTGCTAACGCTATGTGGGCGCTGACTGGAGGGGAGTAGGGAGGGGACAATTCGCGGCCGGACTGTGCCTGTCGCTGATTGGTCGCGCCCAGCCGGCCGCGACCAATCATTGACGCGCGATTTCCGCAACAAACAGACAGACGGAAGTGACCCTTAGACAATTATATAGTAGATACAGTGCCTTGCGAAAGTATTCGACCCCCTCGAACTTTTCAACCTTTTTCCACATATCATGCTTCAAACATACAGATACCAAATGTAAATTTTTGGTAAAGAATCAACAAGTGGAACACAATTGTGAAGTTAAAAATTTATTGGCTATTTTAAATTTTTGTGCAAATTCAAAAACTGAAAAGTGGGGCGTGCAATATTATTCGGCCCCTTTACTTTCAGTGCAGCAAACTCCCTCCAGAAGTTCACTGTGGATCTGTAATAATTATAGAGGATAATTCAGGAGACTCTTTGCGTGGAACAAGACAACAGGACACAGTTTTATAAGTGGTAAAGTTTATATTATCACACGGTGCTTCAAACAGGTGCAAATAATAAACGCAGCTTAGCAGTCGATAAAAAACTTCAGAGGTAGATGCAAGCAAACAGAAAGTCTATGAAGCACAGTTATACTTGAGGATACTTGACACGAATAGATCCTTGACTTAGTCCAGACACAGATAGATATGCTATTAGGCAGTTCAAATCATATCTTAGCTCAACCAGGGAGGCCTGGGTAATGGTCTCAGGTTTTGCAGAGCAGAAACAGCTTACATGTCCAGCAAATGCAGATGGAACGAGCAGCAGATGAAGGAGGATTACTGAACACTGGTGTGCAGCAGGAACTCAGCGCAGAGTGGCAGGAACTCCAACACAGGTTCACAGGAGCAGGTGCAGGTGCAAGGCCAGGGAGTAATCAGGAGCTGGATGCAGAGCAGAATAATCTAGCACAGACTGAAGGCTGGGGTGGAGTTTTATAGCAGGGAGACAAGTGCACATGAGACCAAGGACGCCATGTTGGAAAAGGGCAGTAATGCACAAAAAGTAAAAAATGTTCAGAGTCCTGACAGGATCTCTGAATGATCCAATGTCGTCCTAAATGCCTAATGGTGATAAATATAATCCACCTGTGTGTAATCAAGTCTCCGTATAAATGCACCTGCTCTGTGATAGGCTCAGGGTTGTGTTTGAAGCACAGAGAGCATCATGAAGACCAAGGAACACAACAGGCAGGTCCGTGATACTGTTGCGAGAACTGAAAGACCTATAACAATAATTTTTAATAGTAATATTAAAAACATTCAGAAAAAGACCACACATTTAGAAGTGTCAGGGTACCTAATGGTTAGGTCAAAAAAATATACTATATAATTGTCTAAGGGGTACTTCCGTCTTTCTGTCTGTCCTTCTGTCTGTCTGTCTGCAACTTCCGTCACGGAAATCCCGCATCGCTGATTGGTCTGGCCAGCTGCCTGTCCTGGCTGCCGCAACCAATCAGCGACAGGCACACAAGAATTAGTCCCTCCCTACTCCCGTCCAGTCAGTGCTGACAAAGGGTTAATGACAGCATTAACGGACCGCGTTATGCCACGGGTAACGCACTCCGTTAACGTTGCTATTAACCCTGTGTGACCAATTTTTTACTATTGATGCTGCCTATGCAGCATCAATAGTAAAAACATATAGTGCTAAAAATAATTAAAAAAAACCCAAAACCTGCTATTCTCACTTTCCGTCGAGGCGCGCGCGGCTGCCACCAGCTTCCTTTCCCAGAGATGCATTGCGAAATTACCCAGAAGACTTAGCGGTCTCGCGAGACCGCTAAGTCATCTGGGTAATTTCACAATGCATCCTGGGAATGGAAATGGCGGCAGCGGTGCGTGCATCGACAGCTTCGCTGGATGACGGAGGGTGAATATAGAACTATTTTTTATTTTAATTATTTTTTTAAACAGGGATATGGTGCCCACACTGCTAAATACTACGTGGGCTGCCTTATATACTACATGGCTGCTATATACTGCGTGGGCAGTGTTATATACAATGTGGGCTGCGTTATATACTACATGGCTGCTATATACTACATGGGCAGTGTTATATACAATGTGGGCTGCGTTATATACTACATGGCTGCTATATACTGCGTGGGCAGTGTTATACACTACGTGGGCTGCATTATATACTAAATGGCTGCTATATACTACATGGGCAGTGTTATATACTATGTGGGCTGTGTTATATACTATGTGGGCTGTGTTATATACTGTTTGGGCTGTGTTAGATACTACGTGGGCTGTGTTATATACTGTGTGGCTGCTATATACTAGTTTATACCCAGAGATATAGAGAGATCCAAAAGAGAGATTGCAAGTGCAAAACAGAGTGTAAGAATAAAATTTCTCACCTTGCTGCAGCTGGTGTTTTGCATGTCCAATCTCCCAGGAAGCTCCCACATATGGATTCCGAATAGGCTGGTTACCACGGCCCCTGTTCGGGCGCCAAAACTGTTGTAGCTGTTTGCGTTCTGACCCAATGTCAGACATGCCAGATCACCAGTGAGGCCAAAATCAGGAGGTTACGCCCGTCATTTTACAAGCGCGCTTGGAGACAAAGGACACCGCACACATATTCTATGAGCAAGTCACTTTTATCTGATATCTCAAAAAGCAAAGCAATGTTTTATACCATTTACAACAAATGCATTTCAATGTAACACATGTAGCCCCCACCATCACCCAGGGTCATACTCTATTTTCCACGCACCCAGAACATGTTGTGGCTGACTATTGAGAACATACATGATAAGAAGTATAGTCTCCTTGAAGAGGAGACTAGCAGACTACTGTAACAACAGATTCTAGAAATTCTATCAGTTAAAGGCAAAAGGCACTTAAAGGCAAACTATTAACCCTTCTATGTCATGGGCAATGTTATATACCACGTGGGCAATGTTATATACTGCGTGGCCACTGTTATATACTGCGTGGCCTGTATTAACGCATCGGGTATTCTACAATATGCCGTGGCCTGTGCTATATACTATGTGGCTGCTATATACATACATACATATTCTAGAATACCCGATGCATTAGAATCGGGCCACCATCTAGTATATAAATAGCCGCCTAACTACTTAAATGGTATACGAATGCCAGATATTGTATACATTTATTATTATAAAGGAAAATGGACTAGGGAAGATAGCGGTGCCTTACCCTAATAGAGTCCCTTCCTGACAGCGGAGGTTGGCACCCTGGGATACGATATGGCGCCCCCGCTCGACGTCGGCTGGCCCTAAAAGACCCTAAAAAGGTATCCCTACCAAAAAAGCCACCACCATAAACACCAAAAATAGACACTACAAAGAACAGGTGCTAAAAGCTGCTCAATAGTGTTGATCTACTGTATATGGAATAAGTTAATATAGGTATCTGTGAGCCAATAAAGACTCTTGCATTCACAATTACACTGGAAACCTCCTAATGATAATGACTCGTGATGGGGTCTAAAAAGGAGGGTAAATATTATAGATCAACAAAAAAGATATTAATTGTCTGCTGATTACACGTTTTCTCTTGATTCCTTGTGGTCACAAAAAGCTACAAAGTAGCTAAGGGCTGATGCAGTAGCGGATATCAATACTATCCCTAAATTATGATACTATGAGAACTTATATAGATCATATGATAAAATTCAGAAGAGCATCAGGGCATCACCGCCAGATATAAATGTGATATCATATGCTGAAACAACTTAAATATACACATAGCGGCATCATCGCCAGAAGAAATCATATGGGCATCAGCGCCAGATTAAATAGATAAAAATGTGCACTAATGCATCAGTATACACATAACGGCATCATCACCAGAAAAAATCATATGGGCATCAGCGCCAGAATAAATTGTTCCGCTCAAACTTGTATGTTCTCACCTAAAGAGTGGACTCATGTATAGGCACACGTATCATCGCACCAGATTCAATAAATTGAAAAGCTTAAGTTTGCATGTTCTCACATGCATAGATGTCAACCTTGTGCATAACTGAATGGGCAGTATCGCCAAACCAATGTGGGTATCATCGCCAGAAATGACAGAAAAAATAGATAATGCAATTTCACATGTTAGATGTGACCATATGCAAACATAGAGGCATAATCGCCAGAGAATCATCTATTAAATGAAACCATATATGAGTGTGAGGGCAGATATATAGTTAGAATGAGGCCATCTTCCCCAGCATATGGAAATATAGATGGTTCAGATAATCAGACAGACATATATGCAGAATGTAGGCACCAGTATAGCATAATAGTGCACTTATCTCATTATTATTATTTATTGTTATAGCGCCATTTATTCCATGGCGCTTTACATGTGAGGAGGGGTATACATAATAAAAACAAGTACAATAATCTTAAACAATACAAGTCATAACTGGTACAGGAGGAGAGAGGACCCTGCCAGCGAGGGCTCACAATCTACAAGGGATGGGTGAGGATACAGGAGCAGAGAGGACCCTGCCCACAAGGGCTCACAATCTACAAGGGATGGGTGAGGATACAGGAGCAGAGAGGACCCTGCCCACAAGGGCTCACAATCTACAGGGGATGGGTGAGGATACAGTAGGAGAGAGGACCCTGCCCGCGAAGGCTCACAATCTACAGGGGATGGGTGAGGATACAGGAGGAGAGAGGACCCTGCCAGCGAGGGCTCACAATCTACAAGGGATGGGTGAGGATACAGGAGGAGAGAGGATCCTGCCCACAAGGGCTCACAATCTACAAGGGATGGGTGAGGATACAGGAGGAGAGAGGACCCTGCCCACAAGGGCTCACAATCTACAAGGGATGGGTGAGGATACAGTAGGAGAGAGGACCCTGCCCGCGAGGGCTCACAATCTACAAGGGATGGGTGAGGATACAGGAGGAGAGAGGACCCTGCCCGCGAGGGCTCACAATCTACAAGGGATGGGTGAGGATACAGGAGGAGAGAGGACCCTGCCCGCGAGGGCTCACAATCTACAAGGGATGGGTGAGGATACAGGAGCAGAGAGGATCCTGCCCGCGAGGGCTCACAATCTACAAGGGATGGGTGAGGATACAGTAGGAGAGAGGACCCTGCCCGCGAGGGCTCACAATCTACAAGGGATGGGTGAGGATACAGGAGGAGAGAGGACCCTGCCCGCGAGGGCTCACAATCTACAAGGGATGGGTGAGGATACAGGAGGAGAGAGGACCCTGCCCGCGAGGGCTCACAATCTACAAGGGATGGGTGAGGATACAGGAGGAGAAAGGATCCTGCCCGCGAGGGCTCACAATCTACAAGGGATGGGTGAGGATACAGGAGGAGAGAGGACCCTGCCCGCGAGGGCTCACAATCTACAAGGGATGGGTGAGGATACAGGAGGAGAGAGGATCCTGCCCGCGAGGGCTCACAATCTACAAGGGATGGGTGAGGATAGAGGAGGAGAGAGGATCCTGCCCGCGAGGGCTCACAATCTACAAGGGATGGGTGAGGATACAGGAGGAGAGAGGACCCTGCCCGCGAGGGCTCACAATCTACAAGGGATGGGTGAGGATACAGGAGGAGAGAGGACCCTGCCCGCGAGGGCTCACAATCTACAAGGGATGGGTGAGGATACAGGAGGAGAGAGGACCCTGCCCGCGAGGGCTCACAATCTACAGGGGATGGGTGAGGATACAGGAGGAGAGAGGACCCTGCCCGCGAGGGCTCACAATCTACAAGGGATGGGTGAGAATACAGGAGGAGAGAGGACCCTGCCCACGAGGGCTCACAATCTACAAGGGATGGGTGAGGATACAGGAGGAGAGAGGACCCTGCCCGCGAGGGCTCACAATCTACAAGGGATGGGTGAGGATACAGGAGGAGAGAGGACCCTGCCCGCGAGGGCTCACAATCTACAAGGGATGGGTGAGGATACAGGAGGAGAGAGGACCCTGCCCGCGAGGGCTCACAATCTACAAGGGATGGGTGAGGATACAGGAGGAGAGAGGACCCTGCCCGCGAGGGCTCACAATCTACAGGGGATGGGTGAGGATACAGGAGGAGAGAGGAGCCTGCCCGCGAGGGCTCACAATCTACAAGGGATGAGTGAGGATACAGGAGGAGAGAGGACCCTGCCCGCGAGGGCTCACAATCTACAAGGGATGGGTGAGAATACAGGAGGAGAGAGGACCGTGCCCGCGAGGGCTCACAATCTACAGGGGATGGGTGAGGATACAGGAGGAGAGAGGACCCTGCCCACGAGGGCTCACAATCTACAAGGGATGAGTGAGGATACAGGAGGAGAGAGGACCCTGCCCACGAGGGCTCACAATCTACAAGGGATGGGTGAGAATACAGGAGGAGAGAGGACCCTGCCCACGAGGGCTCACAATCTACAAGGGATGAGTGAGGATACAGGAGGAGAGAGGATCCTGCCCACGAAGGCTCACAATCTACAAGGGATGGGTGAGGATACAGGAGGAGAGAGGACCCTGCCCACGAGGGCTCACAATCTACAAGGGATGGGTGAGAATACAGGAGGAGAGAGGAGCCTGCCCGCG
Organism: Ranitomeya imitator; assembly: GCF_032444005.1. NCBI lineage: Eukaryota > Metazoa > Chordata > Amphibia > Anura > Dendrobatidae > Ranitomeya > Ranitomeya imitator. The sequence goes on from NC_091284.1 coordinate 827,541,641, forward strand.
AGGGCTCACAATCTACAAGGGATGGGTGAGAATACAGGAGGAGAGAGGATCCTGCCCACGAAGGCTCACAATCTACAGGGGATGGGTGAGGATACAGTAGGTGAAGATAGAGCTAAGGGAATAGATCTTAAGAGAATAGATCCCCCATCCTGACGCGTTTCCCCCTTGCGGCGGTCCCGAGGGGTTCATCAGGGGAATGCCTATGATAGGCACAAGGGCAGCTGTAAAGCGGAAGAACGCTGCACGCGGTCCGGTAGTAAAGGATTCCGTTCCATGCTGTGTACGGCAGTAAATGCCGATATCCCCGGAACTATCTGGATCACTTCCGGTAACGGTGGAACGCGAATATGCGCTCCACAAGTAACACTTGGTGTATGTATATAACGGGAGGCATACCACGCCTCCCTATGTGTTCCACTATGCGCTCAACAGGCAGCAGATAATATGCTAATATGACGGGACGCATACCTTTACGTCACCTAGGGGATAATTGAAGGGCTAGATGTGCCCTGCAGATGACGCTTATCTTGTGCAGGTATATGCAGGTCCCCAAGCACAAACTGCGCTACATAGAAATAATAAAGTAATGACTAATAACCTAATAATCATGCTAGTAATACACCATTAATGTGATGGAACTCATGACAAAGGTCCTATTAGTATTAAGAAAATAAGAAATTGGCAGATGACAAAATACTAATAGGTGCAAAATAATAGAGGTTCTTAGCAGTATTTTATTATTCTTATCTTTATTCAATACACCGTATCCTGAATAACCGATTCACAGAAAACCCCCCTTGCTGATAGCAATTAGAAAGAAACCAAGGCATGCTCGAATCCAGCATGGCTTTCATATCCGTTTATAGTAGAACCGAAATCGCAGATAAAAAAAAACAAACGTATGGTGCCAAAAAATGGACCAAAAGATACAAGAGTCACCACTATAGGAGACATACCATTACATTTTGTCATGGTCTGTGTATGTACATTATCCGTGTATAATTTTTCATGTTTGTTGGCACAATTCATTTTATTTTTCACTGTACTGGAAAACATAAAAGCAAGTCCTCAACAATTTTTTGGGCTCACTGACTGGTAAAACTGTCAGCATAATTCACCAGGTCAGTACGATTACACCGATACCATACTTGTATAGTTTTTTTTTTTGTTCGTTTTTTAAGTGTTAGTAAAAAAAAAGCAGGGTCTTGGCATCAAAATTATTAATTATTATTATATATATAATAATAATCCAAAGAAGTGTGATTTTGGAGTTTTTTTGCTTTTTTTCTCATTATGGTGTTTACTGAATGCATTTATTAATTGTATATTTTGATAGGACCTTTATAGACACAGCAGTACATGTATACATATATGTGCATTTTTTTCAATTTTTCTATTTCTTTGTTTGATGTGTTTTCATCCGGCAGCCATCAAAGCAAATCATTGCTGGTCGGTGAAAAACTGTCAGATCTGCTGCAAAAGGCTACTTTCACATCAGCGATTTTTGCCAAAGTCACTGTCGATAGTGTCATACTCACCAATGGAGGAGGCAGCACTAAAAGTGCCTAGGGCAGCATAAACTCTAAATACGGCCCTTTATAGTGGCCAGATAAATAGTATACATAATGACCAGATATATAGTATACATAATGACCAGATACATAGCATACATGATGACCAGATAAATAGTATACACAGTAATCAAATAAATAGTATACATAGTGGCCAGATATAGTATGCAAAGTGACCATATAAATAGTATACATAATGATCGGATAAATAGTATACACCGTAATCAAATAAATAGTATACATAGTGGCCAGATATATAGTATGCAAAGTGACCATATAAAAAGTATATACAATTACCAGATATACAGTATATAATGGCCACTCAAATAGTATACATAGTGACCAGAGATATAGTATACAAAGTGACAAATATAGTATACAAAGTGACCAGATGTATAGTATAGGTAATGATCAGATAAATAGTATAAACAGTGACCAGATAGATAAGTGTACACAGCGACCAGATAGATAGTATAGACTGTGACCAGATAGATAGTATAGACAGTAACCAGATAGATAGTATAGACTGACCAGATAATGTCGATGTGACCAGATAGATAGTATACACAGTGACCAGATAGATAGTATACACAATAACCAGGTAGATAGTATAGACAGTGACCAGATAGTGTACACAGTGACCAGATAGATAGTATAGACCGTGACCAGATAGTGTAGACAGTGACCAGATAGATAGCATAGATAGTGACCAGATAGATAGTATAGACAGTAACCAGATAGTATAGACCGTGACCAGATAGTGTCGACCGTGACTAGATATATAGTATACACAGTGACCAGATAGATAGTATACACAGTAACCAGATAGATAGTATAGACTGTGACCAGATAGTGTAGACAGTGACCAGATAGAAAGTTTAGACAGTGACCAGATAGATACATAGTAACATAGTAACCATAGTTTGTAAGCTTGCGAGCAGGGCCCTCACTCCTCCTGGTATCTGTTTTGAACTGTATTTCTGTTATGCTGTAATGTCTATTGTCTGTACAAGTCCCCTCTATAATTTGTAAAGCGCTGCGGAATATGTTGGCGCTATATAAATAAAATTATTATTATTATAGTTAGTAAGGCCGAAAAAAGACATTTGTCCATCCAGTTCAGCCTATATTCCATCATAATAAATCCCCAGATCTACGTCCTTCTACAGAACCTAATAATTGTATGATACAATATTGTTCTGCTCCAGGAAGACATCCAGGCCTCTCTTGAACCCCTCGACTGAGTTCGCCATCACCACCTCCTCAGGCAAGCAATTCCAGATTCTCACTGCCCTAACAGTAAAGAATCCTCTTCTATGTTGGTGGAAAAACCTTCTCTCCTCCAGATGCAAAGAATGCCCCCTTGTTCCCGTCACCTTCCTTGGTATAAACAGATCCTCAGCGAGATATTTGTATTGTCCCCTTATATACTTATACATGGTTATTAGATCGCCCCTCAGTCGTCTTTTTTCTAGACTAAATAATCCTAATTTCGCTAATCTATCTGGGTATTGTAGTTCTCCCATCCCCTTTATTAATTTTGTTGCCCTCCTTTGTACTCTCTCTAGTTCCATTATATCCTTCCTGAGCACTGGTGCCCAAAACTGGACACAGTACTCCATGTGCGGTCTAACTAGGGATTTGTACAGAGGCAGTATAATGCTCTCATCATGTGTATCCAGACCTCTTTTAATGCACCCCATGATCCTGTTTGCCTTGGCAGCTGCTGCCTGGCACTGGCTGCTCCAGGTAAGTTTATCATTAACTAGGATCCCCAAGTCCTTCTCCCTGTCAGATTTACCCAGTGGTTTCCCATTCAGTGTGTAATGGTGATATTGATTCCTTCTTCCCATGTGTATAACCTTACATTTATCATTGTTAAACCTCATCTGCCACCTTTCAGCCCAAGTTTCCAACTTATCCAGATCCATCTGTAGCAGAATACTATCTTCTCTTGTATTAACTGCTTTACATAGTTTTGTATCATCTGCAAATATCGATATTTTACTGTGTAAACCTTCTACCAGATCATTAATGAATATGTTGAAGAGAACAGGTCCCAATACTGACCCCTGCGGTACCCCACTGGTCACAGCGACCCAGTTAGAGACTATACCATTTATAACCACCCTCTGCTTTCTATCACTAAGCCAGTTACTAACCCATTTACACACAATTTCCCCCAGACCAAGCATTCTCATTTTGTGTACCAACCTCTTGTGCGGCACGGTATCAAACGCTTTGGAAAAATCGAGATATACCACGTCCAATGACTCACCGTGGTCCAGCCTATAGCTTACCTCTTCATAAAAACTGATTAGATTGGTTTGACAGGAGCGATTTCTCATAAACCCATGCTGATATGGAGTTAAACAGTTATTCTCATTGAGATAATCCAGAATAACATCCCTCAGAAACCCTTCAAATATTTTACCAACAATAGAGGTTAGACTTACTGGCCTATAATTTCCAGGTTCACTTTTAGAGCCCTTTTTGAATATTGGCACCACATTTGCTATGCGCCAGTCCTGCGGAACAGACCCTGTCGCTATAGAGTCACTAAAAATAAGAAATAATGGTTTATCTATTACATTACTTAGTTCTCTTAGTACTCGTGGGTGTATGCCATCCGGACCCGGAGATTTATCTATTTTAATCTTATTTAGCCGGTTTCGCACCTCTTCTTGGGTTAGATTGGTGACCCTTAATATAGGGTTTTCATTGTTTCTTGGGATTTCACCTAGCATTTCATTTTCCACCGTGAATACCGTGGAGAAGAAGGTGTTTAATATGTTAGCTTTTTCCTCGTCATCTACAACCATTCTTTCCTCACTATTTTTTAAGGGGCCTACATTTTCAGTTTTTATTCTTTTACTATTGATATAGTTGAAGAACAGTTTGGGATTAGTTTTACTCTCCTTAGCAATGTGCTTCTCTGTTTCCTTTTTGGCAGCTTTAATTCGTTTTTTAGATAAAGTATTTTTCTCCCTATAGTTTTTTAGAGCTTCAATGGTGCCATCCTGCTTTAGTAGTGCAAATGCTTTCTTTTTACTGTTAATTGCCTGTCTTACTTCTTTGTTTAGCCACATTGGGTTTTTCCTATTTCTAGTCCTTTTATTCCCACAAGGTATAAACCGCTTACACTGCCTATTTAGGATGTTCTTAAACATTTCCCATTTATTATCTGTATTCTTATTTCTGAGGATATTGTCCCAGTCTACCAGATTAAGGGCATCTCTAAGCTGGTCAAACTTTGCCTTCCTAAAGTTCAGTGTTTTTGTGACTCCCTGACAAGTCCCCCTAGTGAAAGACAGGTGAAACTGTACAATATTGTGGTCGCTATTTCCTAGATGCCCGACCACCTGCAGATTTGTTATTCTGTCAGGTCTATTAGATAGTATTAGGTCTAAAAGTGCTGCTCCTCTGGTTGGATTCTGCACCAATTGTGAAAGATAATTTTTCTTGGTTATTAGCAGAAACCTGTTGCCTTTATGGGTTTCACAGGTTTCTGTTTCCCAGTTAATATCCGGGTAGTTAAAGTCCCCCATAACCAGGACCTCATTATGGGTTGCAGCTTCATCTATCTGCTTTAGAAGTAGACTTTCCATGCTTTCTGTTATATTTGGGGGTTTGTAACAGACCCCAATGAGAATTTTGCTACCATTTTTCCCTCCATGAATTTCAACCCATATGGACTCGACATCCTCATTCCCTTCGCTAATATCCTCCCTTAAAGTGGACTTTAGACAAGACTTTACATAGAGACAAACCCCTCCTCCTCTCCGATTTTTACGATCCTTTCTAAACAGACTGTAACCCTGTAAGTTAACTGCCCAGTCATAGCTTTCATCTAACCATGTCTCGGTTATTCCCACTATGTCAAAGTTACCTGTAGATATTTCTGCTTCTAGTTCTTCCATCTTGTTTGTCAGGCTTCTGGCGTTTGCGAGCATGCAGTTTAGAGGATTTTGTTTTGTTCTAATCTCCTCACTGTGGATTGTTTTAGAAATGTTCTTACCTCCCTTCTGAGTATGTTTTCCTGGGTCGTCTTTGTTCGAGTCCAATGTTTTCCTTCCCGTCCCCTCTTCTTCTAGTTTAACGCCCTCCTGATGAGTGTAGCGAGTCTTCTGGCGAATGTGTGTTTCCCAGGTTTGTTGAGGTGTAGTCCGTCTCTGGCGAGGAGTCCATCATACCAGTAATTCACACCGTGGTCCAGGAATCCAAATCCTTGTTGTCTGCACCATCGTCTTAGCCAGTTGTTTGCATCAAGGATCCTGTTCCATCTCCTGGTGCCATGCCCGTCTACTGGAAGGATAGAAGAAAAAACTACCTGTGCATCCAGTTCCTTTACTTTCTTCCCCAACTCTTCAAAGTCCTTGCAGATTGTCGGTAGGTCCTTCCTTGCCGTGTCATTGGTGCCAACATGTATCAGAAGAAATGGGTGGACGTCCTTGGAGCTGAAGAGCTTTGGTATCCTATCGGTCACATCCTTGATCATCGCACCTGGAAGGCAGCATACTTCTCTTGCAGTTATGTCCGGTCTGCAGATGGCTGCTTCTGTGCCTCTCAGTAGTGAGTCTCCCACCACCACCACTCTTCGTTGCTTCTTGGCTGTACTTTTTGCTGTCACTTGTTGCTGTGTGCCCTTTTCTTTTTTGCTTGCTGGTATTGCTTCATTCTTAGGTGTGCCATCTTCATCCTCTACAAAGATTTGATATCGGTTCTTCAGTTGTGTGGTTGGTGATTTCTCCATGGTCTTCTTGCTTCTTTTGGTCACATGCTTCCACTCATCTGCTTTTGGAGGTTCTCTTGGAGGTTCACTTTTTGCACCTTCTGTGACCAGTAGAGATGCTTCTGTTCTGTCTAGAAAGTCTTCATTCTCTTTGATGAGTTTCAAAGTTGCTATTCTTTCTTCCAGACCCCGCACCTTTTCTTCTAAAAGGGCCACTAGTCTACACTTCTGACAGGTGAAATTGGATTCTTCTTCTGGTCGATCTGTGAACATGTAGCACATGCTGCAGCTCACCATGTAGGTTGTCACATCTGCCATGTTGCTCCTAGACCCTGCTGACTTGCTGTGTGTTTTCCTTCTTGTGTAATCTACTCAGCCAAGCTCTCTTGCAATAATGTCCTACAGGCAAAAATTCGCGCGCCGTAAGGCGCGCGGTTTGGTGATGCTTTCGAAGCAGCTGGTCCCGGCTGTACCCAACGATCTTCTAGCTTAGGGAGACTTCGCTTCTCCCAGAAGGCACCTGGAATATGCAAATTAGCCTCCTGAAGCTTGAATCCCTGGTTTGGTGATGCTTTCGAAGCAGCTGGTCCCGGCTGTACCCAACGATCTTCTAGCTTAGGGAGACTTCGCTTCTCCCAGAAGGCACCTGGAATATGCAAATTAGCCTCCTGAAGCTTGAATCCCTGGTTTGGTGATGCTTTCGAAGCAGCTGGTCCCGGCTGTACCCAACGATCTTCTAGCTTAGGGAGACTTCGCTTCTCCCAGAAGGCACCTGGAATATGCAAATTAGCCTCCTGAAGCTTGAATCCCTGGTTTGGTGATGCTTTCGAAGCAGCTGGTCCCGGCTGTACCCAACGATCTTCTAGCTTAGGGAGACTTCGCTTCTCCCAGAAGGCACCTGGAATATGCAAATTAGCCTCCTGAAGCTTGAATCCCTGGTTTGGTGATGCTTTCGAAGCAGCTGGTCCCGACTGTACCCAACGATCTTCTAGCTTAGGGAGACTTCGCTTCTCCCAGAAGGCACCTGGAATATGCAAATTAGCCTCCTGAAGCTTGAATCCCTGGTTTGGTGATGCTTTCGAAGCAGCTGGTCCCGGCTGTACCCAACGATCTTCTAGCTTAGGGAGACTCTTCGCTTCTCCCAGAAGGCACCTGGAATATGCAAATTAGCCTCCTGAAGCTTGAATCCCTGGTTTGGTGATGCTTTCGAAGCAGCTGGTCCCGGCTGTACCCAACGATCTTCTAGCTTAGGGAGACTTCGCTTCTCCCAGAAGGCACCTGGAATATGCAAATTAGCCTCCTGAAGCTTGAATCCCTGGTTTGGTGATGCTTTCGAAGCAGCTGGTCCCGGCTGTACCCAACGATCTTCTAGCTTAGGGAGACTTCGCTTCTCCCAGAAGGCACCTGGAATATGCAAATTAGCCTCCTGAAGCTTGAATCCCTGGTTTGGTGATGCTTTCGAAGCAGCTGGTCCCGGCTGTACCCAACGATCTTCTAGCTTAGGGAGACTTCGCTTCTCCCAGAAGGCACCTGGAATATGCAAATTAGCCTCCTGAAGCTTGAATCCCTGGTTTGGTGATGCTTTCGAAGCAGCTGGTCCCGGCTGTACCCAACGATCTTCTAGCTTAGGGAGACTTCGCTTCTCCCAGAAGGCACCTGGAATATGCAAATTAGCCTCCTGAAGCTTGAATCCCTGGTTTGGTGATGCTTTCGAAGCAGCTGGTCCCGGCTGTACCCAACGATCTTCTAGCTTAGGGAGACTTCGCTTCTCCCAGAAGGCACCTGGAATATGCAAATTAGCCTCCTGAAGCTTGAATCCCTGGTTTGGTGATGCTTTCGAAGCAGCTGGTCCCGGCTGTACCCAACGATCTTCTAGCTTAGGGAGACTTCGCTTCTCCCAGAAGGCACCTGGAATATGCAAATTAGCCTCCTGAAGCTTGAATCCCTGGTTTGGTGATGCTTTCGAAGCAGCTGGTCCCGACTGTACCCAACGATCTTCTAGCTTAGGGAGACTTCGCTTCTCCCAGAAGGCACCTGGAATATGCAAATTAGCCTCCTGAAGCTTGAATCCCTGGTTTGGTGATGCTTTCGAAGCAGCTGGTCCCGGCTGTACCCAACGATCTTCTAGCTTAGGGAGACTCTTCGCTTCTCCCAGAAGGCACCTGGAATATGCAAATTAGCCTCCTGAAGCTTGAATCCCTGGTTTGGTGATGCTTTCGAAGCAGCTGGTCCCGGCTGTACCCAACGATCTTCTAGCTTAGGGAGACTTCGCTTCTCCCAGAAGGCACCTGGAATATGCAAATTAGCCTCCTGAAGCTTGAATCCCTGGTTTGGTGATGCTTTCGAAGCAGCTGGTCCCGGCTGTACCCAACGATCTTCTAGCTTAGGGAGACTTCGCTTCTCCCAGAAGGCACCTGGAATATGCAAATTAGCCTCCTGAAGCTTGAATCCCTGGTTTGGTGATGCTTTCGAAGCAGCTGGTCCCGGCTGTACCCAACGATCTTCTAGCTTAGGGAGACTTCGCTTCTCCCAGAAGGCACCTGGAATATGCAAATTAGCCTCCTGAAGCTTGAATCCCTGGTTTGGTGATGCTTTCGAAGCAGCTGGTCCCGGCTGTACCCAACGATCTTCTAGCTTAGGGAGACTTCGCTTCTCCCAGAAGGCACCTGGAATATGCAAATTAGCCTCCTGAAGCTTGAATCCCTGGTTTGGTGATGCTTTCGAAGCAGCTGGTCCCGGCTGTACCCAACGATCTTCTAGCTTAGGGAGACTTCGCTTCTCCCAGAAGGCACCTGGAATATGCAAATTAGCCTCCTGAAGCTTGAATCCCTGGTTTGGTGATGCTTTCGAAGCAGCTGGTCCCGGCTGTACCCAACGATCTTCTAGCTTAGGGAGACTTCGCTTCTCCCAGAAGGCACCTGGAATATGCAAATTAGCCTCCTGAAGCTTGAATCCCTGGTTTGGTGATGCTTTCGAAGCAGCTGGTCCCGGCTGTACCCAACGATCTTCTAGCTTAGGGAGACTTCGCTTCTCCCAGAAGGCACCTGGAATATGCAAATTAGCCTCCTGAAGCTTGAATCCCTGGTTTGGTGATGCTTTCGAAGCAGCTGGTCCCGGCTGTACCCAACGATCTTCTAGCTTAGGGAGACTTCGCTTCTCCCAGAAGGCACCTGGAATATGCAAATTAGCCTCCTGAAGCTTGAATCCCTGGTTTGGTGATGCTTTCGAAGCAGCTGGTCCCGGCTGTACCCAACGATCTTCTAGCTTAGGGAGACTTCGCTTCTCCCAGAAGGCACCTGGAATATGCAAATTAGCCTCCTGAAGCTTGAATCCCTGGTTTGGTGATGCTTTCGAAGCAGCTGGTCCCGGCTGTACCCAACGATCTTCTAGCTTAGGGAGACTTCGCTTCTCCCAGAAGGCACCTGGAATATGCAAATTAGCCTCCTGAAGCTTGAATCCCTGGTTTGGTGATGCTTTCGAAGCAGCTGGTCCCGGCTGTACCCAACGATCTTCTAGCTTAGGGAGACTTCGCTTCTCCCAGAAGGCACCTGGAATATGCAAATTAGCCTCCTGAAGCTTGAATCCCTGGTTTGGTGATGCTTTCGAAGCAGCTGGTCCCGGCTGTACCCAACGATCTTCTAGCTTAGGGAGACTTCGCTTCTCCCAGAAGGCACCTGGAATATGCAAATTAGCCTCCTGAAGCTTGAATCCCTGGTTTGGTGATGCTTTCGAAGCAGCTGGTCCCGGCTGTACCCAACGATCTTCTAGCTTAGGGAGACTTCGCTTCTCCCAGAAGGCACCTGGAATATGCAAATTAGCCTCCTGAAGCTTGAATCCCTGGTTTGGTGATGCTTTCGAAGCAGCTGGTCCCGGCTGTACCCAACGATCTTCTAGCTTAGGGAGACTTCGCTTCTCCCAGAAGGCACCTGGAATATGCAAATTAGCCTCCTGAAGCTTGAATCCCTGGTTTGGTGATGCTTTCGAAGCAGCTGGTCCCGGCTGTACCCAACGATCTTCTAGCTTAGGGAGACTTCGCTTCTCCCAGAAGGCACCTGGAATATGCAAATTAGCCTCCTGAAGCTTGAATCCCTGGTTTGGTGATGCTTTCGAAGCAGCTGGTCCCGGCTGTACCCAACGATCTTCTAGCTTAGGGAGACTTCGCTTCTCCCAGAAGGCACCTGGAATATGCAAATTAGCCTCCTGAAGCTTGAATCCCTGGTTTGGTGATGCTTTCGAAGCAGCTGGTCCCGGCTGTACCCAACGATCTTCTAGCTTAGGGAGACTTCGCTTCTCCCAGAAGGCACCTGGAATATGCAAATTAGCCTCCTGAAGCTTGAATCCCTGGTTTGGTGATGCTTTCGAAGCAGCTGGTCCCGGCTGTACCCAACGATCTTCTAGCTTAGGGAGACTTCGCTTCTCCCAGAAGGCACCTGGAATATGCAAATTAGCCTCCTGAAGCTTGAATCCCTGGTTTGGTGATGCTTTCGAAGCAGCTGGTCCCGGCTGTACCCAACGATCTTCTAGCTTAGGGAGACTTCGCTTCTCCCAGAAGGCACCTGGAATATGCAAATTAGCCTCCTGAAGCTTGAATCCCTGGTTTGGTGATGCTTTCGAAGCAGCTGGTCCCGGCTGTACCCAACGATCTTCTAGCTTAGGGAGACTTCGCTTCTCCCAGAAGGCACCTGGAATATGCAAATTAGCCTCCTGAAGCTTGAATCCCTGGTTTGGTGATGCTTTCGAAGCAGCTGGTCCCGGCTGTACCCAACGATCTTCTAGCTTAGGGAGACTTCGCTTCTCCCAGAAGGCACCTGGAATATGCAAATTAGCCTCCTGAAGCTTGAATCCCTGGTTTGGTGATGCTTTCGAAGCAGCTGGTCCCGGCTGTACCCAACGATCTTCTAGCTTAGGGAGACTTCGCTTCTCCCAGAAGGCACCTGGAATATGCAAATTAGCCTCCTGAAGCTTGAATCCCTGGTTTGGTGATGCTTTCGAAGCAGCTGGTCCCGGCTGTACCCAACGATCTTCTAGCTTAGGGAGACTTCGCTTCTCCCAGAAGGCACCTGGAATATGCAAATTAGCCTCCTGAAGCTTGAATCCCTGGTTTGGTGATGCTTTCGAAGCAGCTGGTCCCGGCTGTACCCAACGATCTTCTAGCTTAGGGAGACTTCGCTTCTCCCAGAAGGCACCTGGAATATGCAAATTAGCCTCCTGAAGCTTGAATCCCTGGTTTGGTGATGCTTTCGAAGCAGCTGGTCCCGGCTGTACCCAACGATCTTCTAGCTTAGGGAGACTTCGCTTCTCCCAGAAGGCACCTGGAATATGCAAATTAGCCTCCTGAAGCTTGAATCCCTGGTTTGGTGATGCTTTCGAAGCAGCTGGTCCCGGCTGTACCCAACGATCTTCTAGCTTAGGGAGACTTCGCTTCTCCCAGAAGGCACCTGGAATATGCAAATTAGCCTCCTGAAGCTTGAATCCCTGGTTTGGTGATGCTTTCGAAGCAGCTGGTCCCGGCTGTACCCAACGATCTTCTAGCTTAGGGAGACTCTCGCTTCTCCCAGAAGGCACCTGGAATATGCAAATTAGCCTCCTGAAGCTTGAATCCCTGGTTTGGTGATGCTTTCGAAGCAGCTGGTCCCGGCTGTACCCAACGATCTTCTAGCTTAGGGAGACTTCGCTTCTCCCAGAAGGCACCTGGAATATGCAAATTAGCCTCCTGAAGCTTGAATCCCTGGTTTGGTGATGCTTTCGAAGCAGCTGGTCCCGGCTGTACCCAACGATCTTCTAGCTTAGGGAGACTTCGCTTCTCCCAGAAGGCACCTGGAATATGCAAATTAGCCTCCTGAAGCTTGAATCCCTGGTTTGGTGATGCTTTCGAAGCAGCTGGTCCCGGCTGTACCCAACGATCTTCTAGCTTAGGGAGACTTCGCTTCTCCCAGAAGGCACCTGGAATATGCAAATTAGCCTCCTGAAGCTTGAATCCCTGGTTTGGTGATGCTTTCGAAGCAGCTGGTCCCGGCTGTACCCAACGATCTTCTAGCTTAGGGAGACTTCGCTTCTCCCAGAAGGCACCTGGAATATGCAAATTAGCCTCCTGAAGCTTGAATCCCTGGTTTGGTGATGCTTTCGAAGCAGCTGGTCCCGGCTGTACCCAACGATCTTCTAGCTTAGGGAGACTTCGCTTCTCCCAGAAGGCACCTGGAATATGCAAATTAGCCTCCTGAAGCTTGAATCCCTGGTTTGGTGATGCTTTCGAAGCAGCTGGTCCCGGCTGTACCCAACGATCTTCTAGCTTAGGGAGACTTCGCTTCTCCCAGAAGGCACCTGGAATATGCAAATTAGCCTCCTGAAGCTTGAATCCCTGGTTTGGTGATGCTTTCGAAGCAGCTGGTCCCGGCTGTACCCAACGATCTTCTAGCTTAGGGAGACTTCGCTTCTCCCAGAAGGCACCTGGAATATGCAAATTAGCCTCCTGAAGCTTGAATCCCTGGTTTGGTGATGCTTTCGAAGCAGCTGGTCCCGGCTGTACCCAACGATCTTCTAGCTTAGGGAGACTTCGCTTCTCCCAGAAGGCACCTGGAATATGCAAATTAGCCTCCTGAAGCTTGAATCCCTGGTTTGGTGATGCTTTCGAAGCAGCTGGTCCCGGCTGTACCCAACGATCTTCTAGCTTAGGGAGACTTCGCTTCTCCCAGAAGGCACCTGGAATATGCAAATTAGCCTCCTGAAGCTTGAATCCCTGGTTTGGTGATGCTTTCGAAGCAGCTGGTCCCGGCTGTACCCAACGATCTTCTAGCTTAGGGAGACTTCGCTTCTCCCAGAAGGCACCTGGAATATGCAAATTAGCCTCCTGAAGCTTGAATCCCTGGTTTGGTGATGCTTTCGAAGCAGCTGGTCCCGGCTGTACCCAACGATCTTCTAGCTTAGGGAGACTTCGCTTCTCCCAGAAGGCACCTGGAATATGCAAATTAGCCTCCTGAAGCTTGAATCCCTGGTTTGGTGATGCTTTCGAAGCAGCTGGTCCCGGCTGTACCCAACGATCTTCTAGCTTAGGGAGACTTCGCTTCTCCCAGAAGGCACCTGGAATATGCAAATTAGCCTCCTGAAGCTTGAATCCCTGGTTTGGTGATGCTTTCGAAGCAGCTGGTCCCGGCTGTACCCAACGATCTTCTAGCTTAGGGAGACTTCGCTTCTCCCAGAAGGCACCTGGAATATGCAAATTAGCCTCCTGAAGCTTGAATCCCTGGTTTGGTGATGCTTTCGAAGCAGCTGGTCCCGGCTGTACCCAACGATCTTCTAGCTTAGGGAGACTTCGCTTCTCCCAGAAGGCACCTGGAATATGCAAATTAGCCTCCTGAAGCTTGAATCCCTGGTTTGGTGATGCTTTCGAAGCAGCTGGTCCCGGCTGTACCCAACGATCTTCTAGCTTAGGGAGACTTCGCTTCTCCCAGAAGGCACCTGGAATATGCAAATTAGCCTCCTGAAGCTTGAATCCCTGGTTTGGTGATGCTTTCGAAGCAGCTGGTCCCGGCTGTACCCAACGATCTTCTAGCTTAGGGAGACTTCGCTTCTCCCAGAAGGCACCTGGAATATGCAAATTAGCCTCCTGAAGCTTGAATCCCTGGTTTGGTGATGCTTTCGAAGCAGCTGGTCCCGGCTGTACCCAACGATCTTCTAGCTTAGGGAGACTTCGCTTCTCCCAGAAGGCACCTGGAATATGCAAATTAGCCTCCTGAAGCTTGAATCCCTGGTTTGGTGATGCTTTCGAAGCAGCTGGTCCCGGCTGTACCCAACAATCTTCTAGCTTAGGGAGACTTCGCTTCTCCCAGAAGGCACCTGGAATATGCAAATTAGCCTCCTGAAGCTTGAATCCCTGGTTTGGTGATGCTTTCGAAGCAGCTGGTCCCGGCTGTACCCAACGATCTTCTAGCTTAGGGAGACTTCGCTTCTCCCAGAAGGCACCTGGAATATGCAAATTAGCCTCCTGAAGCTTGAATCCCTGGTTTGGTGATGCTTTCGAAGCAGCTGGTCCCGGCTGTACCCAACGATCTTCTAGCTTAGGGAGACTTCGCTTCTCCCAGAAGGCACCTGGAATATGCAAATTAGCCTCCTGAAGCTTGAATCCCTGGTTTCAAGATAGTATACATAGTGATTAGATATATAGCTCCTAAATATGCCACTTAACCAGTAAACCATGACCAGATAGAGAGTATAACAGTGACCAGATAGATAGTATACACAGTAACCAGATAGATAGTATAGGCAGTAACCAGATAGATAGCATAGACAGTGACCAGATAGATAGTGTACACAATGACCAGACAGATAGTATAGTCCGTGACCAGATAGTATACACAGTGACCAGATAGATAGTATACACAGTGACCAGATAGATAGTATAGGCAGTAACCAGATAGATAGCATAGACAGTGACCAGATAGATAGTGTATACAATGACCAGACAGATAGTATAGTCCGTGACCAGATAGTATACACAGTGACCAGACAGATAGTATAGTCCGTGACCAGATAGATAGTATACACAGTGACCAGATAGATAGTGTTCACAGTGACCAGATAGATAGTATACACAGTAACCAGATAGATAGTATAGACAGTGACCAGATAAATAGTATAGACAATAACCAGATAGATAGTATAGACAGTGACCAGATAGATAGTATACACAGTAACCAGATAGATAGTGTACACAGTAACCAGATAGATAGTATAGACAGTGACCAGATAGATAGTTTACGCAGTGACCAGATAGATAGTATACACAGTGATTAGATATATAGCTCCTAAATATGCCACTTTAACCAGTAATCCCATAAAAGTATTATATACGGTATACAGAATATACCAGACATACTACCTCCTTCCTCCAGGCAGTACTATTCACCCGCTAATAATACAGCCATTTAGGTTTGTGCCTTTGGGAATTGTCTATGATAAATAATATGTAAAAACTGGATGTTATTTTATTTCAATAACACTGAATCCCTCTATATCTCATGTCTAGCTCCAGTTGAGGAGACCCCCTGTTTTGTGAGGTTGATTTCTCTTCAAAATGCGGATGGTTCCTGGAATATTAACCCTGAAATCTTCTCGATATTGGGGATATCCCAGCAGGATGTAAGCAAGAAGAATCCTGATCAGGTATCACTAATACTTATAGATGCTTACTACTCTCTGCTGCGTTTTTGTTTAGTTTCTTATATTTTGTTTGTATTGGTATTTTACAACATTAGTTAGAAAAGGTTACAGAATATGGTAAACCTGAGATGCCAAAATAGGACATAACTCAACATTCTTGTGTCAGAAGTAACAATTGAGAAAATATCATAACAAGCCTGACAGATATTTAACTTTATGTGATTCACTAAAATATAACTGATATTCAAGTCTCCTATAATGTAGGACCTGGTTAGTAATGAATGGTGAGAGAAAGAAGAAAAAAAACAAAAAAGGAGAGGGACGGGGGTAGGTTTAAAGCATACGCGTTAGTAATAACATCAGAGAATAGGCCTGGGCAACCATGAGATGGATGTAGGCAAATGTGATCGTAAACTAGATCCAGTAGAGAGATTTTTCCTGCCAGAGGTTGTTAAAGGGAACCTGTCACCCCGTTTTTTAAAGATTAGATAAAAATAGTGTGAAATAGGGGCAGAGCTGGGCTTTACATTAGTGACTTTTTGGTGCCTTTATTCCCCCGTTAGGCTGCCGAAATACCTCTGTGAAGTGGCCGTTTTGTCCTGTCACTCAAATTGGTCAGGTCGGATGGGCGTGGTCAAATAGCGGTTCCTCCCCCCTGCTTCTCGGCGTGTCTATCGTAAACGCGATCTGTGAATCGCACAGATCGCGCTCTTTCTTAGCAGTTGCGCAGTGAATTCACCTCTGGTGCCTGCGCATTATGCTTTGCCCAACTGTGGGCATAGCATAATTTACATCACTGCGCATGCGCGGGTCGTAACTTTAGCCTGGGTGCCCCGGAAGTGATCATATGGGCATAGTGTTTCTCTGGATGCCGGTAAACTTTTCTCAGCCCGAACTGCGAGCGTAATTTTGGTGCCAAAATCGCTCGCCTGCCTATCGTTCTATCTATCGTTCTTTCTATCAATCTATCTATCATTCTTTCTGTCTATCTATAGTTATTTCTATCTATCTATTGATCTTTCTATCTATCAATTATCTAGCGTTCTTTCTATCTATCTATCGTTCTTTCTATCTATCTATTATTTATCTATCTATTATCTATCTATTATCTATCGTTCTTTCTATCTATTATTTACAGTATTTATCTATCGATCTTTCTATCTACTATCTATTGTTTTATCTATCTATTTATCGTTCTTTCTATCTATCTATCTATCTATCTATCTATCTATCTATCTATCGTTCTTTCTATTATCTATCTATCGTTCTTTCTATTATCTATCTATCGTTCTATCTATTAATTAATTAATTCTATCGATTAATTCTATCGATCTTTCTTTATATCTGTCTAGCTATCGTTCTTTTTATCTATCTATCAATCATCTATCTATCTATCTATCTATCTATCTATCGTTCTTTCTATCTATCTATCTATCTATCTATCTATCAATCATCTATCTATCGATTATTCTTTCTATCCATCTATCTCTCTATCTATCGTTATTTCAATCTATGGTTCTATCTATCTATCAATCAATCATTATCTATCTATAGTTCTTTCTATATCTATCGATCTATCTATCTATCAATCATTATATATCTATCGTTCTTTCTATCTATCTATCAATCATCTATCTATCTATTGTTCTTTCCATCTATCTATTTATCTATCTATCTATTATCTATCTATAGTTAGTTATATCTTTCTATCTATCGTGCTATCTATCTATTATCTATATATAGTTAGTTATATCTATATATATTGATCTTTCTATTTATTATCTATCTATCTATCTTTCTGTCTATTATCTATCTATCTATGGATCTTTCTATCTATATATTATCTATCTATACTTCTATCAATCTATCTATCTATTTATCTATCTATTATCTACTTATCGTTCCTTCTATCTATATATCTATCTATTATCTATCTATCTATTGATCTTTCTATCTATTATCTATCGTTCTATGAATTTATCTATATTTCTATCTATTATCTATCTATCGTTCTTTGTATCTATCTATCTATCGTTCTTTCTATCTATCTATTATTTATCTATCTATTATCTATCTATCGTTCTTTATATCTATCGATCTCTCTATCTATTATCTATTGTTCTTTCTATCTATTATCTATCTATAGTTCTTTCTATCTATCTATCGATCGATCTTTCTATCTATCTATTATCTTTCTATCGTGCTTTCTATCTATCGTTCTTTCTATCAATCATCTATCTATCGTTCTTTCTATCAATCATCTATCTATCTATCTATCTATCTATCTATTGTTCTTTCTATCTATCTATCTATCTATCCTTATTTATATCTATCTATTTATCTATTATCTATCTATCTATCGTTCTTTCTATCTATCAATCATCTATCTATTTATCTATCTATAGTTCTATCTATCTATCGTTATTTCTATCTATGTTTCTATCTATCTATCTATATATTATCTATCTATCGTTAGTTATATATATATATATATATATATATATATATATCTATATCTATATTGACCTTTCTATCTATTATCTATTTATGTATAGTTCTATTTATCTATATATCTATCTATTATCTATATATCTATCTATTGATCTTTCTATCTATCTATTATCTATCTATCTATAGTTCTTTCTATCTATATATTATCTATCTATCTATTATCTTTCTATCTATCTCTTTTCAGCTAGCTATCCCATTCTATCTAACCCTTCTAACTTTCTTATTCCTTCTTTCTATCTATTTATCTAACTCATCTATCTAAGAGCAGATTACATACAACATACTCCCGGCAACATAAACACTGTGACATACACCCAGCGATATACAACTTGTAACCTACCACATTTGACATGCAACATACGACTTTGAACATACTATGTGCGACATGCAAAGTGCGACGACAACATGCGACATACGACAACATGCGACATACGATAACATGCGACATACGATAACATGCGACACACAACATGCGACTACATGCGATATGCAACAACAGGCGACATGCAACTTGAGTCTACATGCGACTACATGCGACATGCAACAACATGCGACTACATGCCACATGACACATGCGACTACATGACACATCCAACAACATGCAACTACATACAGCATGCGACAACATGCGACATGCCACAACATGCAACATACAAGAAAAATGTGACTACATGCGACATGCAACAACATGCGACCACATGCGGCATGCAAAAACATGCGACATGCAACAACATGCGACAGGCAACAACATGCAACTACATGTCACATGCGTCAACATTCAACGACATGCGACATGCGGCAACATGCGACTACATGCAACAACATGCACCATGCAACATGCCACTACATGCTTCCACATGCGGCATGCACAAACATGCGACATGCAACAACATGCGACTACATGTCACATGCAACAACATGTGGCAACGTGCAAGTACATGCGACATGCAGCAACATGCGACTACATGCAACAACATGCACCATGCAACATGCCACTACATGCTTCCACATGCACCATGCAAAAAATGTGACATGCAACAACATGCGACTACATGTCACATGCAACAACGTGTGGCAACGTGCAAGTACATGCGACATGCATAAATATGCAACTATATTCAACAACATGCGCCATGCAACTACATGCGACCACATGCGGCATGCAACCTGCGACATGTAACGACATGCGGCAACATGCTACTACATGCGACTTGCAACAACATGCTACTACATGTTGCATGCAACTACATGCGGCAACATGCAAGTACATGCAACAACATGCGACTGCATGTCACATGCGGCAACATGCAATGACATGCAACAACATGCAACATGCAACAACATGCGACTACAAGCAACATGCGACAACATTCAGGTACAAGCGACAACATGCGACATGCAACATGAGAATACATGTGACATGCAACAACATGCGGAAACATGCAACATGCCACTACATGCAATCACATGCGCCATGCAACAACATGCGACAACATGCAACTACATGTGACATGCAACATGTCACTACATGTGACTACATGAGACTACATGCGAAATTATACATGCGAATAAATGCGACATACGACAGCATGCGACGTGCAAATACATCACACTACATGCGACATGCAACAACATGCGACATGCTAAACCATCCGTCAGCATGCAAAATTCATAACCATGCGACATGCGATAGCATGCGAGTTGCGACATGCGGCGACATGCAGCATGTAACATACACCATACACAACATACATACAATACATACATACAGTACATACAACATAGATTACATACTCACCATCACTTGTCACTTTGATCCCGAAGCCAGTGTTATCTATAAAAAAATTTTTAAATAAAATAAAAAATCATATAATCCCTGTCCGCAGAAATCCTATGTAAACGAGTGTCCCACGACGATCTCCCGTGGAGAGCAGGAGCATCTGCAGATGTGACTGCTCTCCAGGGGCTCCATGAACACAATGATGGTAGGAAGGTATCCTTCCACATTATAATAAAGACAAAGAAAGCAGCACTGCCCGGTAATAAGAAGAGATAGTGGGATCACTAGAGGAACTACTGAGCTCAGAAAGTTCAGGGAGGTGCTCACGTCTGAAACACAGCGAAAGTGTACCAATACAAAAATAAAGAAAAAGACGTGGCAACACTCACCGGTCCTGAGAAGCAGATTGTGTCCTTTATTTAAGCAATGATGAGACCGTGTTCACGGCACGGGGGAGAGAAACATACAAGAGGTGAGCGGGGAGAGGACACAATCTGCTTCTCAGGACCGGTGAGTGTTGCCACGTCTTTTTCTTTATTTTTGTATCCTTCCACATTCTGTTCCTCACAATGTATTCCCACACCACTGTGAGAAAATAGTCCCTGGCCTCACTTCTGCCAATGCTGTTCAGGCAGCCTTGTCAGAAATTGAGACTATGAAAAATGGTTAACCTCTTCAGTGATGCACTGCAGGAGACATTATCTCCTGTCATTGTGTCACTGAGGGTCCTATAAATCAGAGACATCACTGTGCTATAGGGGACATCGTCGTGGGACACGCGAACGTTGTTGGACTCCGGCGAAGACAGGTAGTTTACGGTTTGTTATTTTAGTTTTTTTTTACAGGTCCAGAACTATGGTAAGTATGGTCAAATGAAGAATATATAAAAAAAAATTTTGGAAAAAATGTGTGTGTGTGTCTGTTATTAATCCATTACTATCATTGGATTACTAACGGATAGGCGTCTTATTGACGCCTCTCCGTTATTAACCCGGCTTAATGTCACCTAACAATAGCAAGGTGACATTAACCCCTTATTACCCCATATCCCACCGCTACACGGGAGTTGGAGAGAGGGGCTAAGTGCCGGAATTGGCGCATCTGACTGGTGTTTGTAGCCGGGGGGGGGGAGGCAATATCCATGGTCCCTCTCTAGGCTGTGAATATCAGCCCGCAGCTGTCTGCGTAGCCTTTCTGGCTATAAAATATTGGGGGACCCCACGTCAATTTTTTTGGGTGTGTCACCCTATTTTTATAGCCAGTAAAGGCTACGCAGACAGCTGTGGGCTGGTATTCATAGCAGGCTACAAATATTGGTCCACGGTCGTTGGCTTTCCCCCTCTGGCGCAGAAAATTGCGCGGGAGCCCACGCCGTTTTTTGGGTTTTTTTTTTTTTTATTTGGGCTTCTGTTTGTCAAACTTACAACATCGTTACTTGATTCCCACCATGGGTTCATGAAGTTTTGCTATGTATCTAATTTTAAACCTGCTTCAGTTCGGATAATTTGACGTCAAGGCCATATACTGTGGTAAACAGTAAGGGTAATATATGAATGGTCCTAGACATAAGCACTGATTAGCTATCTACATATCCTTTGATTGTTTGGCGGTACCTTTTTGCGACCGTGCACATGTTGCATATTTTTGTCTGAAATTTTGGGTGCTGCTTATGCATCTCTTGCCAGCTTACGCTGGTGGTGATTTTTGGCATTTATCTTCATGATTAATTGTTGAGTTAATGCTGATTTAATGCTGATTAGTTTGTCTTTATTTTTGTTGTTTTTACTGTAGAAGATTTCTACCATGGAATCTGTACAAAGAGGAAGCAGAGTCATGAAAATTAACCCCTTAGCGACCGCCTATACGCCTTTTAACGGCGGCCGCTAAGGGTACTTAAACCACAGTGCCGTTAATTAACGGCGCTGTTGAAAAAGTGAATAGCGCCCCCCAGAGTCGGATTTTCTCCGGGGTCTCGGCTGCCGGGGGTAGCCGAGACCCCAGAGAACATGATTTGGGTTTTTTTTTACCGACCCCGCATTTGCGATCAACGGTAATTAACCGTTTACCTGCGATCGCAAAAAAACCAAACAAAACGCAATCTCTTTTTAATTTCTCTGTCCTCCGATGTGATCGCACATCAGAGGATAGAGAAAGGGGGTCCCAGATAGCCCCTCGATACTCACCTATCTCCCCCGGTGCTCCTCGTGTCTCCCGGTGGGCGCCGCCATCTTCAAAATGGCTGGCGCATGCGCAGTGCTCCCGCCGGCCGGGACCGGGAGACTCTTTGGGGTCTCGGCTGCCGGGGGTAGCCGATACCCCAAAGAACATGATCGGGGTCGATTTTACCGACCCCTGTTTTGCGATCGCCGGTAATTAACTGTTTACCGGCGACCGCAAAAATAAAAAAAAAGTGTAATTCTCTGTCCTCTGATGTGATCGCACATCAGAGGACAGAGAAATAGGGGAATTCGGGAACCCTATTATACTTACCGGTGTCCCTGGATCCTCCTGCTGCTCCTCCTGGCTGCCGGGGGAAAGAAAATGGCGGGCGCATGCGCAGTGCGCCCGCCATCTATCGCTATCTACCGGCAGACAGGAGAAGAGCAGTTGGGGCTAAAATTAGGTTTAGGGCTAGGGTTAGGGTTACGGCTAGGGTTAGGGCTAGGGTTAGGGTTAAGGCTAGGGTTAGGGCTAGGGCTAGGGTTAGGGCTAGGGTTAGGGCTAGGGTTTGGGCAATGGTTTGGGCTAGGGTTAGGGCTAGGGTTAGGGTTGGGGCTAAATTTAGGGTTAGGGTTGGGGCTAAATTCAGGGTTAGGGCTAAAGTTAGGGATAGATTTGGGGTTAGGGTTTGGATTAGAGTTGGTATTAGGGTTAGGGCTAGGGTTAGGGGTAGGGTTAGGGGTAGGGCTAGGGTTAGGGCTAGGGTTAGGGCTAGGGGTAGGGTTAGGGGTAGGGGTAGGGCTAAGGTTAGGGCTAGGGTTAGGGCTAGGGTTAGGGCTAAATTTAGGGTTAGAGTTGGGATTAGTGTTAGGGTTTGGATTAGGGTTGGCATTAGGGTTAGGGTTGGCATTAGGGTTACGCTTAGGATTAGGGTTAGGTTTGGGATTAGGGTTAAGGTTAGGGTTGTGATTAGGGGTGTATTGGGATTAGGGTTAGGTTTGAGGTTAGGGTTGAGATTAGGATTAGGGGTGTGCTGGATTTAGGGTTTTGATTAGGGTTATGGTTAGGGTTGACATTAGGGTTGTTTTGGGGTAAGGGTTGTGATTATCGTTAGGGTTAGTGATTAGGATTATGGATCGGGTTGGGATTAGGTTTAGGGGTGTGTTGGGGTTAGGGTTGGAGCTAGAATTGGGGGGTTTCCACTGTTTAGTTACATCAGAGGGTCTCCAAACACGACAGCCAATTTTGCGCTCAAAAAGTCAAATGGTGCTCCCTCCCTTCTGAGCTCTGCCGTGCGCCCAAACAGTGGGTTACACCCACATATGGGGCATCAGCGTACTCGGAATAAATTGGACAACAACTTTTGGGGTCCAATTTCTCCTGTTACCCTTGTGAAAATAAAAACTTGGGGGCTACAAAATCTTTTTTTGTGGAAAAAAAATATTTTTTTATTTTCGCGACTCTGCATTCCAAACTTCTGTGAAGCACTTGGGGGTTCAAAGTGCTCACCACACATCTAGATAAGTTCCTTAAGGGGTCTAGTTTACAAAATGGTGTCACTTGTGAGGGGTTTCCACTGTTTAGGCACATCAGGGGCTCTCTAAACGTGACATGGCGTCCGATCTCAATTTCAGCCAATTATGCATTGAAAAAGTCAAACGGCGCTCCTTCACTTCTAAGTTCTGCGGTGCGCCCAAACAGTGGTTTACCCCCACATATGGGGTATTGGCGTATTCAGGAGAAATTGCATAACAAAATTTATAGTTACATTTCTGTTTTTACACTTGTGAAAATAAAAAAAATGGTCCTGAATTAAAATGTTTGCAAAAAAAAGTTAAATGTTCATTTTTTCCTTCAACATTGTTTCAGTTCCTGTGAAGCACGTAAAGGGTTAATAAACTTCTTGAATGTGGTTTTCAGCACCTTTGAGGGGTGCAGTTTTTAGAATGGTGTCACACTTGGGTATTTTCTATCATATAGACCCCTAAAAATGACTTCAAATGAGATGTGGTCCCTAAAAAAAAAAGGTGTTGTAAAAATGAGAAATTGCTGGTCAACTTTTAACCCTTATAACTCCCTAACAAAAAAAAATTTTGTTTCCATAATTGTGCTGATGTAAAGTAGACATGTGGGAAATGTTATTTATTAACTATTTTTTGGTGACATATCTCTCTGACTTAAGGGCATAAAAATACAAAGTTTGAAAATTGCTAAATTTTAAAAATGTTCGCCATATTTCCGTTTTTTTCATAAATAATCGCAAGTAATATCGAAGAAATGTTACCACTAACATGAATTACAATATGTCACGAAAAAACAGTCTCAGAATCAGCGGGATCCGTTGAAGCGTTCCAGAGTTATAACCTCATAAAGGGACAGTGGTCAGAATTGCAAAAATTGGCTCGTGATCTGTCACTAAGGGGTTAATGACATGCTCCTTTGCTTTATCCGCAGAGTATCAATTGCTTTTTTTTCAGCAGCATTATCACACATTTTTTATAAAAAAAAATTTTTTTTTGACTGTCAAGAACTTGGTGATCTGCATTGCTTTTGGGCCCCACACAAAAAAAGGTTGATCCGCTCTTAATCAACAACGTGTGCAAATAGCCTAAGCGCGGTCACATTTTTTTTTTCAGTGTTTATATATATCCATCTATCATTACATATATCTACCATTTTACTTCTATGTATCTCTATAATTCCATGTATCTCAATGATTATTTTATTTATCTATTTACGTAATTACATCCATCTAATATCTATCTATCTATCTAATATCTATCGATCGATCTATCTCTCATGGAATCTATCTTATTTATTGGACTGATCAGATTCCATTGATCTATCTGATTCAAAAAATTTTTATAAGTAACATTACCTTTCTAATACTTTTCAAAGAAACATCATTGAATGTGGATATACTGGAGCAGGCGGATTACAAGAACAGAAGAGGAGCAGAAATAAGTAAAGGTGACTCAGTCCTTATCTGCCATTACATCTATCCTTCTTTCTTTCTATCCTTTGTTCATACAGATTAACATTCATTCATTTTTCTTTTATTCTATCTTTAAAATTTTTATCTTAAAAAATATTTCTTACATTACTTTTCGAATTTTTTCGATCTTATTTCTTCTATCTCTAAGATTTTTAGTTATTCATTTATAATAGCATTCATGATTGATCTTATTGTTAAATAATTTAATTTATTTTTCACAAAGGAATGAATGCAACGACAAACTGTTGGCTTTATTAATGCAACAAATGTTTAAAAAGTTTTAGCACACATCACGGTCTTTTTCTCTATCTATCTATCTATCTATCTATCTATCTATCTATCTATCTATCTATCTCTATTTATCTATCTATCTATCTATTATCTATCTATCTATTATCTATCTATCTATCTCTATTTATCTATCTATCTATCTATTATCTATCTATCTATCTATCTATCTATCTATCTATCTATCTATCTATCATCTATCTGTCTATTATCTATCTATCTATCTATTATCTATCTATCTATTATCTATCTATCTATCTATCTATCTATTATCTATCTATCTATCTATTATCTATCTATCTATCTATCTATCTATTATCTATCTATCTATCTATTATCTATCTATCTATCTATCTATCTATCTATCTATCTATTATCTATCTATCTATCTATCTATCTATCTATCTATCTATTATCTATCTATCTATCTATCTATCTATCTATCTATCTATCTATCTATTATCTATCTATCTATCTATCTATCTATTATCTATCTATTATCTATCTATCTATTATCTATCTATCTATCTATCTATCTATCTATTATCTATCTATCTATCTATTATCTATCTATCTATTATCTATCTATCTATTATCTATCTATCTATCTATCTATCATCTATCTATCTATCTATCTATCTATCTATCATCTATCTATCTATCTATCTATCTATCTATCTATCTATCTATTATCTATCTATCTATCTATTATCTATCTATCTATCTATCTATCATCTATCTATCTATCTATCATCTATCTATCTATCTATCTATCTATCTATCTATCTATCTATTATCTATCTATCTGTCTATTATCTATCTATCTATTATCTATCTATCTATCTATTATCTATCTATCTATCTATTATCTATCTATCTATTATCTATCTATCTATCTATCTATCTATCTATCTATTATCTATCTATCTATCTATCTATTATCTATCTATCTATCTATCTATCTATTATCTATCTATTATCTATCTATCTATCTATCTATTATCTATCTATCTATCTATTATCTATTATCTATCTATTATCTATCTATCTATTATCTATCTATCTATCTATCTATCTATCTATCTATTATCTATCTATCTATCTATTATCTATCTATCTATCTATCTATCTATTATCTATCTATCTATTATCTATCTATTATCTATCTATCTATTATCTATCTATCTATCTATCTATCTATTATCTATCTATCTATCTATCTATTATCTATCTATCTATCTATTATCTATCTATCTATCTATTATCTATCTATCTATCTATTATCTATCTATCTATCTATCTATCTATCTATCTATCTATCTATCTATCATCTATCTATCTATCTATCTATCATCTATCTATCTATTATCTATCTATCTATCTATTATCTATCTATCTATCTATCATCTATCTATCTATCTATCATCTATCTATCTATCTATCTATCTATCTATCTATCTATCTATCTATCTATCTATCTATCTATCTATCTATTATCTATCTATCTATTATCTATCTATCTATCTATTATCTATCTATCTATCTATTATCTATCTATCTATTATCTATCTATCTATCTATCTATCTATCTATCTATCTATCTATCTATCTATCTATCTATCTATCTATTATCTATCTATCTATCTATCTATCTATCTATCTATCTATCTATCTATTATCTATCTATTATCTATCTATCTATCTATCTATCTATCTATCTATCTATCTATCTATCTATTATCTATCTATCTATCTATTATCTATCTATCTATTATCTATCTATCTATCTATCTATCTATCTATCTATCTATTATCTATCTATCTATCTATCTATTATCTATCTATCTATTATCTATCTATCTATCTATCTATTATCTATCTATCTATCTATCTATCTATTATCTATCTATCTATCTATTTTACGTTCTATGTAGCTATCATTATTATTCCATCTGTCTCTGCCATTACTTCTGTCTACATGATTTATTCTATTTTTTTATATCTTTACATCCATCCAATTACATTTATCTTTATCATTACGTATCTATATATCGATCTACTCATTACCTTGGCAAGGTTGACTCTCAGTGATTTCCACAAACGTATTAACAGACTAGCCACACCACAACATTAATTTTGGATAATAATGTCCGCAGCTGCAAATTTATTATTAATCCTAATAAAAATACGTTGGTGAGGCCCTTATACCTAGATTGATCCTGGTCTGGTCATTAAAGTGTCGTCATTGCCTCTTCCCTCTCAGCCTTACTTCCAGCCAGGTTTTTATCAAAACTCTGAAGCACCATGAAATGAGAGAAGAGGTTGCCTGCACACCGTTAAGCTGTACCCGACTTCCGTCGTCGGGAAAACACACAGTGGTAATGCGCACCCGACCTACAACATCAAGAGGCCCTCCGTGTCCCGCGATAATGTGATCCCGACTTGCCGCGTTGGGTATCATCAAAGTAAGCAGACCAACATCAAAGTAACAATTCACGGTTGGGGGGGTCCTGCAATCCAAAATTCACCTATTTTTTTTTGACAGATTCAAGGACCAATTTCCGCTAAAATCAAAATTACAATGATATAACAGAACCTCGGGCTCACAAACAGCTATCCTCCACCAGTCAGGAGAGGGAAAATCCCGTTTTGAAAAGCTTCAGGGAACCATGGACAATAATTTACCTTCCCCTGGGCTTAAAAGTTAACCGACAAAGTAATATTTTGGGATAAATATCATTAAGGTCAACAATCATTCAAATTTTTCTTCAGGCTACTGCTACACGGTATGCTTGACAAAGGCCATTGTGGCCGAAACGTTGCATCTTTTATATGGCTGAATAAAGACCGTTTTTTGGACACGATTCACCTGATATGGATGCTGCTCTTTTTTTCTTTATTTACTGCTACACGGTCATCCTTCTTTTCCTCTGGGATGGGTGGGTGGGGATTAATGTTCGGCCGTCTTTGTAGCGACATCTGATCATGGCTCCTCCATGCGGCCTTTTTATCACCCTTTGTCCATCATCCTTTTTCCACAGTCCTACGTCACTTTCACAAAAATCACTTCCCCTTTAACCCTGCTGTTCTGTTGGTCAAAAATGACCGACCTTGAACTTCAATATTCTTTAAAATATTCAAGATGCGGCTCTGAAACCCGTGGCCGACCGACCCATCCTCATTTAAGTCAATCAACCACAAGTTTCAGAACCGCATCTTGAACACCCCAAAAAATACCAAAGTTCAAAATAGGTCTCCCCAGACCGAACAGAACAGCAGGGTTAAACAATCCTATACTTCCTACCTCTCTTCTCCCCACCCTTTACCCTGTCATAAACAAGCAGAAGACAAGAGCACAAGAGAATACCGTATAAAAGTAAAATAAAAAGAATTGAAAATATAAATATTATATAAATATCTAAACCATGCTTTGACAAATTAAAGTTTTTTAGTCTTTCATTTGTTAAGTTTTTCCTACTTTCTACACATCATTTTCATCTAAACATGTCTCCTTCTGATTTTATTACAAGGAAATTCCTTGAAAATAACAGTGCAGGAGCAGACAAGAACAGCTAAGGACAGTAAAGGTGTGAAAAGGTCAATATTACAAAGTGATTTCAATTCTTACATTATATTTGTCTATCTATCTTTCTATCTCTCATAACAAATTTTAATCTATCATTCTTTCAAACTAGCATTTCATATCTATCGTTATTTTTGTCTATCATTCCTTCCCACTTTTTTAGACTATTTTGCAATCATTCTCTATCATTACTGTTATCTCCGATTACATTTTTCTCATTCCTTTGCTGTCATTACTTTTCTCTCATAATTATTATTATGATTATTACTACTATTAATTCTTAGTTACTTTTATATGTACATTACTGTCATGGTGCTGTACATGTTGAAAGCAGTTCCAAAAAACGTTTCTAGTTCAAAAAATTGAAAAGGAAAGACTGGGACAGAGTGGAGAAGACACTGACTTTCCGACTTACATTCGATGGGATAATGGGTAGGAGACAGAGGGTGGGGTACCAGCAGCTCTGCCACTGGTGACCTGTCAGCTCCGGCGCATGGTGATGCAGCAGCTCAGGCGGCTGTTGACACATCACAATGGTTATTCAAGGCTGTACGCTTTCTGGACAAAATTGGTTTTCAATTTCCTGCTAAAACATACCAGGGTGGTGGATAATCGGACATGTTGAGGCATTGAGTTCAAGAGGATGCCTCATGTTTGAGAGAAGTTTTAAAGGCAGTTGTTTGAACACTAAATAAGTGTTGAGAGTATGAGTTCATGGGAGGATATTTATACATTAGTTACTGACCAGTCACAGGCCGAGGACTGGGAAGATGGCGGTGCACAGCGGTGGAATGGAGGACAGGTGAATATAGTAAGTGCTGGGGGGCCTGAGCTGGCGGTGATACTGGCACCTGACCCCCACAGCGCACCGGTGTCCCCGCCCGCTCAGGCCCCCCAGCACTCGGCGCACAGCGACGATAGGTGAGTATGTTTTTTTTTTTTTTTATATATTGCAGCAGCATACGGGGCATACACTATGGAGCATTATATGGGGGCCATCAACCATAATGGAGCAGTTTACGGGGGCATATAGAATGGAGCATCTTATGGGGCCATCAACCATAATGGAGCAGTGTACGGGGGCATATAGTATGGAGCATCTTATGGGGGCCATCAACCTTTATGGAGCAGTGTATGGGGCATATACTATGGAGCATCTTATGGAGGCCATCAACCTTTATGGAGCAGTGTATGGGACATATACTATGGAGCATTTTATGGGGGCCATAAACCTTTATGGAGCAGTGTATGGGGCATATACTATGGAGCATTTTATGGGGACCATCAACCTTTATGGAGCAGTGTATGGGGCATATACTATGGAGCATGTTATGGGGCCATAAATCTTTATGGAGCAGTGTATGGGGCATATACTATGGAGCATTTTATGGGGACCATCAACCTTTATGGAGCAGTGTATGGGGCATATACTATGGAGCATTTTATGGGGACCATCAACCTTTATGGAGCAGTGTATGGGGCATATACTATGGAGCATCTTATGGAGGCCATCAACCTTTATGGAGCAGTGTATGGGACATATACTATGGAGCATTTTATGGGGGCCATAAACCTTTATGGAGCAGTGTATGGGGCATATACTATGGAGCATTTTATGGGGACCATCAACCTTTATGGAGCAGTGTATGGGGCATATACTATGGAGCATGTTATGGGGCCATAAATCTTTATGGAGCAGTGTATGGGGCATATACTATGGAGCATTTTATGGGGACCATCAACCTTTATGGAGCAGTGTATGGGGCATATACTATGGAGCATTTTATGGGGGCGGCCATAAACCTTTATGGAGCAGCGTATGGGGCATATGGATGGGAGCAGCAATTTAAAGAATGGTGGCGCAGGATGGATTTTATCGTGATTGAAGTAAAGGAGAATTTGACATTCATGAGCAAGAATAATCAACAAACACATTTGTAGTTGTGTGGAGGGTTGTGAGAGAGGTGTAATACACCATAGCAAATGCTTTTAGTTTGATTGTGAACATAGTTGTTGATTACTAATAAATGTAATCCTTAGAAATACAGCTTTAATAAAAATTCTGCACAGACTGCATAACTCTAAATTTTATCTATGTATCTATCAGCTATCTCTCAATTATCTGTCAATATATTACTTATATCATTATCAACCTATCTATTAGCTATCTATATATTAACCCCTTCATGACCGTGAGATTTTTCATTTTTCCATGTTCGTTTTTTGCTCCCCTCCTTCCCAGAGGCATAACTTATTTTTCCGTCAATTTGGCCATGTGAGGGCTTATTTTTTGCGGGACGAGTTGTACTTTTGAACGACATCATTGGTTTTAGCATGTCGTGTACTAGAAAACGGGAAAAAAATTCCAAGTGCGGTGAAATTGCAAAAAAAGTGCAGTCCCACACTTGTTTTTTGTTTGGCTTTTTTTGCCAGGTTCACTAAATGCTAAAAATGATCTGACATTATGATTTTCCAGGTCAGTACGAGTTCATAGACACCTAACATCACTAGGTTATTTTTTACCTAAGTGGTGAAAAAAATTCCAAACTTTGCTAAAAAAAAAAAAAAAAGCCATATTCCGATACCCGTAGCGTTTCCATTTTTCATGATCTGAGGTCGGTTGAGGGCTTATTTTTTGCGTGCTGAGATGACGTTTTTAATGATAGCATTTCGGTGCAGATACGTTATTTTGATCGCCCGTTATTGCATTTTAATTCTGGCGTTTTGAATTTTTTTCCCGGTACGCTGTTTAGCGATCAGGTTAATACTTTTTTTTAATTGATAGATCGGATGATTCTGAGCGCGGCGATACCAAATATGCGTAGATTTGATATTTTTTTTTATTGATTTATTTTGATTGGGGCAAAAGGGGGGTGATTTAAAGTTTTAAATTTTTATTTATTTTTTAAACCTTTTTTTCAACTTTTTTTTTTTTACTTTTGCCATGCTTCAATAGCCTCCATGGGAGGCTAGAAGCAGGCATAGCACGATCGCCTCTGCTACATAGCAGCGATCTGCTGATCGCTGCTATGTAGCAGAAATGGAGGTGTGCTGTGAGCGCCGACCACAGGGTGGCGCTCACAGCCACCGGTCATCAGTAACCATAGAGGTCTCAAGGAGCTCTATGGTTACAATGGAGACGCATCGCCGACCCCCAATCATGTGACGGGGGTCGCCGATGACGTCATTTCCGGCCGCCCGGCCGGAAGCGGTAGTTAAATGCCGCTGTCTGCGTTTGACAGCGGCATTTAACTAGTTAAATGCGATTCTGCCCGCGTCTATTACGGGCACATGTCAGCTGTTCAAAACAGCTGACATGTCCCGGCTTTGATGCGGGCTCAACGCGGGGAGCCGACATCGGACGGTATAGTACGTCCGATGTCGGTAAGGGGTTAATCTATTTAGCTCTAATCTTTAAATTTGTGATCAAGAAATGTGTTGTGTTTTAAGTTTTATTAAATTGTAATTATGTTTTTATTTTTTTTTTAAATTAAAGGACTAATGTGAAAGACACAATGCCAAACTGCATCGTTAATGAGTGCGGTAGTGGGACTGGTAGACAGGGTCAGAGCCATGATATAACTTTACATCCATTTCCAAAGGATGTTAAGGCAATTACGCAATGGCTTCTCCAAACTGGTCAAGTGTTTTCCAATGTTGATCTATTAGCACAGAATATATTTGATGGAAACAAGACCGACAAATATCGTTTATGTTCTAAACACTTCACATCTGATTGCCACATTCACAATGTTAGTGGACGATCATTGCGTCCAAATGCTCTACCATCCATATTCCCTCCTTTAGAAGAGGTACAATTTGTTATTCAAGAAAATTTGACAATAGGTAAACGTAGTCATAGAAAAAGGCAACGGCAAACAGCAGAAAGTAGCAGCTCAGTTTCAACTGATACCCGTAGTGTCAACATAGAATGTTCGGATGCATCAGAAAAACAGTTCTGTAGTATTGCCACACAGACAGACTTTACACTGGAAAATTCATCAGTATTCTTCGATCAAGTGTTGGGATGTGAAGGAAATAATGGTGATGAAGTAATAGCTGATTTTGAAACTGGGGAAGAACAACCATTATTTTCCACGCCAAAGTTTGAGACAGAGTTACAATCCCCATTAAAGAAAAGACAACAGGTGCAAAATTCTAATGTAAAGAAATCATTGATGTTAGAAAAGCAATTTTTTCAAGGGATAAGAACACTATCACCAGTACCTTATAGTGCTGACTAGAGTTGAGCGACCTAGACCTTTTTAGAGTCGAGCCGGGTTTCGCGAAACCCGACTATCTCAAAAGTCGAGTCGAGTGGAATCGGCCGATTATCGCGAAAAGTCGGGGTTCGACCGAAACACGAAACCCAATGCAAGTCAATCGGGGAGCATAGTCGGCAGTGAGTAGAGGCCAGGAAAACATGTACAGAGCCCATTTTAATGGCACAAACATCCATTCTTGTTACTGAAGCTTGTCAATCTTAATTTAGCTTATAATAATTGTAAGTCATTTGAAATTGGGGGTCATTTGGCTAAAGTTGTGGGGGGTAGGGCTGGTTCAAGTAATTAGTGGGCCCAGGACATCTGGACCACGTCATGGCAGTGGAGCAGGGAGAGGTAAGTATTTCAACTTTGCAAGTGCTGTGATCCAGAGCAAGCAGGGGGGGCCCACTCGTTGGCATTGGCACTGGCACAGGGCCCCTCAAAGTACAGCGGTGTGTTTGCACGGCGGGGGCGCCTCCCACCGGCAGCAACACTTTTGCGTACTATGAGAGGCCCTGTGCCAGTGACGTCGCCAACGAGTATTCCTCCCCCCACCTGATGAAGGAACCTGCACCTTCATCTGCACCTTCCTCTTTGTCCCCGTGTAAGGTGGTATGGTATGCGGGAAGGGGGACCTGACTTTCAGCAGGGTCACAACCTTGCAGTGTAGCGTGCACGGGGAATGGGGAATGTTGCGTTATGGGTCAATGTACCAGCAGACTCATCTATCACTGGCTGGGCAATGGGCAGGATGAGGGGGAAACAGATATGGGCCCAAAGAATAAAGTGGCCTAAATGCAGTTCAAAATTGGTAACAGGACTAACCAGGGGGCATTGCTTTGTTCAGTGGAGGACAACTGGAATGAGAGGCTGACACAGAGAGTAGGCCCAAATCATTAAGTATTCTAAATGCAGTTCAAAATTGGCAACAGTAGTAAACCGGCGGCACAGCTTTGTTCACTGTAGGAGAACAGCAAGGAGCGGCAGACACAGATAGAAGGCCCCAACCCAACTTGTAGGCCTAATGCAGTGTTGTTTTCAACAACTACTAAACGAGAGTCAGAACATCGAAGCAATGGCGAGGAAACCTGGGGAACACCTTGGAGTGGAACACACCGTCTCTACACCCCATACCCAATTTGTAGGCCTAATGCAGTGTAGTTTTCAACAACTACTAAACGAGAGTCAGAAGATCGAAGCAATGGCGAGGAAACCTGGGGAACACCTTGGAGTGGAACACACCGTCTCTACACCCCATACCCAATTTGTAGGCCTAATGCAGTGTAGTTTTCAACAACTACTAAACGAGAGTCAGAAGATTGAAGCAATGGCGAGGAAACCTGGGGAACACCTTGGAGCGGCAGACACCGTTAGTAGGCCCTACCGAAGTAGTAGCCCCAATGCAGTTTTCAAATTCCTAGAGGCTGAAAACCAGACTATTGACGCTCAGCATTTTTCAAAGGAGGACAGCTGTATTGAGTGGCGCAGACAGACACAGGTAGTAGGCCATAAACCAAAAATGTGGCTCAATGCAGTTTAAAAAAGGTAACAGGGGTACACAGGCAGCATTGGTCTGGTCAGTGGAGGACTATTTCAATTATGGACCGCAGACAGACTTTGTACGCCTACTATTAAAAAAAGGATGCTCTATGCAATTTAAAATAGGTACCAGGGGTACACGGGCAGCAGTGGTGTGGTCAGTGGAGGAGTATTGGAAGGAGGGACCACAAACAGGCGTAGTAGGCCTAACCTAACAAAATTTGGCTGTAGGCACTTTAAAATTGGTTTCAGGGGTACACGGGCAGCAGTGGTGTGGTCAACGGAGGACAATTTGAGTTAGGGACCGCAGACAGACTTTGTAGGCTGTCCCCTGTGGACCATGCATCCAACACATTAACCCAGTGCGCCGTAATGGACATGTAACTTTTTGTGGACATGCCTACTGGTCCATGCGTCTCTTGTCAGGTGCACCTTTCTACTGTTTGATTGCCTGAGTGCTATGACAATGCAGACTTTTTCATGCCGGTGGAGGGCTGGGATGGCTTTTCTCGCAAAAGAAGTGTCGACTGGGTAGCTTGAACCGTGGTACAGAGTAGTTCATCTGGGCTTTATAAACATAAAACTAAGAAAAAAAGTAGGCTCCATGCACTTTCAGCTGTGTTCCAGGGGTACACGGCCAGCATTGGTCTGGTCAGTGGAGAACTATTGGAAGGAGGGCCCGCAGACAGGCTTCGAAGTCGTAACATAATAAAATTGGGCTGTAGGCACTTTAAAATTGGTTCCAGGGGTACACGGTCAGCAGTGGTCTGGTCAGTGGAGGACTAGTGGAAGGAGGGACCGCAGACAGGCTTCGAAGTCCTAACATAAAAAAATTGGGCTGTAGGCACTTTATAATTGGTACCAGGGGTACAAGGGCAGCAGTGGTCTGGTCAGTGGAGGACTAGTGGAAGGAGGGACCGCAGACAGGCTTCGAAGGCCTAACCTAAAAAAATTGGGCTGTAGGCACTTTATAATTGGTACCAGGGGTACACAGGCAGCAGTGGTCTGGTCAGTGGAGGACTAGTGGAAGGAGGGACCGCAGACAGGCTTCGAAGGCCTAACATATTAAAATAGGGCTGTAGGCACTTTAAAATTGGTTCCAGGGGTACACGGGCAGCAGTGGTCTGGTCAGTGGAGGCCTAGTGGAAGGAGGGACCACAAACAGGCGTAGTAGGCCTAACCTAACAAAATTTGGCTGTAGGCACTTTAAAATTGGTTTCAGGGGTACACGGGCAGCAGTGGTGTGGTCAACGGAGGACAATTTGAATTAGGGACCGCAGACAGACTTTGTAGGCTGTCCCCTGTGGACCATGCATCCAACACATTAACCCAGTGCGCCGTAATGGACATGTAACTTTTTGTGGACATGCCTACTGGTCCATGCGTCTCTTGTCAGGTGCACCTTTCTACTGTTTGATTGCCTGAGTGCTATGACAATGCAGACTTTTTCATGCCGGTGGAGGGCTGGGATGGCTTTTCTCGCAAAAGAAGTGTCGACTGGGTAGCTTGAACCGTGGTACAGAGTAGTTCATCTGGGCTTTATAAACATAAAACTAAGAAAAAAAGTAGGCTCCATGCACTTTCAGCTGTGTTCCAGGGGTACACGGCCAGCATTGGTCTGGTCAGTGGAGGACTATTGGAAGGAGGGCCCGCAGACAGGCTTCGAAGTCGTAACATAATAAAATTGGGCTGTAGGCACTTTAAAATTGGTTCCAGGGGTACACGGTCAGCAGTGGTCTGGTCAGTGGAGGACTAGTGGAAGGAGGGACCGCAGACAGGCTTCGAAGTCCTAACATAAAAAAATTGGGCTGTAGGCACTTTATAATTGGTACCAGGGGTACACGGGCAGCAGTGGTCTGGTCAGTGGAGGACTAGTGGAAGGAGGGACCGCAGACAGGCTTCGAAGGCCTAACCTAAAAAAATTGGGCTGTAGGCACTTTATAATTGGTACCAGGGGTACACGGGCAGCAGTGGTCTGGTCAGTGGAGGACTAGTGGAAGGAGGGACCGCAGACAGGCTTCGAAGGCCTAACATATTAAAATAGGGCTGTAGGCACTTTAAAATTGGTTCCAGGGGTACACGGGCAGCAGTGGTCTGGTCAGTGGAGGCCTAGTGGAAGGAGGGACCGCAGACAAGCTTCGAAGGCCTAACATATTAAAATTGGGCTGTAGGCACTTTAAAATTGTTTCCAGGGGTACACGGGCAGCAGTGGTCTGGTCAGTGGAGGACTAGTGGAAGGAGGGACCGCAGACAGGCTTCGAAAGCCTAACATAAAAAAATTGGGCTGTAGGCACTTTATAATTGGTACCAGGGGTACACGGGCAGCAGTGGTCTGGTCAGTGGAGGACTAGTGGAAGGAGGGACCGCAGACAGGCTTCGAAGGCCTAACCTAAAAAAATTGGGCTGTAGGCACTTTATAATTGGTACCAGGGATACACGGGCAGCAGTGGTCTGGTCAGTGGAGGACTAGTGGAAGGAGGGACCGCAGACAGGCTTCTAAGGCCTAACATATTAAAATTGGGCTGTAGGCACTTTAAAATTGGTTCCAGGGGTACACGGGCAGCAGTGGTCTGGTCAGTGGAGGCCTAGTGGAAGGAGGGACCGCAGACAAGCTTCGAAGGCCTAACATATTAAAATTGGGCTGTAGGCACTTTAAAATTGTTTCCAGGGGTACACGGGCAGCAGTGGTCTGGTCAGTGGAGGACTAGTGGAAGGAGGGACCGCAAACAGGCTTCGAAAGCCTAACATTAAAAAATTGGGCTGTAGGCACTTTATAATTGGTACCAGGGGTACACGGGCAGCAGTGGTCTGGTCAGTGGAGGACTAGTGGAAGGAGGGACCGCAGACAGGCTTCGAAGGCCTAACATAATAAAATTGGGCTGTAGGCACTTTAAAATTGTTTCCAGGGGTACACGGGCAGCAGTGGTCTGGTCAGTGGAGGACTAGTGGAAGGAGGGACCGCAGACAGGCTTTGAAGGCCTAACATAATAAAATTGGGCTGTAGGCACTTTAAAATTGGTTCCAGGGGTACACGGGCAGCAGTGGTCTGGTCAGTGGAGGACTAGTGGAAGGAGGGACCGCAGAGAGGCTTCAAAGGCCTAACATATTAAAATTGGGCTGTAGGCACTTTAAAATTGCTTCCAGGGGTACACGGGCAGCAGTGGTCTGGTCAGTGGAGGACTAGTGGAAGGAGGGACCGCAGACAGGCTTCGAAGGCCTAACCTAAAAAAATTGGGCTGTAGGCACTTTATAATTGGTACCAGGGGTACACGGGCAGCAGTGGTCTGGTCAGTGGAGGACTAGTGGAAGGAGGGAACGCAGACAGGCTTCCAAGGCCTAACATATTAAAATTGGGCTGTAGGCACTTTAAAATTGGTTCCAGGGGTACACGGGCAGTAGTGGTCTGGTCAGTGGAGGCCTAGTGGAAGGAGGGACCGCAGACAAGCTTCAAAGGCCTAACATATTAAAATTGGGCTGTAGGCACTTTAAAATTGTTTCCAGGGGTACACGGGCAGCAGTGGTCTGGTCAGTGGAGGACTAGTGGAAGGAGGGACCGCAAACAGGCTTCGAAAGCCTAACATAAAAAAATTGGGCTGTAGGCACTTTATAATTGGTACCAGGGGTACACGGGCAGCAGTGGTCTGGTCAGTGGAGGACTAGTGGAAGGAGGGACCGCAGACAGGCTTCGAAGGCCTAACATAATAAAATTGGGCTGTAGGCACTTTAAAATTGGTTCCAGGGGTACACGGGCAGCAGTGGTCTGGTCAGTGGAGGACTAGTGGAAGGAGGGACCGCAGACAGGCTTCGAAGGCCTATCATAATAAAATTGGGCTGTAGGCACTTTATAATTGGTACCAGGGGTGTTGTGAATTCTGTTGGCAAGCTCCCTCCTGTGGTCATGAATGGTACTTCGGCTGGTTCTGTCCTTGGGCTTCCTCTGGTGGATGTGAGTGGGGCTGCGGCTTCTGAGTTTCCGTCCACAGGTGACGAGGTTAAGTCGTTGGGTGCTGCTCTATTTAACTCCACCTAGTGCTTTGCTCCATGCCTCCAGTCAATGTTCCAGTATTGGTCTTGCTCTCTCCTGGATCGTTCTTGTGTCCTGCCTTCCCTGCATAAGCTAAGTTCTGCTTGTGTTTCTTTGGTTTGCTATTTTTTCTGTCCAGCATGCAATTTTGATTTGTCTTGCTTGCTGGAAGCTCTGGGACGCAGAGGGAGCACCTCCGTACCGTTAGTCGGTACGGAGGGTCTTTTTGCGCCCTCTGCGTGGTCTTTTGTAGGCTTTTGTGCTGACCGCAAAGCTATCTTTCCTATCCTCGGTCTATTCAGTAAGTCGGGCCTCACTTTGCTAAATCTATTTCATCTCTGTGTTTGTATTTTCATCTTTACTCACAGTCATTATATGTGGGGGGCTGCCTTTTCCTTTGGGGAATTTCTCTAAGGCAAGGTAGGCTTATTTTTCTATCTTCAGGGCTAGCTAGTTTCTTAGGCTGTGCCGAGGCGCCTAGGTCTGGTCAGGAGCGCTCCACGGCTATTTGTACTGTGGTGTGATAGGATTAGGGATTGCGGTCAGCAGAGTTCCCACGTCTCAGAGCTCGTCCTATGTTATTAGTAACTATCAGGTCATTTTGTGTGCTCTTAACCACCAGGTCCATTGTTGTTCTAACCACCAAGTCATAACACAGGGGTACACGGGCAGCAGTGGTCTGGCCAGTGGAGGACTAGTGGAAGGAGGGACTGCAGACAGGCTTCGAAGGCCTAAGATAATAAAATTGGGCTTTAGGCACTTTAAAATTGGTTCCAGGGGTACACGGGCAGCAGTGGTCTGGTTAGTGGAGGACTAGTGGAAGGAGGGACCCCAGACAGGCTTCGAAGGCCTAACATAAAAAAATTGGGCTGTAGGCACTTTATAATTGGTACCAGGGGTACACGGGCAGCAGTGGTCTGGTCAGTGGAGGACTAGTGGAATGAGGGACCGCAGACAGGCTTTGAAGGCCTAACCTAAAAAAATTGGGCTGTAGGCACTTTATAATTGGTACCAGGGGTACACGGGCAGCAGTGGTTTGGTCAGTGGAGGACTAGTGGAAGGAGGGACCGCAGACAGGCTTCGAAGGCCTAACATATTAAAATTGGGCTGTAGGCACTTTATGATTGGTTCCAGGGGTACACGGGCAGCAGTGGTCTGGTCAGTGGAGGACTAGTGGAAGGAGGGACCGCAGACAGGCTTCGAAGGCCTAACCTAAAGAAATTGGGCTGTGGGCACTTTATAATTGGTACCAGGGGTACACGGGCAGCAGTGGTCTGGTCAGTGGAGGACTAGTGGAAGGAGGGACCGCAGACAGGCTTGGAAGGCCTAACATAATAAAATTGGGCTGTAGGCACTTTAAAATTGGTTCCAGGGGTACACGGGCAGCAGTGGTCTGGTCAGTGGAGGACTAGTGGAAGGAGGGACCGCAAACAGGCTTCGAAAGCCTAACATAAAAAAATTGGGCTGTAGGCACTTTATAATTGGTACCAGGGGTACACGGGCAGCAGTGGTCTGGTCAGTGGAGGACTAGTGGAAGGAGGGACCGCAGACAGGCTTCGAAGGCCTAACATAATAAAATTGGGCTGTAGGCACTTTAAAATTGGTTCCAGGGGTACACGGGCAGCAGTGGTCTGGTCAGTGGAGGACTAGTGGAAGGAGGGACCGCAGACAGGCTTCGAAGGCCTAACATAATAAAATTGGGCTGTAGGCACTTTAAAATTGGTTCCAGGGGTACACGGGCAGCAGTGGTCTGGTCAGTGGAGGACTAGTGGAAGGAGGGACTGCAGACAGGCTTCGAAGGCCTAATCTAAAAAAAATTGGGCTGTAGGCACTTTATAATTGGTACCAGGGGTACACGGGCAGCAGTGGTCTGGTCAGTGGAGGACTAGTGGAAGGAGGGACCGCAGACAGGCTTCTAAGGCCTAACATAATAAAATTGGGCTGTAGGCACTTTAAAATTGGTTCCAGGGGTACACGGGCAGCAGTGGTCTGGTCAGTGGAGGACTAGTGGAAGGAGGGACCGCAGACAGGCTTAGAAGGCCTAACATATTAAAATTGGGCTGTAGGCACTTTATAATTGGTACCAGGGGTACACGGGCAGCAGTGGTCTGGTCAGTGGAGGACTAGTGGAAGGAGCGACCGCAGACAGGCGTAGTAGGCCTAACATAATAAAATTGGGCTGTAGACACTTGGAATTCTCTTGCAGGCATACACAGGCAGCATTGGTGTTGTCAGCGGAGGCTGATTGTAATGAGTGTCTGCCAGTTAGTAGTCCCAAACAATAAATACATGTTAATGTCTCGCATTACAACAAAACGAAAACACTAAAGGGTGCAATCATTAGGTACAGGGGTGGGTTCCTCTGCGTAGTTTCAGACCTAGTAATTTGGCGCAAAGTATTTACTTGGGTAAATATAGGACACTGCCCCTGACTATGTTAAGTACCATCATACATGTCAACAATGGTATTGTCAGTGACAGGAATGTAAGGATGTCAGCGCGTAGACTAAACATTGGTGGAAGTGTGAGAGATAATTGTGCAAGTGGTAGAGCAATGTTTGACCTGGGGGTGGGTGAACTCTCTTGTGGCCGGCGGTACAGGCCCAGGGCCCCTCATGTTACAACAGTGTGTCTGACTTTGGGTGCGCACCACCACCGCCAGAGACACTTTATTGTACTATGAGGGACCCAGTGGCAGTGCTGTCGAACAAAAGCGGGCACACCCGCTTCAGACAAACAGCAGTCTCATGGGTGCTTGCGCCAAGTGGCGATACCACGGCCCCGTGTGGGGAGTTTGGCCATTTAGGGAGGTGTAAACATGTCGTATGCTGGACAATCAGCTGCTGCAAATTAAGACATTTGAAAAGTCATTCACAGTAGTCCACAGGCAAGAGCTTTTCATAGGAAAGCTAGGTGTCGGCCGGGCAAGGTGGGGCAAAAGAATTCGAAATCCAGTTGTGGTTCATTTTAATGAATGTTAGATCATCAACATTTTTGGTAGCCAGACGAGTCTTTTTTTCGGTTAATATTGAACCTGCAGCACTGAATACTCTTTCTGATAGGACACTAGCTGCCGGGCAAGCAAGCTCCTGCAATGCATATTCTGCCAATTCTGGCAAGGTGTCTAATTTGGATGCCCAGTAATCAAATGGGAATGACGGTTGAGGGAGAACATCGATAAGAGCTGAAAAATAGTTAGTAACCATACTGGACAAATGTTGTCTCCTGTCACTTTGAATTGATGCAGCAGTACCTGTCCTGTCTGCGGTCATAGCAAAATCACTCCACAACCTGGTCAGAAAACCCCTCTGTCCAACGCCACTGATTTCTGCACCTCTAACACCTCTGGTCTGCTGCCCCCTGCAGCTCGTGTGAGAACGATCACGGGCGCTGTGTGCTGGGAATGCCTGAAGCAAACGGTCAACAAGAGTTGATTGTTTGGTTGCTAATATTAGTTCCAAGTTCTCATGTGGCATAATATTTTGCAATTTGCCTTTATAGCGAGGATCAAGGAGGCAGGCCAACCAGTAATCGTCATCGTTCATCATTTTAGTAATGCGTGTGTCCCTTTTGAGGATACGTAAGGCATAATCCGCCATGTGGGCCAAAGTTCCAGTTGTCAAATCTGCGGTTGTGCTTGGTTGAGGGGCAGTTTCAGGCAAATCTACGTCACTTGTGTCCCTCAAAAAACCAGAACCCGGCCTTGCCACGCCACCAATTTCCAGTGGCCCCGGAGAAGCTTCCTCATTAAAAATATACTCATCCCCATCATCCTCCTCGTCTTCCTCCTCCTCTTCGCCCGCTACCTCGTCCTGTACACTGCCCTGACCAGACAATGGCTGACTGTCATCAAGGCTTTCCTCTTCCTCTGCTGCAGACGCCTGATCCTTTATGTGCGTCAAACTTTGCATCAGCAGACGCATTAGGGGGATGCTCATGCTTATTATGGCGTTGTCTGCACTAACCAGCCGTGACACATGTCTTGTATCTTCGACCACTGCACACCTGACAACTCCATGTCTGCCATCCTACTGCCTGCCCGTGTATGTGTATCCTCCCACAAAAACATAACAGCCCGCCTCTGTTCGCACAGTCTCTGAAGCATGTGCAGTGTTGAGTTCCACCTTGTTGCAACGTCTATGATTAGGCGATGCTGGGGAAGGTTCAAAGACCGCTGATAGGTCTGCATTCGGCTGGAGTGTACGGGCGAATGGCGGATATGTGAGCAAAGTCCGCGCACTTTGAGGAGCAGGTCGGATAACCCCGGATAACTTTTCAGGAAGCACTGCACCACCAGGTTTAAGGTGTGAGCCAGGCAAGGAATGTGTTTCAGTTGGGAAAGGGAGATGGCAGCCATGAAATTCCTTCCGTTATCACTCACTACCTTGCCTGCCTCAAGATCTACTGTGCCCAGCCACGACTGCGTTTCTTTCTGCAAGAACTCAGACAGAACTTCCGCGGTGTGTCTGTTGTCGCCCAAACACTTCTTAGCCAATACAGCCTGCTGACGCTTGCCAGTAGCTGCCCCATAATGGGACAACTGGTGTGCAACAGTGTCAGCTGCGGATGGAGTGGTTGGGCGACTGCGGTCTGTGGACGAGCTCTCGCTTCTGCAGGAGGACGAGGAGGAGGAGGATGGTGTGCGAACGGCTACAGCCAACTGTTTCCTAGACCGTGGGCTAGGCAGAACTGTCCCAAAATTGATATCCCCTGTGGACCCTGCATCCACCACATTCACCCAGTGTGCCGTGATGGACACGTACCGTCCCTGGCCATGCCTACTGGTCCATGCATCTGTTGTCAGGTGCACCTTTGTACTCACAGATTGCCTGAGTGCATGGACGATGCGCTCTTTAACATGCTGGTGGAGGGCTGGGATGGCTTTTCTCGAAAAGAAGTGTTGACTGGGTAGCTCTTAGCGTGGTTCAGCGTAGTCCATCAGGGCTTTGAAAGCTTCGCTTTCAACTAACCGGTAGGGCATCATCTCTAACGAGATTAGTCTAGCTATGTGGGCGTTGAAACCCTGTGTACGCGGATGCGAGGATAAGTACTTCCTTTTTCTAACGAGAGTCTCATGTAGGGTGAGCTGGACTGGAGAGCTGGAGATCGTGGAACTAGCGGGTGTGCCGGTGGACATGGCAGACTGAGAGACGGTTGGAGACGGTATTGTTTCCGCCGGTGCCCTAGATGCAGTGTTTCCTACTACGAAACTGGTTATTCCCTGACCCTGACTGCTTTGGCCTGGCAAAGAAACCTGCACAGATACTGCAGGTGGTGCGGAAAATGGTGGCCTTAGAGTGACGGAAGGGATGTAGCGTTGCTGACTAGCTTCATTGGCCGAGGGTGCTACAACCTTAAGGGACGTTTGGTAGTTAGTCCATGCTTGAAAATGCATGGTGGTTATATGTCTATGCATGCAACTTGTATTGAGACTTTTCAGATTCTGACCTCTGCTTAAGGTAGTTGAACATTTTTGACAGATGACTTTGCGCTGATCAATTGGATGTTGTTTAAAAAAAATGCCAGACTGCACTCTTTCTAGCATCGGATCCCTTTTCAGGCATTGCAGACTGAGCTTTAACCGGATGGCCACGCTGTCCTCCAACAGGTTTTGGCTTTGCCACGCGTTTTGTGCCAGATACGGGCCCGGCAGATGGAACCTGTTGCGATGTTGATGCCTGCTGCGGCCCCTCCTCCTCCGCTTCAGAACTACTGCCGCCTGCACCCTGTTCCCCCAATGGCTGCCAATCGGGGTCAACAACTTGGTCATCTATAACCTCCTCTTCTATCTCGTGTGCAACTTCGTCTGTGTCACCGTGTAAGTCAGTGGTATAGCGTTCGTGACGGGGCACCATAGTCTCATCAGGGTCTGATTCTGGATCAGTACCCTGCGAGGGCAATGTTGTGGTCTGAGTCAAAGGAACAGCATAGTAGTCTGGCTGTGGCTGTGCATCAGTGCACTCCATGTCCGATTCAACTAGTAATGGGCATGGCCTGTTAACTGTTTCACTTTCTAACCCAGGGACGGTATGTGTAAAGAGCTCCATGGAGTAACCCGTTGT
This sequence comes from Ranitomeya imitator, assembly GCF_032444005.1. Lineage (NCBI taxonomy): Eukaryota > Metazoa > Chordata > Amphibia > Anura > Dendrobatidae > Ranitomeya > Ranitomeya imitator. The sequence continues at coordinate 827,586,307 of NC_091284.1, forward strand.
GTCTCCTGACGCATCCTTCTCTGTTGTTGTTTTTGCTGAAGAGGACAAGGAAGCGACTTGTCCCTGACCGTGAACATCCACTAACGACGCGCTGCTTTTACATTTACCAGTTTCAGAAGAGGAGGCAAAAGAGCTAGAGGCTGAGTCAGCAAGGTAAGCCAAAACTTGCTCTTGCTGCTCCGACTTTAAAAGTGGTTTTCCTACTCCCAGAAAAGGGAGCGTTCGAGGCCTTGTGTAGCCAGACGACGAACCTGGCTCCACAGCTCCAGACTTAGGTGCTATATTTTTTTTCCCACGACCACATGATGCTCCACTACCACTACCATCATTACCAGCTGGCAATGAACGCCCACGGCCACGACCTCTTCCACCAGACTTCCTCATTGTTTTAAAAACGTAACCAAAGTAACGGTATTTGTTGCTGTCAAACAACTTACAAGGTGAGCTATAACTTCTGTATGATTTAGATATCCCTTTACAGGTGGGTGAGACCGCAAGGAAAATCAGGCACAATGTTACACACTCTGTTTTCTGTGGCACCAAATGAGAGAGATGCCACACACGCAGGACTGTCACTCAAGCACAAATGTCAATATTAATCTCCCACTGTTTTTTTTTTTTTTTGCAGGGAGAATTTAGAAACCAAATAAAAAATAAAAAAAATTGGCTTTCTATGGCCCACTATTTGAGAGACAGAGAGATGGCACACTCAGGACTGGCACACAAGCAAAAAGGCCAATATTAATCTCCCACTGATTTTTTTTTTATTTGTTCAGGGAGAATTTAGAAACCAAATAAAAAAAAAAAAATAGGCTTTCTATGGCCCACTATTTGAGAGAGAGATGGCACACTCAGGAGTCGGGAGTGGCACACAAGCAGAAAGGCCAATATTAATCTCCGACTGATTTTTTTTAAATTTTTTCAGGGAGAATTTAGAAACCAAATAAATAAATAGGCTGTTAGGTCTCGAGTTCCCACTTCTGCACAGGGGGAATCTCGGGCCATCTCCGCTGCGGTCTCCCATTCCTATCCAGCCGCAGTGGAGTCTGCTCAGCAGGGACGTCGGTCCCAGCGTCTTGCTCGGTACAGAGAGTTACTGCTGCTTCTTCAGCTCCTGCCATTAAAGTCAGTGCTGGTCAGCAGCGAGCGGACTTCTCTGGGACTAAGTCCTTGTTTGCGCACACTGAGCATGCCCAGGGCAAGATCTCCCGTTGGAGATCAAGGGTCATGTGCTCAGGCTCTGCAGCGCATTCCATTGGTCCTCTTGGCAGGTCTTGGAAGGGCAAAGTTTCTGTGGCCACTTCCTGTGCTGCAACTATATAAACTGCGCATGACCGCACGGCCATGCGCTAGTGTACAATTATTATGTGTGTGTGTAGTTGGATGTATGTCGATGGATGAAAGCTCCTAAGTATCCCTCCCTAGAGTTGTTGATTGCTCGCGGATGATGGTAGCTCTCTAGCGCCCGACTATCCATCTGTATGTTACACACATCACAGCGTCCTATAGCTGTGCCTGCCAGTACGGCGCCGTGCGCTTGCCTTGCGCTTTCCATACCCAAGCCTGGGTGGTTAGTGGCGTCCGTCAGTGCGGCATCGCACGCACTCTTGTGCTCTTATATTGCAGATAAGGTTCTTTACACACCCAGTTGCGGTGTTGTGCCAGCAAGGGTCTAATCGGACTACAATCCCTTTTGGGGTTAAGTTCGCTGAATGCTTGCTCGCGCTCTATGTGCGGTACCGCGGTCCTGTGACTTAACAGGATCGCTTTCTTCACGTTGGGTGATGTTTAACCCACGTGTTTATACTTTTAAGTACCGCCATATAGTCTGTCATTTACTAGCAGCGGGTTTCGCCTGCACGGTGGACTCCGGACTGCGAACGCATCTATATCATCTTTCTTGGTGCGTTCCGCCAGTCCTAACATTACACTAGCGCCAGGGTCTGGCTAGTGATGACAGACAAACAGCAATCCTTCCGGTATATCCAGCAGCTGGAGGGTAGGTTGGCGGCTCTCGAGAGCGCAACCTCAGCTGTGGATGTTACCGCAGTTGCTGTACAGGCTGCCAGCGTGGCTGCAGCAACTTTGTCCATTGCCACCCCTGTTCCGACATTTTCTCGCCTCCCGCTGCCAGAAAAATTTTCTGGTGATAGCAAATTTTGTAGGGGATTTGTGAGTCAGTGCTCTATTCATCTCGAGCTCCTGGCTGCACGCTTCCCCACAGAGCGGGCTAAGGTGGGATTTATTGTATCGCTATTGTCGGACAGGGCGTTGGAATGGGCTACGCCGCTGTGGGAGCGTGGCGATCATGTGGTGCAGAGTGCTCCGCTGTTTTTGAGCACTCTGAACAGGTCTTTTTAGGACCTCAAGTCACCCATGATACTGCGCTCCAACTGCTGGCATTGACTCAGGGTGAGTCCTTGGTCAATCATTTTGCCGTCCAATTCCGCACTTTAGCATCTGAGCTGGAATGGTCGGATAAAGCTCTTATCCCCATATTTTGGAGGGGCTTGGCTGACCATGTAAAGGATGCTCTGGCCACTAGGGAGATTCCTGCCACACTGGAGGAGTTAATAACAGTCTCCACTCGAATATATCTCCGTTTTAACGAGCGGAGCCCAGTGTAGGCAGAGGTTTCGGCTGGCTCCTACTTTCGCCAAACCTCTGGAATCTCCGGTCCTGGTTCCTGAGTCACATGAGGCCAGAGAAGTGTCACAAGCGGGATCTAAGTCCCGGACCGCTTGTGCACTCAGGGTCTGTCATGTTTGCCAGCAGTCAGGACATCTTGCCACCAGATGTCCCCAGCGGTCGGGGAAACGTCAGCGTCTAGTGGTCGTAGGTGGAGGTACACTAGACATGGCGACGTTTGCCTCTAAATTGTCCTTTAAAGGGACAATTAGGCTATATTCACACTTAGCGGTTTTTACCGCGGAACCGCCGCGATTTTGATGCTGCGGGTCCGCAGCAGTTTCCATAGCGTTTACAGTAACATGTAAACCCTATGGAAACCGCAAACCGCTGTGCACATGCTGCGGGAAAAACCGCGCGGGAACGCAGCGGTTTACAACCCGCAGCATGTCACTTCTTTGTGCAGAATCGCTGCGATTCTGCACCCATAGGAATACATTGAACCGCTTACTTCCCGCATGGGGCTGTGCCCACGTTGCGGGAAGTAAGCGGATAATGTGCGGGTGGTACCCGGGGTGGAGGAGAGGAGACTCTCCTCCAGGCCCTGGGAACCATATTTGGGGTTAAAAAATAAAAAATCTGGTTATACTCACCCTCTGATGTCCGGAGCTCCTGGGCGCTGCACGCGGCTGTCCGGTCAGAGTTGCTGTGCGACCAGGACCTGCGGTGACGTCACGGTCACATGACCGTGACGTCACGAAGGGTCCTTCTCGCACAGCATCTCTGGAACCGGACCGCCGGGTGCAGCGTCGAGGGATCGGGACGTCAGAGGGTGAGTATAACCAATTTTTATTATTTTTAACATTACTATTGATGCTGCATATTGCTGCATATGCAGCATCAATAGTATAGGCGGAAACCCGCAGCGGAAAACGCGGAAGAAACCGCAATAAATCTGCAGGGAGAACCGCAGTTGTTTTGCCCTGCAGATTTATCAAATCCGCTGCGGGAAAACCCACAGAGGGACGCCGCAAGGTGTGAACATAGCCTAACTATAGGCTCATTTTCTCACTCGGTAGAGCTCCTCTGCGTGGATTCTGGGGCGGAGGGCAATTTCATGTCTTCTGCCTTCGCCCAACATCACGCAATACCCCTGGTTATGCTAGCTCAACCTGTAACTGTACGAGTGGTGAATGGGTCGACACTGCCCTCACAGATAACACACCAGACCATCCCTTTTACTCTGTCCATGTCGCCATCTCATCAGGAGATTATTTCTCTGCTCGTCATTCCAGAGGGAATTGATGAGGTCCTGTTGGGAATACCTTGGCTACGGTACCACTCTCCTCATATCGAGTGGTCCTCAGGCAGAATTCTGGGATGGGGTGAATCTTGTGGGGGTAGGTGTCAGAGGGAGTGCGTTCAGGTTGCTACAACAGAGGTACCCGCAGATCTATCCTCTCTTCCCAAGCAGTATTGGTCTTATGCAGACGTGTTCTCCAAAAAGGCGGCGGAGACCCTTCCGCCCCATCGCCCCTATGATTGTCCTATTGACCTCTTGCCTGGTGCTGAGCCTCCCCGGGGTAGAGTCTATCCGCTATCTCTCCCGGAGACGGAGGCAATGTCACAGTACATCCAGGAAAATCTGGCAAGAGGGTTCATCAGGAAGTCAGTGTCACCTGCTGGGGCAGGATTCTTCTTTGTGCAGAAGAAGAATGGGGAATTGCGTCCATGCATAGACTACAGGGGTCTTAACGCTATCACCGTTAAGAATAAGTACCCTTTGCCTTTGATATCTGAGCTATTCGATAGGCTTCGGGGAGCAAGGGTATTTACTAAATTAGATCTGCGGGGTGCTTACAACCTGATTCGCATCCGTGAGGGGGACGAATGGAAGACGGCGTTTAACACCAGGGATGGGCACTATGAATATCTGGTGATGCCCTTCGGGCTCTGTAATGCCCCAGCCATTTTCCAAGACTTTGTGAACGATATCTTCCGGGATATGCTTTCCACCTCGGTCGTAGTCTATCTGGATGATATTCTCATCTACTCTCCAGATATTGACTCCCACCGGAGAGATGTTTGCAAAGTCTTCGACCTCCTACGGGCAAACTCCCTCTATGCCAAGTTGGAGAAGTGTATGTTTGAGCAGGAGTCCTTACCTTTCCTAGGCTACATCATCTCAGCCCAGGGATTGGCTATGGATCCTGCCAAACTACAGGCTGTAATGGACTGGCAGGAACCCCATTCTCTTAAAGCGGTGCAGCGCTTTATGGGATTCATCAATTATTATCGCCAGTTCATCCCGCACTTCTCAACTTTGGTAGCTCCCTTGGTTGCCCTCACCAAGAAGGGGGCGAATCCCAAATTGTGGTCTGAGGAGGTCTCCAAGGCCTTTATCTCTATAAAGTCACACTTCGCTAGCGCTCCCATTCTACATCGCCCCGATGTTGATAAGCCATTTATCATGGAGGTGGATGCCTCTTCTGTTGGTGCTGGAGCAGTCCTCTTCCAAAAGGATGCTCAAGGTCGGAAGCATCCTTGTTTCTTTTTCTCCAAGACCTTCGCACCAGCAGAGAGGAATTATTCCATCAGGGACAGGGAGTTGCTAGCCATGAAGTTGGCTTTCTCGGAGTGGAGACATCTCTTGGAGGGAGCACGTTTTCCCTTCCAAGTCTTCACAGACCATAAAAATTTGGTGTACCTGCAGACAGCTCAGCGGTTGAATTCTCGCCAGGCCAGATGGTCCTTGTTTTTCTACCGGTTTCATTTCACCCTCCATTTCCTTTCTGGGGATAAGAACATTCGGGCCGACGCTCTCTCTCGCTCCGTTGTGTCATCTGCGGAGGAGGAGGAGGAGCCTCGGCTTATTGTCCCCACCGAGAGCTTGAGAACTGTGGCTCCGGTTTCACTGGAGTCTGTGCCCCCGGGCAAGACTTTTGTTCCATCCAGCTTGCGTCCGGAGGTTCTTTCTTGGGCGCACTCGTCCAGGGTGGGTTGACATTTTGGTACTAAAAGGACATCTGAGTTACTGGCGAGGACATACTGGTGGCCGCATATGGCCCGTGATGTCGCGGAGTATGTTCGGGCGTGTGTCTCTTGCGCCAGGAACAAGACTCCTCGGCAACGGCCAGCTGGTTTGCTTTATCCTCTGCCCGTGGTGGACAGGCCCTGGGAGATGGTCGGGATGGACTTTGTGGTGGGCTTGCCCAAGTCTCGTAACTGCACCATTATCTGGGTGATCACCGACCATTTTTCCAAAATGGTGCATTTGGTGCCTCTTCCACAGCTACCATCTGCACGGGCGTTGGCTGTCTTGTTTATCAAGCATATCTTTCGCCTACACGGTATGCCAGACAAAATTGTTAGTGACCGGGGTCCCCAGTTTGTGTCTCGATTCTGGAGAGAGCTTTGTCGTCTACTCAGTATTGAGTTAAATCTTTCTTCGGCATACCAGCCAGAGACGAATGGGTTGGTTGAAAGGGCCAACCAGACCTTGGTCACATATCTGCGACATTTTGTTTCTGCCAGGCAGGATGACTGGGCATCCTTGCTACCGTGGGCAGAGTTTGCACTTAACAATGCCGTAGCCGACTCCACCGGTCAGACTCCATTCCTCTTAAATTACGGCCAGCATCCGCGTGTTCCTGTGCCCATGCCTCTGTCTTCCGCTGATTCCAGGGTGGCAGACTGGGCTGTGGAGGCGCGAGACATTTGGGATCGCACGCAGGATGCCATTCGGGCCTCCAAGGAGAGAATGAGGTCCTCCGCCGATGTTCATCGGCGCCCCGCTCCGACCTTTGCCCCTGGCGACTTGGTGTGGCTCTCCGCTCGTGACATCAGGCTGCGAGTTGAGTCCACTAAGTTTGCTCCTCGCTACTTGGGTCCCTTCAAGGTTCTCGAACAGGTTAATCCCGTGGTCTACCATCTGGCTCTTCCTCCACGCTTGGGTATCACCGACACCTTTCACGTGTCCCTCTTGAAACCCGTATACATGTCCCGGTTTTCCGAGTCATCTGCCGGGACATCGGGTTCGTCTACGGACGATTATGAGGTGAACGCTATTTTCGGGTGCAAGGTGGTACGCGGCAAAAAGTTCTATTTGGTGGATTGGAAGGGTTATGGCCCAGAGGACAGGTCATGGGAACCTGCTGAAAACATTCGGGCCCCGCAGCTCATTGCTGCCTTCGAGCGTAGCAAGGCCCAAGGAGGGGGGGGCCCTAGGAGGGGGGGTAATGTTAGGTCTCGAGTTCCCACTTCTGCACAGGGGGAATCTCAGGCCCTCTCCGCTGCGGTCTCCCATTCCTATCCAGCCGCAGTGGAGTCTGTTCAGCAGGGACGTCGGTCCCAGCATCTTGCTAGGTCTCGCTCGGTACAGAGAGTTACTGCTGCTTCTTCAGCTCCTGCCATTAAACTCAGTGCTGGTCAGCAGCGAGCGGACTTCTCTGGGACTAAGTCCTTGTTTGCGCACACTGAGCATGCCCAGGGCAAGATCTCCCGTTGGAGATCAAGGGTCATGTGCTCAGGCTCTGCAGCGCATTCCATTGGTCCTCTTGGCAGGTCTTGGAAGGGCAAAGTTTCTGTGGCCACTTCCTGTCCTGCAACTATATAAACTGCGCATGACCGCACGGCCATGCGCTAGTGTACAATTATTATGTGTGTGTGTAGATGGATGTATGTCGATGGATGAAAGCTCCTAAGTATCCCTCCCTAGAGTTGTTGATTGCTCACGGATGATGGTAGCTCTCTAGCGCCCGACTATCCATCTGTATGTTACACACATCACAGCGTCCTATAGCTGTGCCTGCCAGTACGGCGCCGTGCGCTTGCCTTGCGCTTTCCATACCCAAGCCTGGGTGGTTAGTGGCGTCCGTCAGTGCGGCATCGCACGCACTCTTGTGCTCTTATATTGCAGATAAGGTTCTTTACACACCCAGTTGCGGTGTTGTGCCAGCAAGGGTCTAATCGGACTACAATCCCTTTTGGGGTTAAGTTCGCTGACTGCTTGCTCGCGCTCTATGTGTGGTACCGCGGTCCTGTGACTTAACAGGATCGCTTTCTTCACGTTGGGTGAGGTTTAACCCACGTGTTTATACTTTTAAGTACCGCCATATAGTCTGTCATTTACCAGCAGCGGGTTTCGCCTGCACGGTGGACTCCGGACTGCGAACGCATCTATATCATCTTTCTTGGTGCGTTCCGCCAGTCCTAACATAGGCTTTCTATGGCCCACTATTTGAGAGAGAGAGATGGAACACTCAGGACTGGCACACAAGCAGAAAGGCCAATATTAATCTCCCACTGTTTTTTTTTTATTTTTTCAGGGAGAATTTAGAAACCAAATATATATATAAAAAAAAAAAAAATAGAGGTTTTTTATGGCCCACTATTTGAGAGAGAGAGATGGCACACTCAGGACTGGCACACAAGCAGAAAGGCCAATATTAATCTCCCAGTGATTTTTTTTAATATTTTTTCAGGGAGAATTTAGAAACCAAATATATATATAAAAAAAACGGGGTTTTTTATGGCCCACTATTTGAGAGAGAGAGATGGTACACTCAGGACTGGCACACAAGCAGAAAGGCCAATATTAATCTCCCACTGATTTTTTTTTATTTTTTCAGGGAGAATTTAGAAACCAAATTAAAAAAAATTAATAGGCTTTCTATGGCCCACTATTTGAGAGAGAGAGATGGTACACTCAGGACTGGCACACAAGCAGAAAGGCCAATATTAATCCCCCACTGATTTTTTTTAAATTTTTTCAGGGAGAATTTAGAAACCAAATATAAAAAAGGGGGGGTTTATGGCCCACTATTTGAGAGATAGAGATGGCACACTCAGGACTGGCACACAAGCAGAAAGGCCAATATTAATCTCCCACTGATTTTTTTTTAATTTTTTCAGGGAGAATTTAGAAACCAAATAAAAAAAAAATTAATAGGCTTTCTATGGCCCACTATTTGAGAGAGAGAGATGGCACACTCAGAACTGGCACACAAGCAGAAAGGCCAATATTAATCTCCCACTGATTTTTATTTTTTCAGGGAGAATTTAGAAACCAAATATAAAAAAAAACAAAGGGGGTTTTTATGGCCCACTATTTGAGAGAGAGATGGCACACTCAGGACTGGCACACAAGCAGAAAGGCCAATATTAATCTCCCACTGATTTTTTTTTTATTTTTTCAGGTAGAATTTAGAAACCAAATAAAAAAAAATAGGCTTTCTATGGCCCACTATTTGAGAGAGAGAGATGGCACACTCAGGAGTCAGGAGTGGCACACAAGCAGAAAGGCCAATATTAATCTCCCACTGATTTTTTTTTATTTTTTCAGGGAGAATTTAGAAACCAAATAATAAAAAAAATAGGCTTTCTATGGCCCACTATTTGAGAGAGAGAGATGGCACACTCAGGAGTCAGGACTGGCACACAAGCAGAACGGCCAATATTAATCTCCCACTGATTTTTTTTTTTTTTCAGGGAGAATTTAGAAACCAAATAAAAAAAAAATAAATAGGCTTTCTATGGCCCACTATTTGAGAGAGAGATGGCACACTCAGGACTGGCACACAAGCCCAAAGGCCAATATTAATCTCCCACTGTTTTATTTTTTCTGGGAGAATTTATAAACCCCCCCAAAAAATAGAAAAAAGGCTTTCTATGGCCCACTATGTGAGAGAGATGGCACGCACAGGGATGGCACTCTAGCAGAAATGCCAGTCTTAATCTCCCACAACTTATTTTTTGTAGGGAGAATTAAAAAAAAAAAAAAAAAGGGACTGTCCTACAATTACTATCTTCCTGCAGTAATTTCAGCCATGTATGGCAGGCAGCAATAACAAGGAGTGGACTGATGCACAAATTAAATAAAAAGTGTGGCCAAACAAAAAGATAGCTGTGCAGAAAGGAAGGAACAAGAGGATTTGTGCTTTGAAAAAAGCAGTTGGTTTGCACAGCGGCGTACACACAGCAATGCAGCTATCAGGGAGCCTTCTAGGGCAGCCCAATGAGCTACAGCGCTGAGAAAAAAAAAATGTAGCTTCCACTGTCCCTGCAAACAAAAGGTGGTGTTGGACAGTGGAAATCGCTGCAGCACAAGCGGTTTGGTGGTTAATGGACCCTGCCTAACGCTATCCCTGCTTCTGACGAAGCGGCAGCAACCTCTCCCTAGGCTCAGATCAGCAGCAGTAAGATGGAGGTCGGCGGGAACGCCCCTTTATAGCCCCTGTGACGCCGCAGACAGCAAGCCAATCACTGCAATGCCCTTCTCTAAGATGGTGGGGACCAGGACGTATGTCATCACGCTGCCCACACTCTGCATCCACCTTCATTGGCTGAGAAATGGCGCTTTTAGCGTCATTGAAATGCGACTTTGGCGTGAAAGTCGCGTACCGCATGGCCGACCCCACACAGGGGTCGGGTCGGGTTTCATGAAACCCAACTTTGCCAAAAGTCGGCGACTTTTGAAAATGAACGATCCATTTCGCTCAACCCTAGTGCTGACATTTCTAGTGGTGAAAATCAGAAAACTACTATTACAGAAGATTCAGATTATATTCCAGAATTGCCAAGTGCTGTAGAATCGGATCTATTTGGTTTTGCATCTCTAAGCTTTCAAGATCAATTACCGATCCATGGTGAGGAATGTGTTAAAACCGTAAATGAAACTGTTAATGAAAGAAAACTAATTGTTTTCGAATCGTGCTTAGATAATCTATTTAAAAAAGTGAAATGTCAAGATGTTAACGGATGCAAACATATAATAGTAAGTGTCAGAAAAATAGTTGATGGTAGTTACATCAAAGTTATTGGCACATGCCGACTGGGTCACCAAAGTCATATATTTGAATCACAGCCGAAAATCGGAAATTTTGCAGCTGCAAACATCTTGCTGGCTTCCGCTATTCTATTCAGTGGACTTAATTTTCAAAAAGTTCAGGAACTTTTAAACATTTTTGGAGTGTTGTCAATATCCGAAAAAACTTTCTACAGGTACCAAAGCAAATTTTTATTCCCTGCTATTGACATTGCTTGGAAAAAAGAACAAGAAAATGTTACAAAGGAAATCATTCAAAAAAACATCATAATTTCCGGTGATGGACAATGTGACAGTCCTGGTCACAGTGCTAAATACTGTGTCTATACCGTCATGGACACCATATCTGACAAAATAATAGACTTTGAGGTTGTGCAACAAACACAATGCACATCGTCTGTTGCTATGGAAAATTATGGGTTCAAAGTTTGTATGGATCGCCTACTCAATTCTGGATTTAAAATCAAAATTTTTGCTTCTGATAGACACGTCAGCATAAGAAGCAAAATGCGTAAAGACTATTCAGAAATCAACCATCAGTTTGCTGTGTGGCATTATGCAAAATCGGTAAAGAAAAAACTAAAAGCGGCAAGTCAATCTAAGCTAAGCAAGGAGATAATTCCTTGGATAGACAAAATTGCACTACATCTCTGATGGTCCATTAAAACCTGTAATGACAATGTTGAATTGTTACAGCAAAAATGGTTGTCGTGCCTGCAACACATAACAAACATACATGAGTGGGATGGCTGCAACATGTACCACCAATGCAGTCATGGACCACTGGTAGAATATGCGGAGGATGGTCAAATTCTGTGGCTAAAAAAAGAGACACCACCTTACCTAAATATTAAGAAAATTGTGACAAGCCGACAATTGTTGCAAGATTTGCCATACTTAGTGCACAATTGTCACACAGGATCTTTGGAAAATTTCCATAGCCTTGTGTTGAAATACCGACCCAAACGCATCCATTTTGGGATTGACTCAATGGAAGCACGGACAAAACTCGCTGCTTTAACACACAATTATAATGTTGGAAGACAAATTGCAACAGTTAAGGTTGCCAAAAAAAATACAGAAGCTGTTGGCACCAAACACACAAAAATTGTGTTTCCTAAAGGAAGAACTAGATGGATTGTACGTGATGTTTTTGATAAAGTATCGGTGGAATATTTAGAGGATCTCTCTGTAAGTGTTCTGAGAATTGCAAAAGGAGAGATATCTTCTCCATGGATCTCCAGAACTCCTTGTATGCCCCCCAATATCAGCAACAAAGAGCGTCCAAAAAAGGAAGATTTAAAAACACAAAGAATTTTCAGATTTAGTAACATAGTAATACATAGTAACATAGTAACATAGTTAGTAAGGCCGAAAAAAGACATTTGTCCATCCAGTTCAGCCTATATTCCATCATAATAAATCCCCAGATCTACGTCCTTCTACAGAGCCTAATAATTGTATGATACAATATTGTTCTGCTCCAGGAAGACATCCAGGCCTCTCTTGAACCCCTCGACTGAGTTCGCCATCACCACCTCCTCAGGCAAGCAATTCCAGATTCTCACTGCCCTAACAGTAAAGAATCCTCTTCTATGTTGGTGGAAAAACCTTCTCTCTTCCAGACGCAAAGAATGCCCCCTTGTGCCCGTCACCTTCCTTGGTATAAACAGATCCTCAGCGAGATATTTGTATTGTCCCCTTATATACTTATACATGGTTATTAGATCGCCCCTCAGTCGTCTTTTTTCTAGACTAAATAATCCTAATTTCACTAATCTATCTGGGTATTGTAGTTCTCCCATCCCCTTTATTAATTTTGTTGCCCTCCTTTGTACTCTCTCTAGTTCCATTATATCCTTCCTGAGCACCGGTGCCCAAAACTGGACACAGTACTCAATGTGCGGTCTAACTAGGGATTTGTACAGAGGCAGTATAATGCTCTCATCATGTGTATCCAGACCTCTTTTAATGCACCCCATGATCCTGTTTGCCTTGGCAGCTGCTGCCTGGCACTGGCTGCTCCAGGTAAGTTTATCATTAACTAGGATCCCCAAGTCCTTCTCCTTGTCAGATTTACCCAGTGGTTTCCCATTCAGTGTGTAATGGTGACATTGATTCCTTCTTCCCATGTGTATAACCTTACATTTATCATTGTTAAACCTCATCTGCCACCTTTCAGCCCAAGTTTCCAACTTATCCAGATCCATCTGTAGCAGAATACTATCTTCTCTTGTATTAACTGCTTTACATAGTTTTGTATCATCTGCAAATATCGATATTTTACTGTGTAAACCTTCTACCAGATCATTAATGAATATGTTGAAGAGAACAGGTCCCAATACTGACCCCTGCGGTACCCCACTGGTCACAGCGACCCAGTTAGAGACTATACCATTTATAACCACCCTCTGCTTTCTATCACTAAGCCAGTTACTAACCCATTTACACATAAAAAATATTTAGATCAGCACAAATTTTGAAAACCAAACTAAATTGACATGAAAAAGCACTAAACAAGTAATACAAAAATAAATGTTACCATGTTTGGAAGATAACTCTGACAAACACTGATTTATAGTTAACATGTAAAAACTCCTTGAATAGTGTTTTTCTTAAACCACCAAAAAGTAAAATTTATATTACAAGTAAAGATGTCAACCACAAACAAAATTTTATTATTTAATTCAACCTGCATTAGGGGTTTATCTATTGAATTTGGCTAAGGATGTACATAAGCCAACGTTGTTACCTGAAAAATGATAAAATACAGTTTATGTTATACTCACCCATGGGCGTTCCAGCAGTGGACCAGTACAATGTGCGTTTCGTTATGCTCTGTTTCCTCCAAACAAAATAGGATGACATCCTCTTCTTGTCTTGCTGTGACGGCTAGGGCCCAGGCGTACTTTGTGTGCCGTATTGAGGGCAGAGCAAATTAATGCAGTGCGCATGCGCTGTGCGCCTCTTACCTTTCACGTCTCCTGGGCACATCATTAATCTTATATATAATTGCCTAGAATACTACTTCCTGCAATTTGTGCCAACTTCCGTGGCTTTGTCCGGAGCTAATGTCCGGAGCTAATGTCCGGAGCTAATGTCCGGAGCTAATGTCCGGAGCTAATGTCCGGAGCTAAGTGACGTCAACAGTGTCCAGTGTCTGATTGGTTGCCCCCTGCTGCGAGCGACCAATCAGAAACGTGCCGTACTGTGACACACTCCGCCCGCCATTTTGGTGTGATTTTTGAATTTTTACCTCACAGCAAGTTTCTACTGCGTGGAGGCGGGCCCAGTGACGTTGCTCTTCAAGCTCCTGCCGAATTTCAAGTATATATGGATTCTAGACTCCCAATTCTTTAGAATCGGGCTGCCATCTAGTTTATAATAAGCTTTCAAGTTTGTACAAAGTACGCCAGCACCAGAGCCACAGCAGAAACACAAGAAGAGGACAATACACTATTAAAGGGAACCTGTCACACACAATAATCGTGGGTGAGGTAATCCCACCGGCATCATGGGCTTATGTACAGCATTCTATAATGCTGTAGATAAGCCCCCGATGTTACCTTAGAGAAAAAGATGTTATATTATACTCACCCAAGGGGCGTTCCCGCTGTTGATCCGGGTCGGGCGCCTCCCATCTTCATCAGGTGACGTCCTTTTATGGTGTTCATGGTGCGGCTCTGGCGCAGGCGTACTTTGTCTACCCTGTTGAGGGCACAGCAAAGTACTGCAGTGCGCAGGCACTGAGAAATGTCAGAGAGGCCCGGCGCCTGTGCACGGCAGTACTTTGCTATGCCCTCAACAGGGCAGACAAAGTACGCCTGCGCCAGAGCCGCAGCGTGAATAAAAGAAGAGTACGTCATCTGATGAAGATGGGAGGCGCCCGCCCCGGACCAACAGCGTTAACGCCCATTGGGTGGTTTTAATCTAACGTATTTTTATCCTCTTTAAGGTAACATTGGGGGTTTATCTACAGCATTACAGAATGCTGTACATAAGCCCCTGATGCTGGTGGGCTTACCTCACCTGCGAATTTCATGTTGACAGGTTCCCTTTCAGGAAGATTAATGGTAAAATCACATGTTTATTATTTATTTGATTTTTGTGTTTAAAATATCATATGTTCTAAATATTATAAAATTTACTTTGATTTGTATGATCATAATAATTTGGTTAATAAAAACAAGGCATAACTTTATGTAAGTTTTTACTATGAATAAATTCACCAAAAAACTTTTGTATTTAATTTAAAAAAAAAAAGAATGACAAGGGAGTATATTTTTAAACTATAAAAATGGTAAAGTGTAAAAGCAAGTCAATTACATTATAGGAAATACTAAAACCCAATATAGTACTGTAACTTAAGTGAACGGAATAATGGGGTTATCTACTGCATTCTGTTAGGCTGTAGATAAGCCAACGATATTTTGACAAACAGAGGTTATATAATACTGAATCGTTTTTGGTCACGATGTGTTGCAGTCCGATGTTGGTCTCGGTCAAATTCATGACATTTTGATATGATGACGTCCTATTCTTGTTTTCCTTCTGAGTCTCGGGTGCAAACTTATTTTATTTGTCCTGTTGAGGTCAGAGCAAATAACTACACTGCGCAGTTGATGTGACCCTCTATTAACCAACGCCTGCACAGGAGCCTTGAAATTTGAAAAAGAATAGGCGACATAGTATAAAATTGCCAATCGCTGGACACGTTCTGCAACGACAATCGTACAGTGCTGCATCGTGATCGTCCCTTTGTGACTATCCTCTAAAATGTATTTGTTATCCTTCATGACACATTGGGTATTCTAGAATATGCAAGTCCACGTAGTATATAGACCATTTTAAAAGTATATTTCACAGACACATAGTATACTACCCAGGAACACTGTATATTGGCCAGCCACGTAGTGTTTGGTCCAGTCACATAGTAAATTGATTCCTCGAAACCGCAAAATCTTCTGGGTAATTTTACAATGCTGCGCCGGGAGCAGAAGATGGCAAGAGGAGGGTGCGGCTCGGTGGACTACGTAGGGTGACACTGGCATTTTTTTTAATTATTATTATTGTAAACATAACTTTTTTTAATATTGTTGCCGCATAGGCAGCATCAATATTAAAAATTGGGGGATACACAGGGTAAATAGCGGCGTTAACAGAGTGCATTACCCACGCCAAAACGCGGTCCCTTGA
Organism: Ranitomeya imitator; assembly: GCF_032444005.1. Lineage (NCBI taxonomy): Eukaryota > Metazoa > Chordata > Amphibia > Anura > Dendrobatidae > Ranitomeya > Ranitomeya imitator. The sequence continues at coordinate 827,601,956 of NC_091284.1, forward strand.
CGCCTGCATTAACCCAGTGTTAGCGGTGGCAGGAGTGGAGTATGCGGGCGACAGACAGTGACTGCGGGTATTAATGAGCGGGCATTTTCTTCCGGACTATGACCGTCGCTGATTGGTTGTGGCTATTTTGCCACTACCAATCTGCAAATTTGATTTCCATGGTAGACAGAGGCCGCGTCCAATGAATAACTGTGAGAGACAGACAGATAGACGGAAGTAACCCTAAGGCTATTTGATTGTTGAAAGAATACTCTGTTGTTATTGGTGAAATGTAAGGCATATTTTACAGAACAGCATTGCTCAGAGAACAACAGTGTTAGCGAGTTTGTTGGTATAACTATTTATCATGTGTGAATTACAAAGATATTAATTAGGCCTTACACTGTCATTAAAAAGTGTCGCATGTTTGACCCATATCAATTTCACATTTACAATACTGTGATGGGTAACACACCTGAACACACATGCACACTCAGCTTTATCTGTATGATAGGTCTTACGTTGTCCACAGATGATTACCAGCAGTCCCATGAAGAGTGCACACCAAATTAATGTGATATGATTGACCACGTAAAGGCCAAAGACTTTCAGCACATGCAAAGTATAATAATATAATAAAGTGTTCCATGAAGTGTTCTATTGAACCCGTTCTACGCCCGGGTGGCGAGCATTTATATTGGTATGTGGTCTCCATCCTGGTATGTGCTGCTCCATCCTGCGTCCCCATCCTGCGTCCCCATCCTGTCATGTGCTGCACCCATCCTGCGTCCCCATCCTGGTATGTGCTGCACCCATCCTGCGTCCCCATCCTGTCATGTGCTGCACCCATCCTGCGTCCCCATCCTGGTATGTGCTGCACCCATCCTGTGTCCCAATCCTGCGTCCCCATCCTGTCATGTGCTGCACCCATCCTGCGTCCCCATCCTGCGCCCCATCCTGTCATGTGTTGCTCCCATCCTGCGTCCCCATCCTGTCATGTGCTGCACCCATCCTGCGTCCCCATCCTGCGCCCCATCCTGTCATGTGTTGCTCCCATCCTGCGTCCCCATCCTGTCATGTGCTGCACCCATCCTGCGTCCCCATCAGGCGTCCCCATCCTGTCATGTATTGCTCCCATCCTGCGCCCCCATCCTGTCATGTGCTGCACCCATCCTGCGCCCCCATCCTGTCATGTGCTGCACGCATCCTGCACCCCCATCCTGTCATATGCTGCACCCATCCTGCGTCCCCATCCTGGTATGTGCTGCACCCATCCTGCGTCCCCATCCTGTCATGTGCTGCACCCATCCGGGGGCCTGAGCAGGCCGGGACACCGGCGCGCTGTGGGGGTCAGGTGCCGGTATCGCTGCCAGCTCAGGCCCCCCAGCACTTACTATACTCACCTGTCTGTCCCGTTCCAGCGCTACGCGCCGCCATCTTCCCGGTCTCCTGGCTGTGACTGTTCAGTCAGAGGCCGGCGCCGGCGCTCATTAAGCGCGTCATCGTTCCCTCTGAACTGAAGGTCACAGGCCGAAGACCGGGAAGATGGCGGCGCTCAGCGGTGGAACGGAGGACAGGTGAATATGGCCGATACTCACCCTCCTGGCGATCCCTGCTTCTCTGTTGGAGATCGCGGTGTGCGTTCAGTGTGAACGCACACCGCGATCTCCCGGGAGCGTCACTCTGTGGGGGCCAGACTGCGCCGGCGCTTGTGCATGCGCAGTCTATAAAGGCTTCGGACAGAGTGACGCTCCCAGCGTTATATTATAGATATATATATATATGTGTCAATATATATTTATGTATATATATATATATATATATATATACACAGATATATATATATAAGATCACTAGTTCAACACCACCGTTAAATGTTGTTTGCAGTGATGTTTCATTCCTTTCGGGAACAGTGATATCACGCTTGGAGGCAATGGCTATTACCTCTGTTAGGTAAGGAACTGGCATTATACATATATCAATCAAGGCCAGGAGGGTCAGCTTAGGAAACAGATTCATTGGATCTTCCTTAGACTTTATATATCATGGTCTTGTTGACAAGTCAGTAATTCAGACAGAGGAGTAGAGGTGAAAGGAGAGTAGAAGGATGTCTGGAGCTGACATAGGGGCCGAGCATACACGAGGGGGATGCTACCCCAGTAAAGAGAGGTAATTATAAATACTTGAATAGTCAAGGACCTTTGATGGAATACAAAATCAATAAAGTAATCACTATTCTAAAGCCATAAATTCAGCAGCATAGTCATTGCAAGGCTTAAAACCCATATATTCATCATCATCGTCTGGAAAAGCAAAACGGACTTTATGTACAACACAGGATGGTATGGGTCGCCTGTTTCCGGCACCTAAGTAGCCGTGGATCCATGCTGTAAAGCTTCTATAAGCTGTTTTGCGTAGTTTTCTGTAATATATAACACAAAAAAATAACATTAATATTTCCTTACTCAGCAAACACATGTTATAACTTTTCATTTTTATATTAAATTAAATTTTTTATCTTATTTGGATTGTTTAGATTATATAAATAAATTTCAATTTTTTTTTTTACAATAAAATGCTATTAAAAATTATTATTTTTTTTTAAACTGTTACAGAATTTATTATAAAAGGAAATACTACAATTAGAGTTGTACAGTTACATAGGGAGTGCACATGCATTCTTCTGGAGTACCATTAATCACTAATACTTTCACACATTATTTATGTTCTTGTTGTAATACTAAAGTTGAAATATACACTTAGAATGTTTTTATGGGAAGAAAAAGAAAAAGGGTCTTAATTGGAAGTATGCCAAAGTAATGGCTTTTTCTGAAACATATAGTATTAATTTATTTTTTTTTTTCAAAATTTCTACTTTGTACATTATAATCATAGCAGAGCAATAATACTAATTAGTTGTGTTTTACCAAGCATGCTCGGGTGATCGATAATTATTATTTATAAGTTTGTAGATAATTTTTCCTGTGTAAACTGTTTGATTTATGGCTGCTAGCCAGCCCGAGTAACTTTTTGGATTGCCATGTTTGATATTGATTACACTTAGGTCTTCACGCAGTGGCATAACTAACACGGTGGCAACCGTTGCCACTGTGATCGGGACCAGAAGGTCATAGGCAATCCACACCATGTGGCGGTGCAGGAGATGCCTCCCGCATGGCAAAATTCCAAGTGGTATCTAGGGGGAGAGGGCATCCAGGATATTTGAGAGTCAAGTTAGGAAGCAGGTCCAGTTAGCATGGTGAAACAGCTTCTCCTGGTTTGCAGCCCCGGTAAAGAAGGCGAGAGCTTTGGAGGTGCGGGACATCGCAGAGCTGTTGTAGTCATAAGAAGATGAGGAGCTTCAGGTTTACATCAGCCCCCCCTTTACAAGAGAGGAGAGTGTGATATGTGTCGATGAGCTGGTGTGTGTGTTTATGTGTGACATATCTATAGTGTGTGTGTCTGACATCTGTGGTGTGTTTGTGATATCTGTAGTAAGCGTGTGTGTGATATTTGAAGTGTGTCTGTGTGTGAATTCTGTAGTGTGTGTGCTATATGTAGTGTGTGTGTGTGTGATATCTGTTGTGTGTGTGAGGCATGGTCGTAACAAACAATGTGGCAGCAGTCGCTGCTGCAACCGGGTCTGGCAAGTAAGGGGTCAAACAAGTCAGAGGCACACAACTCCCACCGTCGCAGATGCCGCTGTGAACTATACCGGCGTCTTTGATGGCGGTCCAGTTCAAATCAATTATGGAGGAGAGAGCTTAATCTCTTGTTCCCTCTGCCATCATTCCCCTCTGCCTTTGACACTGCAGGTGCGTGGTGACATCACTTAATTGCCCACACGTTGTGTGCGTGGCACAGGCAGTGCAGCATCTGCACATGTGATGGTGCCCGCCATATTGGCAAACCCTGTGGTGGCTGCTGGGACTGGAAAAAGGCGGCTCCAGCGCTAGTGTGGGGCACGTGGACTAAAGACTACCAGGAGGGCCATGCCGCAAAGGATCAGCCATGTGTAGGATCCGGGGATGAACATGTAGGTGTATGGGAACGGCGGAAGTGAGGTGTGTCTGCTGCCAGTGTATCGCCGTCTAGGCCCCCAGCGTACCTGGCCCCCTGTGACACCAGCCCTGTTTCCTCCCTGCTCTAACGTGCCCCATGTCCTAGTAGGTCCCTAGGTTCAGCTCATTGTGCTCCTCATGGACCCCCGTACACACCTTGTTCCTCCTCCCCTGGTCTCCCAAATCTCCCCATGTCCCATGCCCTGAGTCCTCCTGCACCCCCCATGCATTCCCTGCCCCTTTGTCCACGTGTAACTTGTCTGCCCTGCTGTCAAGTCTCCCCTGTCTCCTTTCTCAACGTGTTTTCCATCAACCCTGTCCTTGTAATCCCTGTGCCCCCTTCTTCCCTCCTCCCAAGTCTCCATCCAGTATTCCTCTGTCCCCTTGCAGGCATTGTGTCCCTATCCACTGTGCCCTCGGAGTCCCCTTGTGCCTGTCTCCCTTTCCCTCTAGTCTCCGTGTGTTCCACTGTGCCCTTGTCCCCTTCCTACTAGTCCCTAGTAGTCCCCTAGTGTTTGTATCCCTTGTCCTCGTGTGTAGCCTTGTGTCAGTGTCCCTTGCCCACTAGTCCCTGTTTTTATCCTTGCGCCTGTCTCCCTTGTCCCCTTATGCTTGTGTTCCTTGTCCATGTCTTCCAGTCTCTTTTGCCCATTAGTCCCTGTGTGTCCCATTTTCATTGTTTTTGGCAAACTAGTCCCCATGTGCCCCTTGTGCCTGTCTCCCTTGTAACTTTGTGTCAGTCTCCCTTGGCCACTAGTCCACTTTTAGCCTTCTCTCCTGCCTCCTATACCTCTATTTATCCCCTTATGCCTGTCTGACATGCTCCTTAGCCACCCAATGTTACCCTTGAGCCTGTCTCCCCCTAGCCCCCTGGTGTCCTTATCTCCTGCCCCCTAGTCACCATTTGCTCATGTCTTTCTCAATGCCCCTTTATGGAGGGGCTGCATTCCACTATGATGAGGGCTGCATTATATTGTTTTGAGATTACATTTTATGGTATGGCAGGGCTACAGTATCCTCTGTGGGCTGGCTGTATTATACTACATGTGGGCTGCATTATACAGAATTGAGGAGTAGGGTAAATATATAATACTATATGATGAACTAGGGTGCATCAGGGTGAATTGTCAGACATTGATGAAGATGGCGAAGCATTATACTATATGGAGCACTATTATGATTATATTACACTATATGGAGCACTTAGCAGTGTATTTTAATTAATGTAGGACTATGTGTAGTGTATAATACTAAAAGGAGGACTAAGGAGTATATTCTACTATATTGAGGATAATGATGGGTGTTTAATACTATATTGAAAACCATACATTGTATTACAGTATATGGAGCAGTATGAAGAGTGTATTATCCAATATGGTGCACAATGAGGAGTGTATTATACTATATAGAGGACGATGAGTGTACAATACTATATGGGGGACTATGTTGAGTGTATTTTCCTATAAGGAGGACTATGGTGGTTCATTCTACTTCTTATATTGATCCACATGATTTTCAATTTAGCCACGGATGAAGAGAATAATTTACTTTCTTTTCAAAATTACGTAACAATGGAATTACAGGGAAAAAAATATATGGCAGGGTGGTGTACTGGATAGTTATGCAATTGAGGTGACACATTACAACAGTGCAATAATACTATAGTGTGCAAAAATAAATTTGAGATACTGATTTTGGTAAGAAAATCTTTTGGCATGTTGGAGGGGGGGGGGGGGGGACTTTTAGAAATTTCGCACTGGGGCCCATAACTTTAGTAGGTACTATACTGTTTTCAATGTGTGAAGGATCCCCAAAAAAATTTTTTAAAAAAAAGCTATGAAAAGTAAAAATCAATGCAGTAATATTTTTTATGAAACCATACAAGCGTACTTTTGAAATAAATATTGAATAATATGCTTGTTCAGGAGTAATAATAACCTTTTAATTATTTTAACCCCTTAGTGACAGAGCCAATTTGGTACTTAATGACCGGGCCAATTTTTGCAGTTCTGACCACTGTCACTTTATGAGGTTATAACTCTGGAACGCTTCAACGGATCCCGCTGATTCTGAGATTGTTTTTTCGTGACATATTGTACTTCATGTTAGTGGTAACATTTCTTCGATATTACTTGCGATTATTTATGAAAAAAACGGAAATATGGCGAAAATTTTTAAAATTTTGCAATTTTCAAACTTTGTATTTTTATGCTCTTAAATCAGAGAGATATGTCACGAAAAATAGTTAATAAATAACATGTCCCACATGTCTACTTTACATCAGCACAATTTTGGAAACAAAATTTTTTTTTGTTAGGGAGTTATAAGGGTTAAAAGTTGACCAGCAATTTCTCATTTTTACAACACCATTTTTTTTTAGGGACCACATCACATTTGAAGTCATTTTGAGGGGTCTATATGATAGAAAATAATGAAGTGTGACACCATTCTAAAAACTACACCCCTCAAGGTTCTCAAAACCACATTCAAGAAGTTTATTAACCCTTTACGTGCTTCACAGGAACTGAAACAATGTGGAAGGAAAAAATGAACATTTAACTTTTTTTTGCAAACATCTTAATTCAGAACCATTTTTTTTATTTTCACAAGTGTAAAAACAGAAATGTAACCATAAATTTTGTTATGCAATTTCTCCTGAATACACCAATACCCCATATGTGGGGGTAAACCACTTTTTGGGCGCACCGCAGAACTTAGAAGTGTAGGAGCGCCGTTTGACTTTTTCAATGCAGAATTGGCTGGAATTGAGATCGGACACCATGTCACGTTTAGAGAGCCCCTGATGTGCCTAAACAGTGGAAACTCCCCACAAGTGACACCATTTTGGAAACTAGACCCCTTAAGGAACTTATCTAGATGTGTGGTGAGCACTTTGAACCCCCAAGTGCTTCACAGAAGTTTATAACGTAGAGCCGTGAAAATAAAAAATCGCTTTTGTTTACACAAAAATGATCTTTTCGCCCACAAATTCTTATTTTCACAAGGGTAACAGGAGAAATTAGACCACAAAAGTTGTTGTGCGATTTCTCCTGAATACGTCTATACCCCATATGTGAGGGTAAACCACTGTTTGGGCGCACCGCAGAGCTTGGAAGTGAAGGAGCGCCGTTTTACTTTTTCAATGTTGAATTGGCTGGAATTGAGATTGGACGCCATGTCGCGTTTGGAGAGCCCCTGATGTGCCTTAACAGTGGAAACCCCCCACAAGTGACACCATTTTGGAAACTAGACCCCTTAAGGAACTTATCTAGATGTGTGGCGAGCACTTTGAACCCCCATGTGCTTCACAGAAGTTTATAACGTAGAGCCGTGAAAAAAAAAAATTGCATTTTTTCTGCAAAAATGATCTTTTTGCCCACAAATTTTTATTTTCACAAGGGTAACAGGAGAAATTAGACCACTAAAGTTGTTGTGCAATTTCTCCTGAGTACGTCGATACCCAATATGTGGGGGTAAACCACTGTTTGGGCGCACAGCAGAGCTTGGAAGAGAAAGAGTGCCGCTTTACTTTTTCAATATAGAATTGGCTGGAATTGAGATCGGACGCCATGTCGCGTTTGGAGAGCCCCTGATGTGCCTAAACAGTAGAAATCCCCCACAAGTGACCCCATTTTGGAAACTAGACCCCCCATGGAACTTATCTAGATGTGTGGTGAGAACCTTGAATGCCCAAGTGCTTCACAGAAGTTTATAATGCAGAGCCGTGAAAATAAAAAATATTTTTTTTTCCACAAAAAAGATTTTTTAGCCACCAAATTTTTATTTTCACAAGGGTAACAAGAGAAATTGGACCCCAAAAGTTGTTGTCCAATTTGTCTTGAGTATGCTGGTACCCCATATGTGGGGGTAAACCACTGTTTGGGCGCACGGCAGAGCTCGGAAGGAAGGAGCGCCGTTTTGGAATGCAGACTTTGATAGAATGGTCTGCGGGTATTATGTTGCATTTGCAGAGCCCCTGATGTACCTAACCAGTAGAAACCCTCCACAAGTGACCCCATTTTGGAAACTAGACCCCCCAAGGAACTTATCTAGATGTGTGGTGAGAACTTTGAATGCCCAAGTGCTTCACAGAAGTTTAGAATGCAGAGTCGTGAAAATAAAAAATATTTTTTTTTCCACAAAAAAGATATTGTAGCCCCCAAGTTTTTATTTTCACAAGGGTAACAGGAGAAATTGGACTGCAATAGTTGTTGTCCAATTTATCCCGAGTACGCTGATGTGCCATATGTGGGGGTAAACCACTGTTTGGGCGCACGGCAGAGCTCGGAAGGGAAGGAGCGCCTTTTTGGAATGCAGACTTTGATAGAATGGTCTGTGGGCATTATGTTGCGATTGCAGAGCCCCTGATGTACCTAAACTGTAGTAACCCCCCACAAGTGACCCCATTTTGGAAACTAGACCCCCCAAGGAACTTATCTAGATGTGTGGTGAGAACTTTGAATGCCCAAGTGCTTCACAGAAGTTTAGAATGCAGAGTCGTGAAAATAAAAAATATTTTTTTTTTCACAAAAAAGATTTTGTAGCCCCCAAGTTTTTATTTTCACAAGGGTAACAAGAGAAATTGGACCCCAGAAGTTGTTGTCCAATTTATCCCGAGTACGCTGATGCCCCATATGTGGGGGTAACCCACTGTTTGGGCGCACGGCAGAGCTCAGAAGGGAGGGAGCACCATTTGACTTTTTGAGCGCAAAATTGGCTGTCGTGTTTGGAGACCCCCTGATGTACCTAAACAGTGGAAACCCCCCAATTCTAGCTCCAACCCTAACCCCAACACACCCCTAACCCTAATCCCAACCTGATCCATAATCCTAATCACTAACCCTAACCATAATCACAACCCTTACCCCAAAACAACCCTAATGTCAACCCTAACCATAACCCTAATCAAAACCCTAAATCCAACACACCCCTAATCCTAATCTCAACCCTAACCTCAAACCTAACCCTAATCCCAATACACCCCTAATCACAACCCTAACCTTAACCCTAATCCCAAACCTAACCCTAATCCCAAGCGTAACCCTAATGCCAACCCTAACCCTAATACCAACCCTAATCCAAACCCTAACCCTAATCCCAGCTCTAACCCTAACTTTAGCCCCAACCCTAGCCCTAACTTTAGCCCCAACCGTAACCCTAGCCCTAAGGCTACTTTCACACTTGCGTCGTTTGGCATTCCGTCGCAATCCGTCGTTTTGGACAAGAAACGGATCCTGCAAATGTGCCCGCAGGATGCGTTTTTTGCCCATAGACTTGTATTGCCGACGGATCGTGACGGATGGCCACACGTCGCGTCCGTCGTGCACTGGATCATAGTAATATAGTAACATAGTAACATAGTTAGTAAGGCCGAAAAAAGACATTTGTCCATCCAGTTCAGCCTATATTCCATTATAATAAATACCCAGATCTACGTCCTTCTACAGAACCTAATAATTGTATGATACAATATTGTTCTGCTCCAGGAAGACATCCAGGCCTCTCTTGAACCCCTCGACTGAGTTCGCCATCACCACCTCCTCAGGCAAGCAATTCCAGATTCTCACTGCCCTAACAGTAAAGAATCCTCTTCTATGTTGGTGGAAAAACCTTCTCTCCTCCAGACGCAAAGAATGCCCCCTTGTGCCCGTCACCTTCCTTGGTATAAACAGATCCTCAGCGAGATATTTGTATTGTCCCCTTATATACTTATACATGGTTATTAGATCGCCCCTCAGTCGTCTTTTTTCTAGACTAAATAATCCTAATTTCGCTAATCTATCTGGGTATTGTAGTTCTCCCATCCCCTTTATTAATTTTGTTGCCCTCCTTTGTACTCTCTCTAGTTCCATTATATCCTTCCTGAGCACCGGTGCCCAAAACTGGACACAGTACTCCATGTGCGGTCTAACTGGGGATTTGTACAGAGGCAGTATAATGCTCTCATCATGTGTATCCAGACCTCTTTTAATGCACCCCATGATCCTGTTTGCCTTGGCAGCTGCTGCCTGGCACTGGCTGCTCCAGGTAAGTTTATCATTAACTAGGATCCCCAAGTCCTTCTCCCTGTCAGATTTACCCAGTGGTTTCCCGGATCAGTTGTGTTTTGGCGGAGCGTCGGCACAAAAAAAGTTCAATGAAACGTTTTTTTGTACGTCGCATCCGCCATTTCTGACCGCGCATGCGTGGCCGTAACTCCGCCCCCTCCTCCCCAGGACATAGATTGGGCAGCGGATGTGTTGAAAAACTACAGCTGCTGCCCACGTTGTGCACAATTTTCACAACGTGCGTCGGTATGTCGGGCCGACGCATTGCGACGGCCCCGTACCGACGTAAGTGTGAAAGAAGCCTAACCCTAAGTTTAGCCCCAACCCTAACCCTAAATTTAGCCCCAACCCTAACCCTAACCCTAGCCCTACCCCTAACCCTACCCCTAACCCTACCCCTAACCCTACCCCTACCCCTAACCCTACCCCTAACCCTACCCCTTACCCTACCCCTAACCCTACCTGTAACCCTAATTTTAGCCCCAACTGCTGTTCTCCTGCCGGCCGGCAGATGGAGACAGATGGCGGGCGCACTGGGCATGCGTCCGCCATGTTCTTCTGCCGGCGGCCAGGAGGAGCAGCAAGAGGATCCAGGGACCTAGGTGAGTATGCTAGGGTCCCCGAATCCCCCTATTTCTCTGTCCTCTGATGTGCGATCACATCAGAGGACAGAGAATTACACTTTACTTTTTTTTTTTTTTTTGCGGTCGCCGGTAAAGTTAATTACCGGCGATCGCAAAACAGGGGGTCGGTAATACCGACCCCGATCATGCTCTTTGGGGTCTCGGCTACCCCCGGCAGCCGAGACCCCAAAGATTCTCCCGGTGCCGGCCGGCGGGCGCACTGCGCATGCGCCCGCCATTTTGAAGATGGCGGCGCCCACCGGGAGACACGAGGAGCATCGGGGGAGCTAGGTGAGTATTGGGGGGCCACCTGGGACCCCTTTTCTCTGTCCTCCGATGTGCGATCACATCGGAGGACAGAGAAATTAAAAAGAGATTGCTTTTTTTTTTTTGCGATCGCCGGTAAACGGTTAATTACCAGCGATCGCAAATGCGGGGTGGGTTAAAAACCCCCCGAATCATGTTCTCTGGGGTCTCGGCTACCCCCGGCAGCCGAGACCCCGGAGAAAATCCGACTCTGGGGGGCGCTATTTACTTTTTCCACAGCACCGTTAATTAACGGCGCTGTGGTTTAAGTACCCTTAGCGGCCGCCGTTAAAAGGCGTATCGGCGGTCGCTAAGGGGTTAATAATTAACCTTTTAATTTCCTTTGATGGAGGTGGATGTAAATTCTGTTCCACGGTTCTTAGTACAATGCTAACTGTTTCAGTGCGGTCACAGAATGTGTGAAAAAAACTCGTGTAGAGTTACACAACTAAAATCCAACATATATTGTTCAGCATTTTGAATTTCTTGACAACAAATTGATTCAATATTGGTTGGCATTGGAACACAGTTTCCACAGTGACACCAATCATTTTTCCCACTTCTATTTTCTTCCGTGTCATCGTTGAATTCAATGTAATTTTGATTGTTGATACGCAAAGGGTTGGAAGGAAAGCACTCTTCAGTTTCACAATCCCCTCCAAATTTACTATGAAGTTCAGCAAGCATTGTTTTCATCTGTGGACAAATGTAAAGAAAAATGAAAATTTTAATAATTTACAAATATGTTAATTGAACATTTCGATATAGCTTGCATTTATCTTTTGTCTAGGTGTCTCTCTCTGTATATATATATTTAGATTTAGACATATAGTAATCTGAATGTATGTCTAGATATATGTAGTCATAAATATAAACATATATTAACCCCTTCATGACCCAGCCTATTTTGACCTTAAAGACCTTGCCGTTTTTTGCAATTCTGACCAGTGTCCCTTTATGAGGTAATAACTCAGGAACGCTTCAACGGATCCTAGCGGTTCTGAGATTGTTTTTTCGTGACATATTGGGCTTCATGTTAGTGGTAAATTTAGGTCAATAAATTCTGCGTTTATTTGTGATAAAAACGGAAATTTGGCGAAAATTTTGAAAATTTCGCAATTTTCACATTTTGAATTTTTATTCTGTTAAACCAGAGAGATATGTGACACAAAATAGTTAATAAATAACATTTCCCACATGTTTACTTTACATCAGCACAATTTTGGAAACAAAATTTTTTTTTGTTAGGAAGTTATAAGGGTTAAAATTTGACCAGCGATTTGTCATTTTTACAACGAAATTTACAAAACCATTTTTTTTAGGGACCACCTCACATTTGAAGTCAGTTTGAGGGGTCTATATGGCTGAAAATACCCAAAAGTGACACCATTCTAAAAACTGCACCCCTCAAGGTACTCAAAACCACATTCAAGAAGTTTATTAACCCTTCAGGTGCTTCACAGCAGCAGAAGCAACATGGAAGGAAAAAATGAACATTTAACTTTTTAGTCACAAAAATTATCTTTTAGCAACAATTTTTTTATTTTCCCAATGGTAAAAGGAGAAACTGAACCACGAAAGTTGTTGTCCAATTTGTCCTGAGTACGCTGATACCTCATATGTGGGGGTAAACCACTGTTTGGGCGCACGGCAGGGCTTGGAAAGGAAGGAGCGCCATTTGACTTTTTGAATCAAAAATTGGCTCCACTCTTTAGCGGACACCATGTCACGTTTGGAGAGCCCCCGTGTGCCTAAAAATTGGAGCTCCCCCACAAGTGACCCCATTTTGGAAACTAGACGCCCCAAGGAACTTATCTAGATGCATAGTGAGCACTTTGAACCCCCAGGTGCTTCACAAATTAATCCGTAAAAATGAAAAAGTACTTTTTTTTCACAAAAAAATTCTTTTAGCCTCAATTTTTTCATTTTCACATGGGCAACAGGATAAAATGGATCCTAAAATGTGTTGGGCAATTTCTCCTGAGTACACCAATACCTCACATGTGGGGGTAAACCACTGTTTGGGCACATGGTAAGGCTCGGAAGGGAAGGAGCGCCATTTGACTTTTTGAATGAAAAATTATTTCCATCGTTAGCGGACACCATGTCGCGTTTGGAGAGCTCCTGTGTGCCTAAACATTGGCGCTCCCCCACAAGTGACCCCATTTTGGAAACTAGACCCCCCAAGGAACTTATTTAGATGCCTAGTGAGCACTTTAAACCCTCAGGTGCTTCACAAATTGATCTGTAAAAATGAAAAAGTACTTTTTTTTCACAAAAAAATTCTTTTCGCCTCAATTTTTTCATTTTCACATGGGCAGTAGGGTAAAATGGATCATAAAATTTGTTGGGCAATTTCTCCCGAGTACGTCGATACCTCATATGTGGGGGTAAACCACTGTTTGGGCACTCGGCAGGGCTCGGAAGGGAAGGCACGCCATTTGACTTTTTGAATGGAAAATTAGCTCCAATTGTTAGCGGACACCATGTCGCGTTTGGAGAGCCCCTGTGTGCCTAAACATTGGAGCTCCCCCACAAGTGACCCCATTTTGGAAACTAGACCCCCCAAGGAACTTATCTAGATGCATATTGAGCACTTTAAACCCCCAGGTGCTTCACAGAAGTTTATAACGCAGAGCCATGAAAATAAAAAATAATTTTTCTTTCCTCAAAAATGATTTTTTAGCCTGGAATTTCCTATTTTGCCAAGGATAATAGGAGAAATTGGACCCCAAATATTGTTGTCCTGTTTGTCCTGAGTACGCAGATACCCCATATGTGGGGGTAAACCACTGTTTGGGCGCACGGCAGGGCTCGGAAGGGATGGCACGCCATTTGGCTTTTTAAATGGAAAATTAGCTTCAATCATTAGCGGACACCATGTCACGTTTGGAGAGCCCCTGTGTGCCTAAACATTGGAGATCCCCCAGAAATGACACCATTTTGGAAACTAGACCCCCAAAGGAACTAATCTAGATGTGTGGTGAGGACTTTGAACCCCCAAGTGCTTCACAGAAGTTTATAACGCAGAGCCATGAAAAAAAAAAAATTATTTTCTCAAAAATGATCTTTTAGCCTGCAATTTTTTATTTTCCCAAGGGTAACAGGAGAAATTTGACCCCAAAAGTTGTTGTCCAGTTTCTCCTGAGTACGATGATACCCCATATGTGGGGGTAAATCACTGTTTGGGCACATGCCGGGGCTCGGAAGTGAAGTAGTGACGTTTTGAAATGCAGACTTTGATGGAATGCTCTGTGGGCGTCACGTTGCGTTTGCAGAGCCCCTGATGTGGCTTAACAGTAGAAACCCCCCACAAGTGACCCCATTTTGGAAACTAGACCCCGAAAGGAACTTATCTAGATGTGTGGTGAGCACTTTGAACCCCCAAGTGCTTCATAGAAGTTTATAATGCAGAGCCGTGAAAATAATAAATACGTTTTCTTTCCTCAAAAATAATTATTTAGCCCAGAATTTTTTATTTTCCCAAGGGTTACAGAAGAAATTGGACCCCAAAAGTTGTTGTCCAGTTTCTCCTGAGTACGCTGATACCCCATATGTGGGGGTAAACCACTGTTTGGGCACATGCCGAGGCTCGGAAGTGAAGTAGTGACGTTTTGAAATGCAGACTTTGATGGAATGCTCTGTGGGCGTCACGTTGCGTTTGCAGAGCCCCTGATGTGGCTTAACAGTAGAAACCCCCCACAAGTGACCGCATTTTGGAAACTAGACCCCGAAAGGAACTTATCTGGATGTGTGGTGAGCACTTTGAACCCCCAAGCGCTTCATAGAAGGTTATAATGCAGAGCCGTGAAAATAATAAATACGTTTTCTTTCCTCAAAAATAATTATTTAGCCCAGAATTTTTTAATTTTCCCAAGGGTAACAGGAGAAATTTGACCCCAATATTTGTTGTCCAGTTTCTCCTGAGTACGGTGATACCCCATATGTGGGGGTAAACTACTGTTTGGGCACATGCGGGGGCTTGGAATTGAAGTAGTGACGTTTTGAAATGCAGACTTTGATGGAATGCTCTGCGGGCGTCACGTTGCGTTTGCAGAGCCCCTGATGTGCCTAAACAGTAGAAACCCCCACAAGTGACCCCATTTTGGAAACTAGACCCCGAAAGGAACTTATCTAGATGTGTGGTGAGCACTTTGAACCCCCAAGTGCTTCATAGAAGTTTATAATGCAGAGCCGTGAAAATAATAAATACGTTTTCTTTCCTCAAAAATAATTATTTAGCCCAGAATTTTTTATTTTCCCAAGGGTTACAGGAGAAATTGGACCCCAAAAGTTGTTGTCCAGTTTCTCCTGAGTACGCTGATACCCCATGAGTGGGGGTAAACCACTGTTTGGGCACATGTCGGGGCTCAGAAGGGAAGTAGTGACTTTTGAAATGCAGACTTTGATGGAATGGTCTGCGGGTGTCACGTTGCGTTTGCAGAGCCCCTGGTGTGCCTAAACAGTAGAAACCCCCACAAGTGACCCCATTTTAGAAATTAGACCCCCCAAGGAACTTATCTAGATATGTGGTGAGCACTTTGAACCCCCAAGTGCTTCACAGACGTTTACAACGCAGAGCCGTGAAAATAAAAAATCATTTTTCTTTCCTCAAAAATTATGTTTTAGCAAGCATTTTTTTTGATTCACAAGGGTAACAGGAGAAATTGGACCCCAGTAATTGTTGCGCAGTTTGTCCTGAGTATGCTGGTACCCCATATGTGGGGGTAAACCACTGTTTGGGCACACGTCAGGGCTCGGAAGTGAGGGAGCACCATTTGACTTTTTGAATATGAGATTGGCTGGACTCAATGGTGGCGCCATGTTGCGTTTGGAGACCCCTGATGTGCCTAAACAGTGGTAACCCCTCAATTCTACCTCCAACACTAACCCCAACACACCCCTAACCCTAATCCCAACTGTAGCCATAACCCTAAACACAACCCTAACCGCAACACACCCCTAACCACAACCCTAACCGCAACACACCCCTAACCATAACCACAACCCTAATTCCAACCCTAACCCTAAGGCTATGTGCCCACGTTGCGGATTCGTGTGAGATATTTTCGCACCATTTTTGAAAAATCCGCGGGTAAAAGGCACTGCGTTTTACCTGCGGATTTTCCGCGGATTTCCAGTGTTTTTTGTGCGGATTTCACCTGCGGATTCCTATTGAGGAACAGGTGTAATTCGCTGCGGAATCCGCACAAAGAATTGACATGCTGCGGAAAATACAACGCAGCGTTTCCGCGCGGTATTTTCCGCACCATGGGCACAACGGATTTGGTTTTTCATATGTTTACATGGTACTGTAAACCTGATTGAACACTGCTGCGAATCCGCAGCGGCCAATCCGCACCGTGTGCACATAGCCTAATTCTAAAGGTATGTGCACACGCTGCGGAAAACGCTGCGGATCCGCAGCAGTTTCCCATGAGTTTACAGTTCAATGTAAACCTACGGGAAACAAAAATCGCTGTACACATGCTGCGGAAAAACTGCACGGAAACGCAGCGGTTTACATTCCGCAGCATGTCACTTCTTTGTGTGGATTCCGCAGCGGTTTTACAACTGCTCAAATAGAAAATCGAAGTTGTAAAACCGCAGTGAAATGCGCAGAAAAACCGCGGTAAATCCGCCATAAATCCGCAGCGGTTTAGCACTGCGGATTTATCAAATCCGCAGCGGAAAAATCCGCAGAGGACCAGAATACGTGTGCACATACCGAAACCCTAACCCTAGCCCTAACCCTACCCCTAACCCTAACCCTAACCCTACCCCTAACCCTAACCCTACCCCTAACCCTAACCCTACCCCTAACCCTACCCCTAACCCTACCCCTAACCCTAACCCTATTCTAACATTAGTGGAAAAAAAAAATTTCTTTATTTTTTTATTGTTCCTACCTATGGGGGTGACAAAGGGGGGGGGGGTCATTTATTATTTTTTTTATTTTGATCACTGAGATATAATTTATCTCAGTGATCAAAATGCACTTTGGAACGAATCTGCCGGCCGGCAGATTCGGCGGGCGCACTGCGCATGCGCCCGCCATTTTGGAAGATGGCGGCGCCCAGGGAGAAGACGGACGGGACCCCGGCTGGATCGGTAAGTATGATGGGTGGGGGGGGACCACGGGGGGGGATCGGAGTGCGGGAGGGGTGGAACGGAGCACGGGGGGCGTGGAACGGAGCACGGGGGGGCTGGAATGGAGCACGGGGGGGTGGAACGGAGCACCGGGGGGGGTGGATCGGAGTGCAGGGGGGGTGATTGGAGCACGGGGGGGTGATTGGAGCACGGGGGGAGCGGACAAGAGCACGGGGGGGGGAGCGGAGCACTGGACGGAGGGGAGCCGGAGCAGTGTACCGGCCAGATCGGAGGGCTGGGTGGGCGATCGGTGGGGTGGGGTGGGGGCACACTAGTATTTCCAGCCATGGCCGATGATATTTCAGCATCGGCCATGGCTGGATTGTAATATTTCACCCGTTATAATAGGTGAAATATTACAAATCGCTCTGATTGGCAGTTTCACTTTCAACAGCCAATCAGAGCGATCGTAGCCACGAGGGGGTGAAGCCACCCCCCATGGGCTAAACTACCACTCCCCCTGTCCCTGCAGATCGGGTGAAATGGGAGTTAACCCTTTCACCCGATCTGCAGGGACGCGATCTTTCCATGACGTCGCATAGGCGTCATGGGTCGGAATGGCACCGACTTTCATGACGCCTACGTGGCGTCATGGGTCGGGAAGGGGTTAATACATGCTACATCATGTAGTGTGATGCAGGGATGTATATGTAGCTATGATGCCCCGAGGGTGAGTCTAATGTGTTATGGTACCACAGCCACACTCCACAGCCATAACAGATTGTGTCGAAGTCTATAGAATAATTTCGTTACACAAAGTCATTAAAATAGCCTATCCTACAACAGTATATAACAGTATATATACCTCTTCATCACTGCTATCAGCATGAGTCATCATGTTACTTGTTATGAAAGGCAATTCAGTATCACAATGGACATGGAGGTCACAGCACATACAGTGATCTGACAATAACCCAAAATAATAGAACGAGCTCTGAGACGTGGGAACTCTGCAGACCGAAATCCCTGATCCTCTCCAAACACAACTAGAGGCAGCCGTGGATTGCGCCTAACGCTACCTATGCAACTCGGCACAGCCTGAGAAACTAACTATGGAAACAGGAACACATGGGCTACTTGCACAGTGAACAAGTCTGTATGATCATGTTCACACACCACCAAGAAACCTGAAGACACAAAAGAGAATAGTAAAACCAAAAACACTCAGTTTGAAAAAATGTTGCAGTAATCCGCAAGTGCTAGTAAAAGATGTAAAAAACAGGGTATTTGGTTGATACGTTTTTTGCAAAAAATGTATACTAAGCTGCTCTACCAATCTTCACGGTATACCCTTATCAGAGCAGTCCTAACTAATGTATGCAATCCCTATCTGATGTATTTAAAAACCTGATCATCTGTATATAACCTGTGTGAACAGGGTTCAGAGAGGAAAAATCCATGTGTGCATACAGGGTAGAACAGCTTTTGTGCAGATAGCCCAAGAGGAGTGGTGGAGCTCCCCAGTCTTGTAGACACAAGAGAACAATTATGGAAACAGGAACACATGGGCTACTTGCACAATGAACAAGTCTGTATGATCATGTTCACACACCACCAAGAAACCTGAAGACACAAAAGAGAATAGTAAAACCAAAAACACTCAGTTTGAAAAAATGTTGCAGTAATCCGCAAGTGCTAGTAAAAGATGTAAAAAACAGGGTATTTGGTTGATACGTTTTTTGCAAAAAATGTATACTAAGCTGCTCTACCAATCTTCACGGTATACCCTTATCAGAGCAGTCCTAACTAATGTATGCAATCCCTATCTGATGTATTTAAAAACCTGATCATCTGTATATAACCTGTGTGAACAGGGTTCAGAGAGGAAAAATCCATGTGTGCATACAGGGTAGAACAGCTTTTGTGAGAAACTAACTAGCCTGAAGATAGAAAAAATAAGCCTACCTTGCCTCAGAGAAATACCCCAAAGGAAAAGGCAGCCCCCCACATATAATGACTGTGAGTAAGATGAAAAGACAAACGTAGGGATGAAATAGATTCAGCAAAGTGAGGCCCGATATTCTAGACAGAACGAGGATAGGAAAGATAACTTTGCGGTCTACACAAAACCCTAAAGAAAACCATGCAAAGGGGCAAAAAGACCCTCCGTACCGAACTAACGGCACGGAGGTACACCCTCTGCGTCCCAGAGCTTCCAGCAAAACAAATAGACAAGCTGGACAGAAAAAATAGCAACAAATAGCAAAGAAGCACTTAGCTATGCAGAGCAGCAGGCCACAGGAATGATCCAGAGAAACACAAGTCCAACACTGGAACATTGACAGGAAGCATGAATCAAAGCATTAGGTGGGGTTAAGTAGAGAAGCACCTAACGACCTCACCAGATCACCTGAGGGAGGAAACTCAGAAGCAGCAGTACCAGTTTCCTCCACAAACGGAAGCTCCCAGAGAGAATCAGCCGAAGTACCACTTGTGACCACAGGAGCAAGCTCTGCCACAGAATTCACAACAGTTACTATCGGTGATAACAAATCCTTCATCCGAAGGTCTATCACCAAGATAATTACTACCAATAACATCATTTGTTGAGTTACTGGCAACATTTTCTTTCTCATCAAATAAAGTCTAAAAAAAAAAAAATAAAACATTTTCAAAAATGTGTTATACTAACATAAAATGTTAATTAATTGAATAAATAATTTTAATTTTCTTAAAAAATGAGAATTTATTTTATACATTTATATTGTAGTAAAAAGAAAACAAGCCTAATTCCGTGTCAAAAGGCATGACTAATAATTAAATTTGGTAAAATGTGACTGTGCAGTAACAATAATCCCCTAAATATATGTGTAGTTGGCAAGGTACGATTTTTTTTTTTTTTTTCCGTATTAAAAATAAAAAATTGAAAAGATTTAGAACAAAAAAATGCCAACAGTGTTTTGTTTTAAATAGTGTTGATCATTCCCATAATGCAATTATCGGTTATCGGACGCTACTTGCTGTATCGGAATACCGATACCGAGTTTCGATACTTTTGTGATATCGGAAATCGGTATCGGAATGTGCGGTGCGTATGGTTCCAAGGGTCTGGAGGAGAGGAAACTCTCCTTCAGGCCCTGTGATCCATATTAATGTAAACAATAAAGAATCAAAATTAAAAAAATATGGATATACTCACCCCTTAGAAGAACCATGGCTGTCACCGCTGCGAGCATCTGCCTCCGTCCTTAACAATGCTGTGAGTGAAGGACCTTCGGTGACGTTGCGGTCAGGTGAACGGTCACGTGAGCGCTCACCTGACCGAGACGTCATTGAAGGTCCTTCACTCACAGCATTGTTAAGGACGGAGGCAGATGCTCGCAGCGGTGACAGCCATGGTTCTTCTAAGGGGTGAGTATATCCATATTTTTTTAATTTTGATTCTTTATTGTTTACATTAATTAGGATCACAGGGCCTGAAGGAGAGTTTCCTCTCCTTCAGACCCTGGGACCCATGGAGGATACATTCTGATATTTGTGTCACATTGACTTGTATTAGTATCGGTACTCGGTATCGGCGATATCCTATATTTTGCCGGTATCGGCCGATACCATCCAATAGCGATACTTACAAAAATCGGAAGGTATCGCTCAACACTAGTTTGAAATGTATATATATGAATGTTGAATATAAATAATTAGAAGTTCACATACCTGTATGTTTTCGTATTGATCTTCTACAATACATGACAAAACGGTGTAGTTTGTTTGCAACACCAACTCTGAATCAGCTCCCCGTGATATTTGCATTATTAGACCATCACCGTCAGTTATCAAAATGTTTTCTTCTGGCTACAATCAATGAAATCAATATGTTAAATATTATATTTAAACCATATAATGAGGATATAGACCAATTAGTTAAACGCATGAACGTCACAGCGCTATGATGCAGAGTCATATTTTTTCTTATCAAACCTTTGAAAATCATAGTATTATGAATATTATTAATTCAAAAATTCAGTCTTGGACACTTTTGTGTGATGTAAAACCCAAGCGCCAGTAGTCATATTGAGTTAACAAAGTCCAAAAAGCTCAATCAACACATGGCCCAACTACAAAGACATAGTTGTAAAGTTATGCATAGAAAATGTGGAATATAAATGAAATAGATACAATACTTTACAAAGGTTTGATGAATGTGATGAATCAATGATAATTAAAATCTACTATATAAAGCTGAATGTGTGTGTGTGTGTGTGTGTGTGTGTGTGTGTGTATGTCCGGGATTGGCATCTGCACCGTCGCAGCTACAGCCACAAAATTTTGCAAAGTCACACGTCTGGACCCCGAGAGCGTCGTAGGCTATGTTGTGAGGTGAAATTTTAACCCCGCGCTTTCCAATTCACCAAACAATTTTGCCCCTATCTACATAATGGGGAAAAAAGTGAAATGAAAAGTGTTGGAGGCGTCGCAGCTACAGCCACAAAATTTTGCACAGTCACACGTCTGGACCCCGAGAGCGTCATAGGCTATGTTGTGAGGTGAAATTTTAACCCCGCGCTTTCCAATTCACCAAACAATTTTGCCCCTATCTACATAATGGGGAAAAAAGTGAAAGGAAAAGTGTTGGAGGCGTCGCAGCTACAGAAACAAAATTTTGCACAGTCACACGTCTGGACCCTGAGAGCGTCATAGGCTACGTTGTGAGGTGAAATTTTAACCCCGCGCTTTCCAATTCACCAAACAATTTTGCCCCTATCTACATAATGGGGAAAAAGTGAAATGAAAAGTGTTGGAGGCGTCGCAGCTACAGCCACAAAATTTTGCACAGTCACACGTCTGGACCCTGAGAGCGTCATAGGCTATGTTGTGAGGTGAAATTTTAACTCCGCGCTTTCCAATTCACCAAACTATTTTTCCCCTATCTACATAATGGGGAAAAGTGAAAGTTAAAGTGTTGGAGGCAAATTGACAGCTGCCAGATGTGAACAAGGGGGACGTAAAGAATGAGAGCGATGGCGCCAAAGAGTATATACCGTACAGTTGCTAAGGTGGGGCCCCGACATGGGATACTCACCACACACGGGGATATGAACACACACACAAAATGCGCCACACACTACCACGTGCTTGAACACATATACCACCCTCAGCACACATTTCACCACACATACACCAACCTCGCCACATAAAAGTCGAAACACAAAAGTCGCCGCTCAAAACTCACCACGCGCAAAACTCGCCACATGCAAAAAATAGGCTCACGCAAAACTCGCCACAAGTGCAAAACTGACCTCATGGAAAACTCGCCACACGCAAAACTTGCACATGCGGAAAAATTGCCACATGCACAAAATTTGCAACACATGCAAAAGTTGCCTCACACAAAACTTGCACATACTCAAAAGGCACCACACATAAAACTCACCACGCGCAAAACTCGCCATGCGCAAAACTTGCTGCACACAACTTGCTACACTAACCTGTCACATGCAACTCGACACACAAAAAGTTGCTACACGCATGTTGCCACACAAAACTCATCTCACAAAAGTCGCTACATGCATGTCGCCACACACAACTCAACACACACAACTTGACAAACGAAACTCGCCCTAAAACACACACAAGTCTGGTATTAGCCTTCAAAAATAAAAATCTGATTAATAAGCAGACAAACTACAAGAGCAACAAATGTACCATATAGGAAATATGGCAGCTGTCAGTCACATGACCTGTCTATTATGTGTATGTGTGAGCTAATATATACTGCCAGGGGGAGGGCTTCCTGTTGGCTGGGGATTTATCAGGCTGCCAATTTATCTTACAAATACTGAGGTAAAAATACTGAGCAAATAACGTGTTCACGAGGTCTAATACAGGAGATCACACAGGTATATACTATATACAGGGGAGATGACACACAGATATATACTATATACAGGAGAGATGACACACAGGTATATACTATATAAAGGAGGAGATGACATACAGGTACATACTATATACAGGAGGAGATGACATACAGGTATATACTATATACAGGAGGAGATGACACACAGGTATATACTATATACAGGAGCAGATTACCTACAGGTATATACTATATACAGGAGGAGATGACATACAGGTATATGCTATATATAGAAGATGACATACAGGTATATACTATATACAGGAGGAGATGACACACAGATATATACTATATACAGGGGAGATGACACACAGGTATATACTATATACAGGAGGAGATGACATACAGGTATATACTATATATAGAAGGAGATGACATACAGGTATATACTATATACAGGAGGAGATGACATACAGGTATATACTATATACAGGAGGAGATGACACACAGATATATACTATATACAGGGGAGATGACACACAGGTATATACTATATACAGGAGGAGATGACATACAGGTATATACTATATATAGGAGGAGATGACATACAGGTATGTTGTGAATTCTGTGGCTGAATTCACTCCTGTGGTCACAAGTGGTATTGCAGCCTCTGGGCTTCCTCCCTCAGGTGTTTTGGTGAGCTCGTTGGCTGCCTTGCTATTTAACTCCACCTGAGTCTGTCTTCCTTGCTCCTTGTCAATGTTCCAGCGTTGGATTTGAGCTACTGCATCTTTCCTGTGGCCTGCTGCTCTGCTAGATAAGTGTTACTTTGTTTTTGTTTCCGTTTTTTCTGTCCAGCTGTGCTATTCTCTTTTGCTGGAAGCTCTGAGACGCAAAGGGTGCACCGCCGTGCCGTTAGTTCGGCACGGTGGGTCGTTTTGCCCCCCTTTGCGTGGTTCTGCTTTAGGGTTTTTTGTAGACTGCATAGTTCTCTTTGCTATCCTCGCTCTGTCTAGAATATCGGGCCTCACTTTGCTGAATCTATTTCATTCCTACGTTTTGTCTTTTCATCTTGCTAACAGTCATTATATGTGGGGGGCTGCCTATTCCTTTGGGGTATTTCTCTGAGGCAAGTCAGGCTTGTATTTCTATCTTCAGGCTAGTCAGCTCCTCAGGCAGTGCCGAGTTGCATAGGTAGTGTTAGGCGCAATCCACTGCTGCTTTTAGTTGTGTGAGGATAGGTTCAGGTATTGCAGTCTGCAGAGATTCCACGTCTCAGAGCTTGTTCTATTGTTTTTGGGTTATTGCCATATCACTGTATGTGCGCTGATTACTGCACACTGTGTTGCCTGATAGCACAGCATAACAGTACAAGGAGCCAAACCAATGATTCTCAATAGAGGGAAAAAAGAAGTCCTGACATCATTTTTTTTTTTCCTCAGCTCTGTCTTCAGTTTTTTTTTTTTTTTTCCCCCTAGACATTAGAGTGCTTCAGGACACAGCTGTGGACATGGATATTCAGGCTCTGTGCTCCTCAATGGATAATCTCGTTATAAATGTACAAAAGATTCAAGATACAATTGGTCAGAAATCTATGCTAGAACCAAGAATTCCTATTCCTGATTTGTTTTTTGGTGACAGAACTAAGTTCCTGAGCTTCAAAAATAATTGTAAGCTATTTCTGGCCTTGAAACCTCATTCTTCTGGTAATCCTATTCAACAGGTTTTGATTATTATTTCTTTTTTGCGCGGCGACCCTCAGGACTGGGCATTTTCTCTTGCGCCAGGAGACCCTGCATTGAGTGGTGTCGATGCGTTTTTCCTGGCGCTCGGATTGCTTTACGATGAGCCTAATTCAGTGGATCAGGCTGAGAAAAATTTGCTGGCTTTATGCCAGGGTCAGGATGATGTAGAAGTATATTGTCAGAAATTTAGGAAGTGGTCAGTACTCACTCTGTGGAATGAATCTGCACTGGCGGCTTGGTTCAGAAAGGGTCTCTCTGAAGCTCTTAAGGATGTCATGGTGGGATTTCCTATGCCTGCTGGTTTGAATGAGTCTATGTCCTTGGCCATTCAGATCGGTCGTCGCTTGCGCGAGCGTAAATCTGTGCACCATCTGGCGGTATTGTCTGAGAGTAAACCTGAGCCTATGCAGTGCGACAGGACTATGACTAAAGTTGAACGGCAGGAATACAGACGTCTGAACAGGCTGTGTTTCTACTGTGGTGATTCCACTCATGCTATTTCTAATTGTCCTAAGCGCACTAGGCGGTTCGATAGCTCTGCCGTCATTGGTACTGTACAGTCCAAACTCCTTCTGTCCATTACCTTGATATGCTCTTTGTCATCGTATTCTGTCATGGCGTTTGTGGATTCAGGCGCTGCCCTGAATCTGATGGATTTGGATTATGCTAAACGTTGTGGATTTTTCTTGGAGCCTTTGCGGTGTCCTATTCCGTTGAGAGGAATTGATGCTACACCTTTGGCCAAGAATAAACCTCAGTACT
Organism: Ranitomeya imitator; assembly: GCF_032444005.1. Lineage (NCBI taxonomy): Eukaryota > Metazoa > Chordata > Amphibia > Anura > Dendrobatidae > Ranitomeya > Ranitomeya imitator. The sequence continues at coordinate 827,627,426 of NC_091284.1, forward strand.
GGACCCAGCTGACCATGTGCATGGCTCCTGCACATCAGGAAGTTATTCGCTTTCTGGTGTTGCATAATCTGCATGATGTGGTCGTGTTGGGGTTGCCATGGCTACAAACCCATAATCCAGTATTAGATTGGAACTCTATGTCGGTAACCAGCTGGGGTTGTCAGGGAGTACATGGTGATGTTCCATTTTTGTCTATTTCGTCATCCATTCCTTCTGACATCCCAGAGTTCTTGTCTGACTTTCAGGATGTATTTGAAGAGCCCAAGTCTGATGCCCTACCTCCGCATAGGAATTGTGATTGTGCTATCAATTTGATTCCTGGTAGTAAATTCCCTAAGGGTCGTTTATTTAATTTGTCCGTGCCTGAACACACCGCTATGCGCAGTTATGTGAAAGAATCCCTGGAGAAGGGACATATTCGCCCATCGTCATCACCATTGGGAGCAGGGTTCTTTTTTGTAGCCAAAAAGGATGGTTCGCTAAGACCGTGTATTGATTACCGCCTTCTTAATAAGATCACTGTTAAGTTTCAGTATCCCTTGCCATTGATATCTGACTTGTTTGCTCGGATTAAGGGGGCTAGTTGGTTTACTAAGATTGATCTTCGTGGTGCGTATAATCTGGTGAGAATCAGGCAGGGAGATGAATGGAAAACGGCATTTAATACGCCCGAGGGTCATTTTGAGTATCTGGTGATGCCGTTCGGACTTGCCAATGCTCCATCTGTTTTTCAGTCTTTTATGCATGACATTTTCCGTGAGTATCTGGATAAATTCCTGATTGTTTACTTGGATGACATTTTGATCTTCTCTGATGATTGGGAGTCTCATGTGAAGCAGGTCAGAATGGTTTTCCAGGTACTGCGTGCTAATTCCTTGTTCGTGAAGGGATCAAAGTGTCTCTTCGGTGTGCAGAAAGTTTCATTTTTGGGGTTCATCTTTTCCCCTTCTACTATCGAGATGGATCCGGTTAAGGTCCAGGCCATCCAGGATTGGACTCAGCCGACATCTCTGAAAAGTCTGCAGAAATTCCTGGGCTTTGCTAATTTTTATCGTCGCTTCATCTGTAATTTTTCTAGCATTGCCAGACCATTGACCGATTTGACCAAGAAGGGTGCTGATTTAGTTAATTGGTCTTCTGCTGCCGTGGAAGCTTTTCAGGAGTTGAAGCGTCGTTTTTGCTGTGCCCCTGTGTTGTGTCAACCAGATGTTTCTCTTCCGTTCCAGGTCGAGGTTGATGCTTCTGAGATTGGAGCAGGGGCGGTTTTGTCACAGAGAGGTTCTGGTTGCTCAGTGTTGAAACCATGTGCTTTCTTTTCCAGGAAATTTTCTGCTGCTGAGCGTAATTATGATGTGGGCAACCGAGAGTTGTTGGCCATGAAGTGGGCATTCGAGGAGTGGCGTCATTGGCTTGAGGGAGCTAAGCATCGCGTGGTGGTATTGACTGATCATAAGAATCTTACTTATCTCGAGTCTGCCAAGCGCTTGAATCCTAGACAGGCCCGTTGGTCGTTATTTTTTGCTCATTTTGATTTTGTGATTTCGTACCTTCCGGGCTCTAAAAATGTGAAGGCGGATGCTCTGTCTAGGAGTTTTGTGCCCGACTCTCCGGGGTTATCTGAGCCGGCGAGTATCCTCAAGGAAGGAGTCATTGTGTCTGCCATCTCTCCTGATTTGCGGAGAGTGTTGCAGAAATTTCAGGCTAATAAACCTGATCGTTGTCCGGCTGAGAAACTGTTCGTCCCTGATAGGTGGACTAATAAACTTATCTCTGAACTTCATTGTTCGGTGTTGGCTGGTCATCCTGGAATCTTTGGTACCAGAGAGTTAGTGGCTAGATCCTTCTGGTGGCCATCTCTGTCACGGGATGTACGTACTTTTGTGCAGTCCTGTGGGATTTGTGCTAGGGCTAAGCCCTGCTGTTCTCGTGCCAGTGGGTTGCTTTTGCCCTTGCCGGTCCCAAAGAGGTCTTGGACACATATTTCGATGGATTTCATTTCTGACCTTCCCGTTTCTCAAAAGATGTCAGTCATTTGGGTGGTCTGTGATCGCTTTTCTAAAATGGTCCATCTGGTGCCCTTGGCTAAATTGCCTTCCTCCTCTGATTTGGTACCTTTGTTCTTTCAGCATGTGGTTAGGTTGCATGGCATTCCTGAGAATATTATTTCTGACAGAGGTTCCCAGTTTGTTTCAAGGTTTTGGCGAGCCTTTTGTGGTAGGATGGGCATTGACCTATCCTTTTCCTCGGCTTTCCATCCTCAGACTAATGGCCAGACCGAACGAACCAATCAGACCTTGGAAACATATCTGAGATGTTTTGTTTCTGCAGACCAGGATGATTGGGTGTCCTTTTTGCCGTTGGCTGAGTTCGCCCTTAATAATCGGGCCAGCTCGGCTACCTTGGTTTCTCCATTTTTTTTGCAATTCTGGGTTCCATCCTCGTTTCTCTTCAGGACAGGTTGAGTCTTCGGACTGTCCTGGTGTGGATTCTGTGGTGGATAGGTTGCAGCAGATCTGGACTCAGGTAGTGGACAATTTGATCTTGTCCCAGGAGAAAGCTCAACTTTTCGCTAATCTCAGACGCCGTGTGGGTCCCCGACTTCGTGTTGGGGATCTGGTTTGGTTATCTTCTCGTCATATTCCTATGAAGGTTTCCTCTCCTAAGTTTAAACCTCGTTTTATTGGTCCGTATAGGATTTCTGAGATTCTCAATCCTGTGTCTTTTCGTCTGACCCTCCCAGACTCCTTTTCCATACATAATGTATTCCATAGGTCGTTGTTGAGAAGATACGTGGCACCTATGGTTCCATCTGTGGAGCCTCCTGCCCCTGTTTTGGTGGAGGGGGAATTGGAGTATATTGTGGAGAAAATTTTGGATTCTCGTGTCTCTAGACGGAAACTCCAGTATCTGGTCAAATGGAAGGGTTATGCTCAGGAGGATAATTCCTGGGTTTTTGCCTCTGATGTCCATGCCCCAGATCTTGTTCGTGCCTTTCATGTGGCTCATCCTGGTCGGCCTGGGGGTTCTGGTGAGGGTTCGGTGACCCCTCCTCAAGGGGGGGGTACTGTTGTGAATTCTGTGACTGAGTTCACTTCTGTGGTCACAAGTGGTATTGCAGCCTCTGGGCTTCCTCCCTCAGGTGTTTTGGTGAGCTCGTTGGCTGCCTTGCTATTTAACTCCACCTGAGTCTGTCTTCCTTGCTCCTTGTCAATGTTCCAGTGTTGGATCTGAGCTACTGCATCTTTCCTGTGGCCTGCTGCTCTGCTAGATAAGTGTTACTTTGTTTTTGTTTCCGTTTTTTCTGTTCAGCTGTGCTATTCTCTTTTGCTGGAAGCTCTGAGACGCAAAGGGTGCACCGCCGTGCCGTTAGTTCGGCACGGTGGGTCTTTTTGCCCCCCTTTGCGTGGTTCTGCTTTAGGGTTTTTTGTAGACTGCATAGTTCTCTTTGCTATCCTCGCTCTGTCTAGAATATCGGGCCTCACTTTGCTGAATCTATTTCATTCCTACGTTTTGTCTTTTCATCTTGCTAACAGTCATTATATGTGGGGGGCTGCCTATTCCTTTGGGGTATTTCTCTGAGGCAAGTCAGGCTTGTATTTCTATCTTCAGGCTAGTCAGCTCCTCAGGCAGTGCCGAGTTGCATAGGTAGTGTTAGGCGCAATCCACTGCTGCTTTTAGTTGTGTGAGGATAGGTTCAGGTATTGCAGTCTGCAGAGATTCCACGTCTCAGAGCTTGTTCTATTGTTTTTGGGTTATTGCCATATCACTGTATGTGCGCTGATTACTGCACACTGTGTTGCCTGATAGCACAGCATAACACAGGTATATACTATATATAGGAGGAGATGACATACAGGTATATACTATATATAGGAGGAGATGACATACAGGTATATACTATATACAGGGGAGATGACACACAGCAGGTATATACTATATACAGGGGAGATGACATACAGGTATATACTATATACAGGAGATGACATACAGGTGTATACTATATATAAGGGAGATGACAAACATGTATATACTGAGGTGAAAATGAGAGGTGTGAGGTGAAAATGAAAAGGTGTGAGTGCAAAATGAGAGGAGTGAGGGAAAATAGTGGAGTGATCGGAAAATGACAGATGTGAGGTCGAACTGACAAGTGTTAGGCGGGAATGAGAGGAGTGAGGGAGAAAATGAGAGATGTGAGGGGGAAAATTAAAGATGTGATTGGGAAAATGAGAGGCGTGATGGGAAAATAAGAGAAGTGACGTGCTATAACTAACCACAGATATTTACTATGCCTAGGTAACGCCGGGCTCTTCAGCTAGTTTGATAAATAAATTACTTGGTCAAGAAAATTAGGTAGTAGACATAATGATTTTTGAACAATAATACCGTATAAATTTTTGAAAAATATTACAATTATTTGAATGAAATATGTGTTAAATAAAAATGTGTATAACAAATACAAGTATTGATAATTCACCATCATGGAATCCTCCTCATTGCGTCATTTTTGCTCTTTGTAAAATTAACATATGTTTTCTATAAATCGTAATGAAATCAAAAGAATATGGGTAGCCAAAATTATATTTTCTAGACCATTAAAAAAATCAATATAATTACATATAGCTTTTAGTATTATGGTATTTTGACCCTATGTTCAAGTAACATATTGTAATCAGATTTCGTATATTTTATTATCATATTTTTTTCTTCTCCGCGTTTTCCACAATGAATGCTGCACTAACAACTCGGCGCAGAGACCTCGTTATTATTATTATTATTATTTATTGTTATAGCGCCATTTATTCCATGGCGCTTTACATGTGAGGAGGGGTATACATAATTAAAACAAGTACAATAATCTTAAACAATACAAGTCATAACTGGTACAGGAGGAATGAGGACCCTGCCCGCGAGGACTCACAATCTACAAGATAGATAAATCTCTGGGCCCGGATGGCATACACCCACGAGTACTAAGAGAACTAAGTAATGTAATAGATAAACCATTATTTCTTATTTTTAAAGGACTCTATAGCGACAGGGTCTGTTCCGCAGGACTGGCGCATAGCAAATGTGGTGCCAATATTCAAAAAGGGCTCTAAAAGTGAACCTGGAAATTATAGGCCAGTAAGTCTAACCTCTATTGTTGGTAAAATATTTGAAGGGTTTCTGAGGGATGTTATTCTGGATTATCTCAATGAGAATAACTGTTTAACTCCATATCAGCATGGGTTTATGAGAAATCGCTCCTGTCAAACCAATCTAATCAGTTTTTATGAAGAGGTAAGCTATAGGCTGGACCACGGTGAGTCATTGGACGTGGTATATCTCGATTTTTCCAAAGCGTTTGATACCGTGCCGCACAAGAGGTTGGTACACAAAATGAGAATGCTTGGTCTGGGGGAAAATGTGTGTAAATGGGTTAGTAACTGGCTTAGTGATAGAAAGCAGAGGGTGGTTATAAATGGTATAGTCTCTAACTGGGTCGCTGTGGCCAGTGGGGTACCGCAGGGGTCGGTATTGGGACCTGTTCTCTTCAACATATTCATTAATGATCTGGTAGAAGGTTTACACAGTAAAATATCGATATTTGCAGATGATACAAAACTATGTAAAGCAGTTAATACAAGAGAAGATAGTATTCTGCTACAGATGGATCTGGATAAGTTGGAAACTTGGGCTGAAAGGTGGCAGATGAGGTTTAACAATGATAAATGTAAGGTTATACACATGGGAAGAGGGAATCAATATCACCATTACACACTGAACGGGAAACCACTGGGTAAATCTGACAGGGAGAAGGACTTGGGGATCCTAGTTAATGATAAACTTACCTGGAGCAGCCAGTGCCAGGCAGCAGCTGCCAAGGCAAACAGGATCATGGGGTGCATTAAAAGAGGTCTGGATACACATGATGAGAGCATTATACTGCCTCTGTACAAATCCCTAGTTAGACCGCACATGGAGTACTGTGTCCAGTTTTGGGCACCGGTGCTCAGGAAGGATATAATGGAACTAGAGAGAGTACAAAGGAGGGCAACAAAATTAATAAAGGGGATGGGAGAACTACAATACCCAGATAGATTAGCGAAATTAGGATTATTTAGTCTAGAAAAAAGACGACTGAGGGGCGATCTAATAACCATGTATAAGTATATAAGGGGACAATACAAATATCTCGCTGAGGATCTGTTATACCAAGGAAGGTGACGGGCACAAGGGGGCATTCTTTGCGTCTGGAGGAGAGAAGGTTTTTCCACCAACATAGAAGAGGATTCTTTACTGTTAGGGCAGTGGGAATCTGGAATTGCTTGCCTGAGGAGGTGGTGATGGCGAACTCAGTCGAGGGGTTCAAGAGAGGCCTGGATGTCTTCCTGGAGCAGAACAATATTGTATCATACAATTATTAGGTTCTGTAGAAGGACGTAGATCTGGGTATTTATTATGATGGAATATAGGCTGAACTGGATGGACAAATGTCTTTTTTCGGCCTTACTAACTATGTTACTATGTTACTATGTTACAAGGGATGGGTGAGGATACAGTAGGTGAGGGTAGAGCTGGCCGTGCAGCGGTTTGGTCGATCGGTGGTTACTGCAGGTTGTAGGCTTGTCGGAAGAGGTGGGTCTTCAGGTTCTTTTTGAAGGTTTCGATGGTAGGCGAGAGTCTGATGTGTTGTCGTTCATGGAAGGTTTCAAAGCCCTTGGTGGGGACAGGTGTGCTATGTATTTGAGGAGTAGATCTGAATTTTTTGAAAAGATCGCATTTAAAAAAAAATTCCCATAGGAATTCATAGCGACGTTTCCATGACCACAAACTTGACCTTCCAAAGATGGCAGCTTTGCAAATGTACGGCGTCCTTTTTAGGACATGATCATTTATCAAAGTAACAAACATAAAAATAAAGTGACTAGGACACTCACACACTCCGACAACCGACACCCCTATACCCTTACACCCTACACTGTAAGTGACCCCCCATCCTGTATGTGAAAAGTAAGTGAACCCCCATTCCCGTGTGTGCAAATTAAGTGCACCCCCAGGCCCATGTGTGATAATTTAGTGAACCCCAGGCCCGTGTGTGATAAATCAGTGTACCCCTGGTCCCATGTGTGCAAAGTTATTGCCCCCCTTCCCCCGGTCCCGTGTGAGAAAATATACGCCCCCCCCACCCCCGTTACTGTGTGCGAAAAGTGCTGCTGTAAAGCTGGCCAAGCTGTACAAGCACCATGTATTTCCTTCAGGAAATGGCCATTTAGTTTTTATTGTTTTCTTAATTGTACTTACATCATTAATTATTGTTTCCTGTTCAGTGCTTTCCATTCTAATAACAAAAATATAAAAATAAAATGTCAATTAGAAAATTAAATTGTTAAAAATATACATTTTATAAAATGTAAAAAAAATTTTTTTTAAGAAACATAAAAAGTAAGACAGACATTATTTATAAACGAGGATGTAAAGGCGATCTGGCAACACGACACCTTATAATAAAGAAAAATTAATCTGGGTCTTATGTCCAGCACTCTCAGATTCCGCCACGTTCCTGTGAAATGTCTGAAAACCAGATGATACGATACTCAACAAGGGCCGGTGCATGCATATGCGATGGACGTTGTGTATGTGGTACGGCACTTCACATCTTCATAAGATGATGTCCTCTGCTTGTCTTCCAGCATAATCTACGGTGCAGGCGTACTTAGTCTGCCTTGTTACAGGCAGACTAAATACTGCAGTGCGCAGGAGCTGGGCATCTTTACCCTTTCCATGGGCACTGCATTACACGGAGCGTGACGCCCATTAAAACGTACCGTGATGCCCATGAAACCGTTCCGCGACACCCATTGAACATTATCGCCCCTGGTAGAGTATAATATAACCTTTTTTTCTTATTTTTCTGGATACATTGGGGGATTATCTACAGCATTACAGAATGCATTTCATAATGCTGGAGATAAGCCCCTAAAAAGGTGGCCTTAGGTAATATCCATTGTTTGGTGTGACAGATTGCCTTTGAAAATATATATTATCTGTATTAGTTGCATGCAAAATTGTAATTGTTATTAATGGATTTTAAATTTTGTTTTTAAAGGGAACCGGTCACCTGAATCTGGCGGGACCGGTTTTTGGTCATATGGGCGGAGTTTTCGGGTGTTTGATTCACCCTTTCCTTACCTGCTGGCTGAAATATTGGATTGAAGTTCATTCTCTGTCCTCTGTAGTACATACAATCTTGCCTTGCGCAGGCGTGTACTACGGAGCACAGAGAATGAACTTCAACCCAATATTGCAGCCAGCAGGTAAGGAAAGGGTGAATCAAACACCCGAAAACTCCGCCCATATGACCAAAAACCGGTCCCGCCAATTTCAATTGACATGTTCCCTTTAAGCACAGGTTACATCCCATTCTGAAGTACTATAAAAAATTACATAAGAATAATTACGTAGAGAGCGGATATAAAACATAATGGTAAGATGAAAGTAATGAGTATCAACATTTTATAAGGTTTTGACATGTGCACGTAGTTTCCTAATCTTATTACACAATTTTGCTGTGATTGACTCAAACCATGCTTACAGCTTCCATACGCCCACAACCTTTGATGGATTGTGTATTTGGCTAATGTTGTCGATTAGCCCCCGACGTTATGTAAAAGACAATGAAAATAGTAATTTAAATAATGTACGACTGTTGATCAGATTAAACACAATGGTCGTAGTGGGTTTGTTACATTGGACGGCGAAATTCTGTACTTGTTATGTTATGTCAAAAGGTCATACCAGTAGGGCTGCGCAGGATCGGTGACAATAAGCATCTTTGATGCAGTGATCGCATGTTGTTTTGAGGCGATACACAACCTGCAACTGCAACACCAATTGTACCAGCCGAAATATAAAAAATAGTAATGTAGCGTAATAAAAATAAGATGTACAATGTTTCATAATAAAATCTGTGGTGTTATGTAATTAGATTTATAGATATAATAAAAGAGCTATAATGCAGAAATCATAGTGAACAAAGTAATACAAAAAGGTCTAATTAAAATTACAGATAGATAGCAAAACTTCATGAACCCATGGTGGGAATCAAGTAACGATGTTGTAAGTTTGACAAACAGAAGCCCAAATAAATAAAAAAAAAAACCAAAAAACGGCGTGGGCTCCCGCGCAATTTTCTGCGCCAGAGGGGGAAAGCCGACGACCGTGGACCAATATTTGTAGCCTGCTATGAATACCAGCCCACAGCTGTCTGCGTAGCCTTTACTGGCTATAAAAATAGGGTGACACACCCAAAAAAATTGACATGGGGTCCCCCTATATTTTATAGCCAGAAAGGCTACGCAGACAGCTGCGGGCTGATATTCACAGCCTAGAGAGGGACCATGGATATTGCCCCCCCCCCCCCGGCTACAAACACCAGTCAGATGCGCCAATTCCGGCACTTAGCCCCTCTCTCCAACTCCCGTGTAGCGGTGGGATATGGGGTAATAAGGGGTTAATGTCACCTTGCTATTGTTAGGTGACATTAAGCCGGGTTAATAACGGAGAGGCGTCAATAAGACGCCTATCCGTTAGTAATCCAATGATAGTAATGGATTAATAACAGACACACACACACATTTTTTCCAAAATTTTTTTTTATATATTCTTCATTTGACCATACTTACCATAGTTCTGGACCTGTAAAAAAAAACTAAAATAACAAACCGTAAACTACCTGTCTTCGCCGGAGTCCAACAACATTCGCGTGTCCCACGACGATGTCCCCTATAGCACAGTGACATCGGGTGATTTCTCTGATTTATAGGACCCTCAGTGACACAATGACAGGAGATAATGTCTCCTGCAGTGCATCACTGAAGAGGTTAACCATTTTTCATAGTCTCAATTTCTGACAAGGCTGCCTGAACAGCATTGGCAGAAGTGAGGCCAGGGACTATTTTCTCACAGTGGTGTGGGAATACATTGTGAGGAACAGAATGTGGAAGGATACAAAAATAAAGAAAAAGACGTGGCAACACTCACCGGTCCTGAGAAGCAGATTGTGTCCTCTCCCCGCTCACCTCTTGTATGTTTCTCTCCCCCGTGCTGTGAACACGGTCTCATCATTGCTTAAATAAAGGACACAATCTGCTTCTCAGGACCGGTGAGTGTTGCCACGTCTTTTTCTTTATTTTTGTATTGGTACTATTACTTTCGCTGTGTTTCAGACGTGAGCACCTCCCTGAACTTTCTGAGCTCAGTAGTTCCTCTAGTGATCCCACTATCTCTTCTTATTACCGGGCAGTGCTGCTTTCTTTGTCTTTATTATAATGTGGAAGGATACCTTCCTACCATCATTGTGTTCATGGAGCCCCTGGAGAGCAGTCACATCTGCAGATGCTCCTGCTCTCCACGGGAGATCGTCGTGGGACACTCGTTTACATAGGATTTCTGCGGACAGGGATTATATGATTTTTTATTTTATTTAAATTTTTTTTTATAGATAACACTGGCTTCGGGGATCAAAGTGACAAGTGATGGTGAGTATGTAATCTATGTTGTATGTACTGTATGTATGTATTGTATGTATGTTGTGTATGGTGTATGTTACATGCTGCATGTTGCCGCATGTCGCAACTCGCATGCTATCGCATGTCGCATGGTTATGAATTTTGCATGCTGACGGATGGTTTAGCATGTCGCATGTTGTTGCATGTCGCATGTAGTGTGATGTATTTGCACGTCGCATGCTGTCGTATGTCGCATTTATTCGCATGTATAATTTCGCATGTAGTCTCATGTAGTCACATGTAGTGACATGTTGCATGTCACATGTAGTTGCATGTTGTTGCATGGCGCATGTGATTGCATGTAGTGGCATGTTGCATGTTTCCGCATGTTGTTGCATGTCACATGTATTCTCATGTTGCATGTCGCATGTTGTCGCTTGTACCTGAATGTTGTCGCATGTTGCTTGTAGTCGCATGTTGTTGCATGTCATTGCATGTTGCCGCATGTGACATGCAGTCGCATGTTGTTGCATGTACTTGCATGTTGCCGCATGTAGTTGCATGCAACATGTAGTAGCATGTTGTTGCAAGTCGCATGTAGTAGCATGTTGCCGCATGTCGCATGTTGTTACATGTCGCAGGTTGCATGCCGCATGTGGTCGCATGTAGTTGCATGGCGCATGTTGTTGAATATAGTCGCATGTACTTGCACGTTGCCACACGTTGTTGCATGTGACATGTAGTCGCATGTTGTTGCATGTCACATTTTTTGCATGGTGCATGTGGAAGCATGTAGTGGCATGTTGCATGGTGCATGTTGTTGCATGTAGTCGCATGTTGCCGCATGTGACATGTAGTTGCATGTTGTTGCCTGTGGCATGTTGCATGTTGTTGCATGTCGCAGGTTGTTGCATGCCGCATGTGGAAGCATGTAGTGGCATTTTGCATGGTGCATGTTGTTGCATGTAGTCGCATGTTGCTGCATGTCGCATGTACTTGCACGTTGCCACATGTTGTTGCATGTGACATGTAGTCGCATGTTGTTGCATGTCGCATGTTTGTGCATGCCGCATGTGGAAGCATGTAGTGGCATGTTGCATGGTGCATGTTGTTGCATGTAGTCGCATGTTGCCGCATGTTGCATGTCGTTGAATGTTGACGCATGTGACATGTAGTTGCATGTTGTTGCCTGTCGCATGTTGTTGCATGTCGCATGTTTTTGCATGCCGCATGTGGTCGCATGTTGTTGCATGTCGCATGTAGTCACATTTTTCTTGTATGTTGCATGTTGTGGCATGTTGCATGTTGTCGCATGCTGTATGTAGTTGCATGTTGTTGGATGTGTCATGTAGTCGCATGTGTCATGTGGCATGTTGTTGCATGTCGCATGTAGTCGCATGTAGACTCAAGTTGCATGTCGCCTGTTGTTGCATATCGCATGTAGTCGCATGTTGTGTGTCGCATGTTATCGTATGTCGCATGTTATCGTATGTCGCATGTTGTCGTATGTCGCATGTTGTCGTCGCACTTTGCATGTCGCACATAGTATGTTCAAAGTCGTATGTTGCATGTCAAATGTGGTAGGTTACAAGTTGTATATCGCTGGGTGTATGTCACAGTGTTTATGTTGCCGGGAGTATGTTGTATGTAATCTGCTCTTAGATAGATGAGTTAGATAAATAGATAGAAAGAAGGAATAAGAAAGTTAGAAGGGTTAGATAGAATGGGATAGCTAGCTGAAAAGAGATAGATAGAAAGATAATAGATAGATAGATAGATAGATAGATAGATAGATAGATAGATAGATAATAATATAATAATAATTTTTATTTATATAGCGCCAACATATTCGGCAGCGCTTTACAAATTATAGAGGGGACTTGTACAGACAATAAACATTACAGCATAACAGAAATACAGTTCAAAACAGATACCAGGAGGAGTGAGGGCCCTGCTGCTCGCAAGCTACAAACTATGGGGAAAAGGGGAGACACGAGAGGTGGATGGTGACAATTGCTTTAGTTATTCGGACCGGCTATAGTGTAAGGCTCAGGTGTTCATGTAAAGCTGCATGAACCAGTTACCTGCCTAAGTATGTAGCAGTACAATACAGTACAGATAGATAGATAGATAGATAATATATAGATAGAAAGAACTGTAGATAGATTTTGAGCTGATTTATACTAAAATTGGCATGCTGATTGCAAAAATGTAGTCAGTTTTTTTCTAGCACGTCAAGTTTTTCCTCCACAACTTACCTGCCAGAGAAGCAGAATTGCACTGATATCTGTAATAAGACTTGTTATCTGATTACAATTCGACTCATATAGAGCTACGTGGCAACTTGTAAGAGTAGTCACAACTTTGTCATGCCTATTTCTTATATATTTCATTTTTTGTTCATATTTGTACTATTTAAAAAAAACAAAACACTTTTTAGGTACAGTAGTTTACATAGTTTTGAGAAGACAAAAATCCTATAGTTCAAAAACTTGACGTGATAGAGAAATTTAGCATCCAAAAATTAATTAAGAACAGTTGTCTGACCTAACTCTTAAAAAAATGTGTTCCCCAGTGAGATAGATATATAGATATATTCATAGAACGATAGATAGATAATAGATAGAAAGATCAATAGATAGATAATAGATAGATAGATAGATAGATAGATAGAAGGAACGATAAGTAGATAATAGATAGATAAATAGATAGATAGATTGATAGAAGTATAGATAGATAATATATAGATAGAAAGATCCATAGATAGATAGATAATAGACAGAAAGATAGATAGATAGATAGAACAATAGATAATAAATAGAAAGATCGATATATATAGATATAACTAACTATATATAGATAATAGATAGATAGATAGCACGATAGATAGATAGATATAACTAACTATAGATAGATAATAGATAGATAGATAAATAGATAGATGGAAAGAACAATAGATAGATAGATGATTGATAGATAGAAAGAACGATAGATATATAATGATTGATAGATAGATAGATCGATAGATATAGAAAGAACTATAGACAGATAATGATTGATAGATAGATAGATAGAACCATAGATTGAAATAACGATAGATAGAGAAATAGATGGATAGAAAGAATAATCGATAGATGATTGATAGATAGATAGATAGATAGATAGATAGATAGAAAGAACGATAGATAGATAGATGATTGATAGATAGATAAAAAGAACGATAGCTAGACAGATATAAAGAAAGATCAAAAGATAGAAAGAATTATAGATATATAATAGATAGATAGAACGATAGATAGATCGATAGATAGATAGATAGATAGAAAGAACGATAAATAGATAGATAAAACAATAGATAGTAGATAGAAAGATCGATAGATAAATACTGTAAATAATAGATAGAAAGAACGATAGATAGATAATAGATAGATAATAGATAGATAAATAATAGATAGATAGAAAGAACGATAGATAGATAGATAGATAGAAAGAACGCTAGATAATTGATAGATAGAAAGATCGATAGATAGATAGAAATAACTATAGATAGACAGAAAGAACGATAGATAGATTGATAGAAAGAACGATAGATAGAACGATAGGCAGGCGAGCGATTTTGGCACCAAAATTACGCTCGCAGTTCGGGCTGAGAAAAGTTTACCGGCATCCAGAGAAACACTATGCCCATACGATCACTTCTGGGGCACCCAGGCTAAAGTTACGACCCGCGCATGCGCAGTGATGTAAATTATGCTATGCCCACAGTTGGGCAAAGCATAATGCGCAGGCGCCAGAGGTGAATTCACTGCGCAACTGCTAAGAAAGAGCGCGATCTGTGCGATTCACAGATCGCGTTTACGATAGAAACGCCGAGAAGCAGGGGGGAGGAACCGCTATTTGACCACGCCCATCCGACCTGACCAACTTGAGTGACAGGACAAAACGGCCACTTCACAGAGGTATTTCGGCAGCCTAACGGGGGAATAAAGGCACCAAAAAGTCACTAATGTAAAGCCCAGCTCTGCCCCTATTTCACACTATTTTTATCTAATCTTTAAAAAACGGGGTGACAGGTTCCCTTTAAATGATCCATTCATATTGTCTAATGGGGTATACAGTGGGGCAAAAAAGTATTTGGTCAGTCAGCAATAGTGCAAGTTCCACCACTTAAAAAGATGAGAGGCGTCTGTAATTTACATCATAGGTAGACCTCAACTACAGGAGACAAACTGAGAAAAAAAAATCCAGAAAATCACATTGTCTGTTTTTTTATCATTTTTTTAGCATATTATGGTGGAAAATAAGTATTTGGTCAGAAACAAACAATCAAGATTTCTGGCTCTCACAGACCTGTAACTTCTTCTTTAAGAGTCTCCTCTTTCCTCCACTCATTACCTGTAGTAATGGCACCTGTTTAAACTTGTTATCAGTATAAAAAGACACCTGTGCACACCCTCAAACAGTCTGACTCCAAACTCCACTATGGTGAAGACCAAAGAGCTGTCAAAGGACACCAGAAACAAAATTGTAGCCCTGCACCAGGCTGGGAAGACTGAATCTGCAATAGCCAACCAGCTTGGAGTGAAGAAATCAACAGTGGGAGCAATAATTAGAAAATGGAAGACATACAAGACCACTGATAATCTCCCTCGATCTGGGGCTCCACGCAAAATCCCACCCCGTGGGGTCAGAATGATCACAAGAACGGTGAGCAAAAATCACAGAACCACGCGGGGGGACCTAGTGAATGAACTGCAGAGAACTGGGACCAATGTAACAAGGCCTACCATAAGTAACACACTACGCCACCATGGACTCAGATCCTGCAGTGCCAGACGTGTCCCACTGCTTAAGCCAGTACATGTCCGGGCCCGTCTGAAGTTTGCTAGAGAGCATTTGGATGATCCAGAGGAGTTTTGGGAGAATGTCCTATGGTCTGATGAAACCAAACTGGAACTGTTTGGTAGAAACACAACTTGTCGTGTTTGGAGGAAAAAGAATACTGAGTTGCATCCATCAAACACCATACCTACTGTAAAGCATGGTGGTGGAAACATCATGCTTTGGGGCTGTTTCTCTGCAAAGGGGCCAGGACGACTGATCCGGGTACATGAAAGAATGAATGGGGCCATGTATCGTGAGATTTTGAGTGCAAACCTCCTTCCATCAGGAAGGGCATTGAAGATGAAACGTGGCTGGGTCTTTCAACATGACAATGATCCAAAGCACACCGCCAGGGCAACGAAGGAGTGGCTTCGTAAGAAGCATTTCAAGGTCCTGGAGTGGCCTAGCCAGTCTCCAGATCTCAACCCTATAGAAAACCTTTGGAGGGAGTTGAAAGTCCGTGTTGCCAAGCGAAAAGCCAAAAACATCACTGCTCTAGAGGAGATCTGCATGGAGGAATGGGCCAACATACCAACAACAGTGTGTGGCAACCTTGTAAAGACTTACAGAAAACGTTTGACCTCTGTCATTGCCAACAAAGGATATATTACAAAGTATTGAGATGAAATTTTGTTTCTGACCAAATACTTATTTTCCACCATAATATGCAAATAAAATGTTAAAAAAACAGACAATGTGATTTTCTGGATTTTTTTTTCTCAGTTTGTCTCCCATAGTTGAGGTCTACCTATGATGGAAATTACAGACGCCTCTCATCTTTTTAAGTGGTGGAACTTGCACTATTGCTGACTGACTAAATACTTTTTTGCCCCACTGTATATGGCAGAGTGGAGGGCTTTTAGACACACACATTTGTGGCATTGAAAAGGATAAAAAAAAGGGAGTTATGTGATGGTGAAATTCATGGATAACGACATCACTCTTTGCCCTGTATGGAGCAGGGGGAAAGCATCTAAGTCTTCAGGAAGGGCAGATCATACTGGAGTAAAGATAGAGAAGAAAGCAGAAACACTGCAGGATGAGAGGGTGCGGTAGATCAAAAGGGCTATGTATTACTAACGAGAAAAAGGAAATACTTCCTTGAGAAAATTCTGAAGCATGTACCGTATTTTCCGGCGTATAAGATGACTGGGCGTATAAGACGACCCCCCAACTTTTCCAGTTAAAATATAAAATCTTCTTAGAAGTCGGGGGTGGTCTTATACGCTGTATGTCGACTTATAGGGCCGGTGACTAATGTGCCTTTTGGGGGGGGGGAGTGGTCCTGATGACGGAGGGGGCGTCTCACAGGAAAGTGTGAGTGGAGTATGCCCCATTACCTCACATTGTAGCTGCAGCCAGCGTCAGCGTGGGGTCTCTGTGCTGGGGAGCGGCGGCGGCTGCTCCTCTTTGTGCCGCGTGGGTGCTGTGGGGCGGCGGTTCCTCTTGGTACAGCATCGGGGCTCTGTGCTGTGGGGCGGCAGCGGCGGCGTATCTTCCCACAGAGTCAGTCGGTGCTCCTCCCACATCTCCTGAAAGCCCGGAGGCGCCGGCAGCTCCATTGCTGCGATGTGGTGGCCTCCGGGAAAATGGCCGCTGGGGCGGCGCATGCTCAGATTCAGATCTCGTCTCCCGAGAACTCGAATGTTAAAAAAAAATAAAAAATAGTTATATACTTACCCTCTGGTGGGCACCCGGATCAGGAACCGGCCTTTCCCGCTCCTCGCGACGCCCCGGTGTCCGCTCCATGCATTGCGGTCTCGCGAGACCGCTACCTCATCATCTCGCGAGACCGCAATGCACTCTTCAGACCGGAGCGCGCGAGAAGCGTCGGTAACCGCTTCGATCTGGGGGCCAACGGAGGGTGAGTATATAACTATTTTTTATTTTAATTCTTTTTTTTTAACGGATATGGTGCCCACATTGCTATAGACCGCGTGGGCTGGGCAATGTACAACGTGGGCTGGGCAATGTACAGCGTGGGCTGGGCAATGTACAACATGGGCTGGGCAATGTACAATGTGGGCTGGGCAATGTACAACGTGGGCTGGGCAATGTACAACGTGGGCTGGGCAATGTACAACGTGGGCTGGGCAATGTACAACGTGGGCTGGGCAATGTACAACGTGGGCTGGGCAATGTACAACGTGGGCTGGGCAATGAACAACGTGGGCTGGGCAATGTACAACGTGGCTGGGCAATGTACAACGTGGGCTGGGCAATGTACAACGTGGGCTGGGCAATGTACAACGTGGGCTGGGCAATGTACAACATGGGCTGGGCAATGTACAATGTGGGCTGTGCTATACACTAAGCATACATATTCGTTGTGAATTCTGCTCTTGGGCTCCCTCCGGTGGTTGTAAGTAGCATTTTTGTGAGTTCTGCTCTTGGGCTCCCTCCTGAGGTTTTGAGTGGTATGGCTGCTTCTTGGATTTAGCTTCTGCAGCTGTTTTCACTGATCGTCTTCTTGGCTCGGCTATATTAGTCTGGCCTTTTCTCTCATTCATTGCCAGTTGTCAATTGTTCCTGCCTGGAGTCATTGCTCTTAGGATTTCCTGACACTCTGACCAGCTCTGCAAAGCTAAGTCCTTGCTTGTCTTTTTGCAGTTCACTTTTTGTGGACTTTGTTTATCAGCATTTTGTAGTTTTTGCTCTTTTGTCCAGCTTATCAATATGGATCTATTCAGCTAGCTGGAAGCTCTGGGCAGCAGAGTTTGCCCTCCACACCTTTAGTTAGGTGTGGAGATTTTTGCATTTCTCTGAGGTGGACTTTTTCTAGGTTTTATTACTGACCGCACAGTGCTCTTTCCTGTACTATTCCTATCTAGCTAGAGGTGGCCTCCTGTGCTAAATCTTGTTTCATACTACGTATGTCATTTCCTTCTCCACTCACAGTCATTACATGTGGGGGGCTATCTATCCTTTGGGGATTTTCTCTGAGGCAAGATAGTTTTCCTGCTTCTGTCTTAAAGGGTAGTTAGATCTTAGGCTGTGACGAGAGGCCTAGGCAGTGTTAGGAGCATCCCACGGCTACTTCTAGTGTTGTGTTGAGCTTAGGGTCTGCGGTCAGTATAGCTACCACCTGCTCAGAGCTAGTCACATGTCGCTCCTTAATCACCAGACCATAACAGTAGAACTGGCCAATAATGAGCTGAATGCATCTCAAAAGAAGGAAAAGAAAAGGAGTTCTGAGCCATTTTTTTTTCTTTGGTTTGTTTTGTCTTTTTTCTTCCTCTTAATTTCTGGGTGATTCAGGATTTGGATGCAGGCATGGATGTGCAGGGGTTATTTTCTTGTGTGGATCAGCTTGCTGCAAGAGTACAGAGTATTCAAGATTATGTTGTTCAGACTCCGGCCTTAGAGCCTAGAATTCCCACTCCGGATTTGTTTTACGGGGATAGATCTAAGTTTTTGAACTTTAAAAATAACTGCAAATTGTTTTTTGCTCTGAAACCCCGTTCCTCTGGTGATCCTATTCAGCAAGTAAAGATAGTTATTTCTCTGCTGCGTGGTGACCCTCAGGACTGGGCATTCTCTCTTGAGTCAGGGAATCCGGCATTGCTTAATGTAGATGCATTTTTTCAATCGCTCGTATTATTGTATGATGAACCTAACTCTGTAGAGCATGCTGAGAAAACACTATTGGCCCTGTGTCAGGGTCAGGAAGCGACAGAATTATACTGCCAGAAATTTAGAAAATGGTCTGTGCTCACTAAATGGAATGAGGATGCTCTGGCAGCCATTTTCAGAAAGGGTCTTTCTGAAGCCCTTAAAGATGTTATGGTGGGGTTTCCCACGCCTGTTGGTTTGAGCGATTCTATGTCTCTGGCCATTCAGATTGATCGGCGCCTGCGCGAACGCAAAGTGGTGCACCATATGGCAGTGTCCTCTGAGCAGAGCCCTGAGCCCATGCAATGTGATAGGATTTTGACTAGAGCGGAACAGAGGGGATACAGACGTCAGAATGGGCTGTGTTTCTACTGTGGTGATTCTGCTCATGCTATTTCTGATTGCCCTAAGCGTATTAACCCCTTCCCGACCTGTGACACAGCGTATGCGTCATGAAAGTCGGTGCCAATCCGACCTGTGACGCATATGCTGTGTTACAGAATGATCGCGTCCCTGCAGATCGGGTGAAAGGGTTAACTCCCATTTCACCCGATCTGCAGGGACAGGGGGAGTGGTAGTTTAGCCCAGGGGGGGTGGCTTCACCCCCCCGTGGCTACGATCGCTCTGATTGGCTGTTGAAAGTGAAACTGCCAATCAGAGCGATTTACATAGTAACATAGTAACATAGTAACATAGTTAGTAAGGCCGAAAAAAGACATTTGTCCATCCAGTTCAGCCTATATTCCATCATAATAAATCCCCAGATCTACGTCCTTCTACAGAACCTAATTGTATGATACAATATTGTTCTGCTCCAGGAAGACATCCAGGCCTCTCTTGAACCCCTCGACTGAGTTCGCCATCACCACCTCCTCAGGCAAGCAATTCCAGATTCTCACTGCCCTAACAGTAAAGAATCCTCTTCTATGTTGGTGGAAAAACCTTCTCTCCTCCAGACGCAAAGAATGCCCCCTTGTGCCCGTCACCTTCCTTGGTATAAACAGATCCTCAGCGAGATATTTGTATTGTCCCCTTATATACTTATACATGGTTATTAGATCGCCCCTCAGTCGTCTTTTTTCTAGACTAAATAATCCTAATTTCGCTAATCTATCTGGGTATTGTAGTTCTCCCATCCCCTTTATTAATTTTGTTGCCCTCCTTTGTACTCTCTCTAGTTCCATTATATCCTTCCTGAGCACCGGTGCCCAAAACTGGACACAGTACTCCATGTGCGGTCTAACTAGGGATTTGTACAGAGGCAGTATAATGCTCTCATCATGTGTATCCAGACCTCTTTTAATGCACCCCATGATCCTGTTTGCCTTGGCAGCTGCTGCCTGGCATTGGCTGCTCCAGGTAAGTTTATCATTAACTAGGATCCCCAAGTCCTTCTCCCTGTCAGATTTACCCAGTGGTTTCCCATTCAGTGTGTAATGGTGACATTTGTAATATTTCACCTAAAAAACTGGTGAAATATTACAATCCAGCCATGGCCGATGCTGCAATATCATCGGCCATGGCTGGAAACACTTATGTGCACCCACCCCACCCCATCGATCGCCCCCCCAGCCCCCCGATCTGTGCTCTGCTCCCCTCCGTCCTGTGCTCCGCTCCCCCGTCCTCCTGTCCGCTCCCCCCGTGCTCCAATCACACCCCCCGTGCTCCAATCAAACCCCCCCACACTCCGATCACCCCCCCGCACAGCGATTCCCCCCCCGTGCTCCGATCCACCCCCCTGCACAGCGATCCCCCACCCCGTGCTCCAATCCACCCCCCGTGTTCCGATCCACCCCCCCATGCTCCGATTCACCCCCCGTGCTCCGACGCCCCCCCCCCCCCCGTGCCCAGATCTTCCCCCCCCCTTATACTTACCTCCCAGGATCCGTCCGTCTTCTTCCCTGGGCACCGCCATCTTCCAAAATGGCGGGCGCATTTGCAGTGCGCCCGCCGAATCTGCCGGCCGGCAGATTCGTTCCAAAGTGAGTTTTGATCACTGAGATATAACCTATCTCAGTGATCAAAATAAAAAAAATAGTAAATGCCCCCCCCCTTTGTCACCCCCATAGGTAGGGACAATAAAAAAAAATAATAATAATTTTTTCCACTAAGGTTGGGGTAAGAACCAGGGTTAGGGGTAGGGTTAGGGTTAGGGGTAGGGTTAGGAGTAGGGTTAGGGGTAGGGTTAGGGGTAGGGTTAGGGGTAGGGTTAGGGGTAGGGTTAGGGGTTAGGGGTAGGGTTAGGGGTAGGGTTAGGGGTAGGGTTAGGGGTAGGGTTAGGGTTTCGGTATGTGCACACGTATTCTGTTCCTCTGCGGATTTTTCCGCTGCGGATTTGATAAATCCGCAGTGCTAAACCGCTGTGGATTTATCGCGGATTTACCACGGTTTCTCTGCGCCTTTCACTGCGGTTTTACAACTGCGATTTTCTATTGGAGCAGTTGTAAAACCGCTGCGGAATCCCCAGAAAGAAGTGACATGCTGCGGAATGTAAACCGCTGCGTTTCCGTGCAGTTTTTCCGCAGCATGTGTACAGCGATTTTTGTTTCCCATAGGTTTACATTGAACTGTAAACTCATGGGAAACTGCTGCGGATCCGCAGCGTTTTCTGCAGTGTGTGCACATACCTTTAGAATTAGGCTATGTGCACACGGTGCGGATTTGGCTGCAGATTCGCAGCGGATTGGCCGCTGCGGATTCGCAGCAGTGTTCCATCAGGTTTACAGTTCCATGTAAACATATGGAAAACTATATCTGCTGTGCCCATGGTGCGGAAAATACCACGCGGAAATGCTGCGTTGTATTTTCCGCAGCATGTCAATTCTTTGTGCGGATTCCGCAGCGTTTTACACCTGTTCCTCAATAAGAATCCACAGGTAAAATCCGCACAAAAAACACTGGCAATCCGCTGTAAATCCGCAGGTAAAACGCAGTGCCTTTTACCCGCGGATTTTTCAAAAATGGTGCTGAAAAATCTCACACGAATCCGCAACGTTGGCACATAGCCTTAGGGTTAGGGTTGGGTTGGAATTAGGGTTGTGGTTAGGGTTAGGGGTGTGTTGGGGTTAGGGTTGTGGTTAGGGGTGTGTTGCGGTTAGGGTTGTGATTAGGGTTATGGCTACAGTTGGGATTAGAGTTAGGGGTGTGTTGGGGTTAGTCTTGGAGGTAGAATTGAGGGGTTACCACTGTTTAGGCACATCAGGGGTCTCCAAACGCAACATGGCGCCACCATTGATTCCAGCCAATCTTGTATTCATAAAGTCAAATGGTGCTCCCTCACTTCCGAGCCCCGACGTGTGCCCAAATAGTGGTTTACCCCCACATATGGGGTACCAGCATACTCAGGACAAACTGCGCAACAATTACTGGGGTCCAATTTCTCCTGTTACCCTTGTGAAAATAAAAAAAATGCTTGCTAAAACATCATTTTTGAGGAAAGAAAAATTATTTTTTATTTTCACGGCTCTGCCTTGTAAACGTCTGTGAAGCACTTGGGAGTTCAAAGTGCTCACCACATATCTAGATAAGTTCCTTGGGGGGTCTAGTTTCTAAAATGGGGTCACTTGTGGGGGTTTCTACTGTTTAGGCACACCAGGGGCTCTGCAAACGCAACGTGACGTCCGCAGACCATTCCATCAAAGTCTGCATTTCAAAAGTCACTACTTCACTTCTGAGCCCCGACGTGTGCCCAAACAGTGGTTTACCCCCACACATGGGGTATCAGCGTACTCAGGAGAAACTGGACAACAACTTTTGGGGTCCAATTTCTCCTGTAACCCTTGGGAAAATAAATAATTCTGGGCTAAAAAATTATTTTTGAGGAAAGAAAACGTATTTATTATTTTCACGGCTCTGCATTATAAACTTCTGTGAAGCACTTGGGGGTTCAAAGTGCTCACCACACATCTACATAAGTTCCTTTGGGGGTCTAGTTTCCAAAATGGGGTCACTTGTGGGGGGTTTCTACTGTTTAGGCACATCAGGGGCTCTGCAAACGCAACGTGACGCCCGCAGACCATTCCATCAAAGTCTGCATTTCAAAAGTCACTACTTCCCTTCTGAGCCCCGACGTGTGCCCAAACAGTGGTTTACCCCCACACATGGGGTATCAGCGTATTCAGGAGAAACTTGACAACAACTTTTGGGGTCCAATTTCTCCTGTAACCCTTGGGAAAATAAAAAATTCTGGGCTAAAATATTATTTTTGAGGAAAGAAAATGTATTTATTATTTTCACTGCTCTGTGTTATGAACTTCTGTGAAGCACTTGGGGATTCAAAGTGCTCACCTCACATCTAGATAAGTTCCTTTCGGGGTCTAGTTTCCAAAATGGGGTCACTTGTGGGGGGTTTCTACTGTTTAGCCACATCAGGGGCTCTGCAAACGCAACGTGACGCCCACAGAGCATTCCATCAAAGTCTGCATTTCAAAACGTCACTACTTCATTTCCGAGCCCCAGCATGTGCCTAAACAGTGGTTTACCCCCACATATGGGGTATCAGCGTACTCAGGAGAAACTGGACAACAACTTTTGGGGTCAAATTTGTCCTGTTACCCTTGAGAAAATAAAAAATAGCGGGCTAAAAAATCATTTTTGAGAAAAGAAATTTTTTTTTTAATTTTCATGGCTCTGCGTTATAAACTTCTGTGAAGCACTTGAGGGTTCAAAGTGCTCACCACACATCTAGATTAGTTCCTTTGGGGGTCTAGTTTCCAAAATGAGGTCATTTGTGGGGGATCTCCAATGTTTAGGCACACAGGGGCTCTCCAAACGCGACATGGTGTCCGCTAATGATTGGAGCTAATTTTCCATTTAAAAAGCCAAATGGCGTGCCTTCCCTTCTGAGCCCTGCCGTGCGCCCAAACAGTGGTTTACCCCTACATATGGGGTATCTGCGTACTCAGGACAAACTGGACAACAACATTTGTGGTCCAATTTCTCCTATTACCATTGGCAAAATAGGATATTCCAGGCTAAAAAATCATTTTTGAGAAAAGAAAAATTATTTTTTATTTTCATGGCTCTGCATTATAAACTTCTGTGAAGCACCTGGGGGTTTAAAGTGCTCAGTATGCATCTAGATAAGTTCCGTGGGGGGTCTAGTTTCCAAAATGGGGTCACTTGTGGGGGAGCTCCAATGCATAGGCACACAGGGGCTCTCCAAACGCGACATGGTGTCCGCTAACAATTGGAGCTAATTTTCCATTCAAAAAGTCAAAAGGCGCGCCTTCCCTTCCGAGTCCTGCCGTGTGCCCAAACAGTGGTTTACCCCCACATATGAGGTATCGGCGTACTCGGGAGAAATTGCTCAACAAATTTTAGGATCCATTTTATCCTATTGCCCATGTGAAAATGAAAAAATTGAGGCAAAAAGAAATTTTTTGTGAAAAAAATGTACTTTTTCATTTTTACGGATCAATTTGTGAAGCACCTGGGGGTTTAAAGGGCTCACTATGCATGTAGATAAGTTCCTTGGGGCGTCTAGTTTCCAAAATGGGGTCACTTGTGGGGGAGCTCCAATTTTTAGGCACACGGGGGCTCTCCAAACGTGACATGGTGTCCGCTAAAGAGTGCAGCCAATTTTTCATTCAAAAAGTCAAATGGCGCTCCTTCCCTTCCAAGCCCTGCCGTGCACCCAAACAGTGGTTTACCCCCACATATGAGGTATCAGCGTACTCAGGACAAATTGGACAACAACTTTCGTGGTTCAGTTTCTCCTTTTACCATTGGGAAAATAAAAAAATTGTTGCTGAAAAATCATTTTTGTGACTAAAAAGTTAAATGTTCATTTTTTCCTTCCATGTTGCTTCTGCTGCTGTGAAGCACCTGAAGGGTTAATAAACTTCTTGAATGTGGTTTTGTGCACCTTGAGGGGTGCAGTTTTTAGAATGGTGTCACTTTTGGGTATTTTCAGCCATATAGACCCCTCAAACTGACTTCAAATGTGAGGTGGTCCCTAAAAAAAATGGTTTTGTAAATTTCGTTGTAAAAATGAGAAATCACTGGTCAAATTTTAACCCTTATAACTTCCTAGCAAAAAAAAATTTTGTTTCCAAAATTGTGCTGATGTAAAGTAGACGTGTGGGAAATGTTATTTATTAACTATTTTGTGTCACATAACTCTCTGGTTTAACAGAATAAAAATTCAAAATGTGAAAATTGCGAAATTTTCAAAATTTTCGCCAAATTTCCGTTTTTATCACAAATAAACACAGAATTTATTGACCTAAATTTACCACTAACATGAAGCCCGATATGTCACGAAAAAACAGTCTCAGAACCGCTAGGATCCATTGAAGCGTTCCTGAGTTATTACCTCATAAAGGGACACTGGTCAGAATTGCAAAAAACGGCAAGGTCTTTAAGGTCAAAATAGGCTGGGTCATGAAGGGGTTAAGAGGGTCGCTAGATCTGTTACCATTAGTACTGTGCAGCCTAAGTTTCTCCTGTCTGTGACCCTGATTTGCTCATTGTCATCTTTTTCTGTCATGGCATTTGTGGTTTCAGGCGCTGCTCTGAACTTAATGGACTTAGAATTCGCTAGGCGCTGTGGTTTTTCTTTGCAGCCTTTGCAGAGTCCTATACCCTTGAGGGGTATTGATGCTACACCTTTGGCCAAGAATAAACCTCAGTATTGGACTCAGCTGACTATGTGCATGGCTCCTGCACATCAGGAAGATTGCCGTTTTCTGGTGTTGCATAATTTACATGATGTTGTTGTACTGGGTTTTCCATGGTTACAAGTACACAATCCAGTGCTGGATTGGAAATCAATGTCTGTGACTAGTTGGGGTTGTCAAGGGGTACATAGTGACGTTCCTTTAATGTCAATTTCCTCTTCCCCCTCTTCTGATGTTCCTGAATTTTTGTCAGACTTCCAGGATGTATTTGATGAGCCCAAGTCCAGTTCCCTTCCTCCACATAGGGACTGTGATTGTGCTATTGACTTGATTCCTGGCTGTAAGTTCCCTAAGGGCCGACTTTTCAATCTGTCTGTGCCAGAGCATGCCGCCATGCGGAGCTATGTCAAGGAGTCTTTAGAGAAGGGGCATATTCGGCCGTCTTTGTCACCATTGGGAGCGGGATTCTTCTTTGTTGCCAAGAAGGATGGTTCCTTAAGACCCTGTATTGATTATCGCCTTCTTAATAAGATCACGGTCAAATTCCAATACCCTTTACCTTTGCTCTCCGATTTGTTTGCTAGGATTAAGGGGGCTAGTTGGTTTACCAAGATTGACCTTCGAGGGGCATATAATCTTGTTCGTATTAAACAGGGTGACGAATGGAAAACTGCATTTAATACGCCTGAAGGCCATTTTGAATACCTAGTGATGCCTTTCGGGCTTTCTAATGCCCCTTCTGTATTTCAGTCCTTTATGCATGATATTTTCCGCAATTATCTTGACAAATTCTTGATTGTGTATTTGGATGATATTTTGATTTTTTCCGATGATTGGGAGTCTCATGTGAAGCAGATCAGGATTGTATTCCAGATCCTTCGTGATAATGCTCTATTTGTGAAGGGGTCTAAGTGCCTATTTGGAGTTCAGAAGGTCTCTTTTTTGGGGTTTATTTTTTCTCCTTCGTCTATAGAAATGGATCCTGTTAAGGTCCAAGCCATTCATGACTGGATTCAACCCACATCTGTGAAGAGCCTTCAGAAATTTTTGGGCTTTGCTAATTTTTATCGCCGTTTCATTGCCAACTTCTCTAGTGTGGTTAAACCCCTGACCGATTTGACGAAGAAAGGCGCTGATGTGACTAATTGGTCCTCTGAGGCTGTTGAGGCCTTTCAGGAGCTTAAACGCCGATTTACTTCTGCCCCTGTCTTGCGTCAGCCGGATGTTTCTCTTCCTTTTCAGGTTGAGGTTGACACTTCTGAGATTGGGGCAGGGGCCGTTTTATCACAGAGGAATTCTGATGGTTCCTTGATGAAGCCATGTGCCTTCTTTTCCCGAAAGTTTTCGCCTGCGGAACGCAATTATGATGTCGGCAATCGGGAGTTGTTGGCTATGAAGTGGGTATTTGAGGAGTGGCGACATTGGCTTGAGGGAGCCAAGCACCGCATTGTGGTCTTGACCGATCATAAGAATCTGATTTACCTTGAGTCGGCCAAGCGGCTGAACCCTAGACAGGCTCGGTGGTCCCTGTTTTTCTCCCGTTTTAATTTTGTGGTCTCATATCTTCCAGAATCTAAGAATGTTAAAGCGGATGCCCTCTCTCGGAGTTTTTTGCCTGATTCCCCTGGAGTCCTTGAGCCGGTTGGTATTCTTAAGGAAGGGGTGATTCTGTCTGCCATCTCTCCTGGGATTTTTGGTACCAGAGATTTGGTTGCTAGGTCCTTTTGGTGGCCTTCCTTGTCGCGGGATGTGCGATCTTTTGTGCAGTCCTGTGGGACTTGTGCCCGGGCTAAGCCTTGCTGTTCCCGCGCTAGTGGGTTGCTTTTGCCTTTGCCCATTCCAGAGAGGCCTTGGACGCATATTTCCATGGATTTTATTTCGGATCTTCCTGTGTCCCAGAGGATGTCTGTTATCTGGGTGGTTTGTGACCAGTTCTCTAAAATGGTCCATTTGGTACCTTTGCCTAAATTGCCTTCCTCCTCTGATTTGGTTCCATTGTTTTTTCAACATGTGGTTCGTTTGCATGGCATTCCGGAGAATATTGTGTCTGACAGAGGTTCCCAGTTTGTTTCCAGGTTTTGGTGGGCCTTTTGTGCTAGGATGGGTATTGATTTGTCTTTTTCTTCGGCGTTCCATCCTCAGACAAATGGCCAAACTGAGCGAACTAATCAAACCTTGGAAACCTATTTGAGATGCTTTGTGTCTGCTGATCAGGATGATTGGGTGACTTTTTTGCCGTTGGCCGAGTTTCCCCTTAATAATCGGGCCAGTTCGGCTACTTTGGTTTCGCCTTTCTTTTGTAATTTTGGTTTCCATCCTCGTTTTTCTTCAGGGCAGGTTGAGCCTTCTGATTGTCCTGGTGTGGATTCTGTGATGGACAGGTTACAGCAGATTTGGACTCATGTGGTGGACAATTTGACGTTGTCCCAGGAAAAGCCTCAGTGTTTTGCTAACCGCCGTCGGTGTGTTGGTCCTCGGCTTCGTGTGGGGGATTTGGTCTGGTTGTCCTCTCGTCATGTTCCTATGAAGGTTTCTTCCCCTAAGTTCAAGCCTTGGTTTATTGGTCCTCATAAGATTTCTGAGATTATCAATCCTGTGTCTTTTCGTTTGGCCCTTCCAGCCTCTTTTGCCATCCACAATGTTTTCCATAGATCTTTATTGCGGAGATATGTGGTACCCGTTATTCCATCTGTTGATCCTCCTGCCCCGGTGTTGGTTGAGGGGGAGTTGGAATATGTGGTTGAGAAAATTTTGGATTCTCGTTTTTCGAGGCGGAAGCTTCAGTATCTTGTCAAGTGGAAGGGTTATGTGTTGTGAATTCTGTGGCTGAATTCACTCCTGTGGTCACAAGTGGTACTGCAGCTTCTGAGCTTCCTCCCTCAGGTGTTCTGGTGAGCTCGTTAACTGCTTCATTACTTAACTCCGCCTGATGCTGCTATCCTTGCTCCTTGTCAATGTTTCAGTGTTGGATCTGAGCTTCTCCTGATTGTTCCTGTGACCTGCTGCTCTGTATAGCTAAGTGCTTTTTGCTTTTTTGTTGCTTTTTTTCTGTCCAGCTTGTCTTTTGTTTTGCTGGAAGCTCTGAGACGCAAAGGGTGTACCGCCGTGCCGTTAGTTCGGCACGGTGGGTTTTTTTTGCCCCCTTTGCGTGGTTTTGCTTTAGGGTTTTTTGTAGACTGCAAAGTTCGCTTTACTGTCCTCGCTCTGTCCTAGAATATCGGGCCCCACTTTGCTGAATCTATTTCATCCCTACGTTTTGTCTTTTCATCTTACTCACAGTCATTATATGTGGGGGGCTGCCTTTTCCTTTGGGGAATTTCTCTGGGGCAAGTCAGGCCTGTTTTTCTATCTTCAGGCTAGCTAGTTTCTTAGGCTGTGCCGAGTTGCCTAGGTAGTTGTTAGGCGCAATCCACAGCCGCTTTTAGTTGTGTTTAGGATAGGATCAGGTGTGCAGTCTACAGAGTTTCCACGTCTCAGAGCTCGTTCTTGTATTTTTGGGTATTTGTCAGATCACTGTGTGCGCTCTGATCGCTAAGCACACTGTGTTTCTGGATTGCCTTCATAACACCTGTCATTAGCAAACATAACAGAACAAGGAGCCAAACTAATGATTCTCAATAGAGGGAAAGAAAAAGTTCTGACATCATTTTTTTTTTTTTTTTCTGCTCTGTGTTCACTTTTTTTTTTTCCCCTAGACATTTGGGTGATTCTGGACACAGGTGTGGACATGGATATTCAGGGTCTGTGCTCTTCAATGGATAATCTCGTTATAAATGTACAAAAAATTCAAGATACTATTGATCAGAAATCTATGTTAGAACCAAGAATTCCTATTCCTGATTTGTTTTTTGGAGATAGAACTAAGTTTCTAAGTTTCAAAAATAATTGTAAGCTATTTCTGGCCTTGAAACCTCATTCTTCTGGTAATCCTATTCAACAGGTTTTGATTATTATTTCTTTTTTGCGCGGCGACCCTCAAGACTGGGCATTTTCTCTTGCGCCAGGAGACCCTGCATTGAGTAGTGTCGATGCGTTTTTCCTGGCGCTCGGATTGCTGTACGATGAGTCT
Organism: Ranitomeya imitator; assembly: GCF_032444005.1. Taxonomy (NCBI): domain Eukaryota; kingdom Metazoa; phylum Chordata; class Amphibia; order Anura; family Dendrobatidae; genus Ranitomeya; species Ranitomeya imitator. Next base: position 827,657,101 of record NC_091284.1, read on the forward strand.
AATTCAGTGGATCAGGCTGAGAAAAATTTGCTGGCTTTGTGCCAGGGTCAGGATGATATAGAAGTATATTGTCAGAAATTTAGGAAATGGTCAGTACTCACTCAGTGGAATGAATCTGCGCTGGCAGCTTTGTTCAGAAAGGGTCTCTCTGAGGCTCTTAAGGATGTCATGGTGGGATTTCCTATGCCTGCTGGTTTGAATGAGTCTTTGTCTTTGGCCATTCAGATCGGTCGACGCTTGCGCGAGCGTAAATCTGTGCACCATTTGGCGGTACTGCCTGAGGTTAAACCTGAGCCTATGCAGTGCGATAGGACTATGACTAGAGTTGAACGGCAGGAATACAGACGTCTGAATGGTCTGTGTTTCTACTGTGGTGATTCCACTCATGCTATTTCTGATTGTCCTAAGCGCACTAAGCGGTCCGCTAGGTCTGCCGTCATTGGTACTGTACAGTCCAAATTCCTTCTGTCCATTACCTTGATATGCTCTTTGTCGTCGTTTTCTGTCATGGCGTTTGTGGATTCGGGCGCTGCCCTGAATCTGATGGATTTGGATTATGCTAAACGTTGTGGGTTTTTCTTGGAGCCTTTGCGGTGTCCTATTCCGTTGAGAGGAATTGATGCTACACCTTTGGCCAAGAATAAGCCTCGGTACTGGACCCAGCTGACCATGTGCATGGCTCCTGCACATCAGGAAGTTATTCGCTTTCTGGTGTTGCATAATCTGCATGATGTGGTCGTGTTGGGGTTGCCATGGCTACAAACCCATAATCCAGTATTGGATTGGAATTCCATGTCGGTATCCAGCTGGGGTTGTCAGGGGGTACATGGTGATGTTCCATTTTTGTCGATTTCGTCATCCACCCCTTCTGAGGTCCCAGAGTTCTTGTCTGATTATCAGGATGTATTTGAAGAGCCCAAGTCCGATGCTCTACCTCCGCATAGGGATTGTGATTGTGCTATCAATTTGATTCCTGGTAGTAAATTCCCTAAAGGTCGATTATTTAATTTATCCGTGCCCGAACACGCCGCTATGCGCAGTTATGTGAAGGAATCCCTGGAGAAGGGACATATTCGCCCATCGTCATCACCACTGGGAGCAGGGTTCTTCTTTGTAGCCAAGAAGGATGGTTCGCTGAGACCGTGTATTGATTACCGCCTTCTTAATAAGATCACTGTTAAATTTCAGTATCCCTTGCCATTGTTATCTGACTTGTTTGCTCGGATTAAGGGGGCTAGTTGGTTCACTAAGATAGATCTTCGTGGTGCGTATAATCTGGTGAGAATCAGGCAAGGAGATGAATGGAAAACTGCATTCAATACGCCCGAGGGTCATTTTGAGTATCTAGTGATGCCGTTCGGACTTGCCAATGCTCCATCTGTGTTTCAGTCTTTTATGCATGACATCTTCCGTGAGTATCTGGATAAATTCCTGATTGTTTACTTGGATGACATTTTGATCTTCTCAGATGATTGGGAGTCTCATGTGAAGCAGGTCAGAATGGTTTTTCAGGTCCTGCGTGCTAACTCTTTGTTTGTGAAGGGATCAAAGTGTCTCTTCGGTGTGCAGAAAGTTTCATTTTTGGGGTTCGTCTTTACCCCTTCTACTATCGAGATGGATCCAGTTAAGGTCCAAGCCATCCAGGATTGGATTCAGCCGACATCTCTGAAAAGTCTGCAAAAGTTCCTGGGCTTTGCTAATTTTTATCGTCGCTTCATCTGTAATTTTTCTAGCATTGCCAAACCATTGACCGATTTGACCAAGAAGGGTGCTGATTTGGTTAATTGGTCTTCTGCTGCTGTGGAAGCTTTTCAGGAGTTGAAGCGTCGTTTTTGTTCTGCCCCTGTGTTGTGTCAGCCAGATGTTTCTCTTCCGTTCCAGGTCGAGGTTGATGCTTCTGAGATTGGAGCAGGGGCGGTTTTGTCACAGAGAGGTTCTGATTGCTCAGTGATGAAACCATGTGCTTTCTTTTCCAGGAAGTTTTCGCCCGCTGAGCGTAATTATGATGTGGGCAATCGAGAGTTGCTGGCCATGAAGTGGGCATTCGAGGAGTGGCGTCATTGGCTTGAAGGAGCTAAGCATCGCGTGGTGGTATTGACTGATCATAAGAACTTGACTTATCTCGAGTCTGCCAAGCGCTTGAATCCTAGACAGGCCCGTTGGTCGTTATTTTTTGCCCGCTTCGACTTTGTGATTTCGTACCTTCCGGGCTCTAAAAATGTGAAGGCGGATGCTCTGTCTAGGAGTTTTGTGCCCGACTCTCCGGGTTTATCTGAGCCAGCGGGTATCCTCAAGGAAGGAGTCATTGTGTCTGCCATCTCCCCTGATTTGCGGCGGGTGCTGCAAAAATTTCAGGCGAATAAACCTGATCGTTGTCCAGCAGAGAAACTGTTCGTCCCTGATAGGTGGACTAATAAACTTATCTCTGAACTTCATTGTTCGGTGTTGGCTGGTCATCCTGGAATCTTTGGTACCAGAGAGTTAGTGGCTAGATCCTTCTGGTGGCCATCTCTGTCACGGGATGTACGTACTTTTGTGCAGTCCTGTGGGATTTGTGCTAGGGCTAAGCCCTGCTGTTCTCGTGCCAGTGGGTTGCTTTTGCCCTTGCCGGTCCCAAAGAGGCCTTGGACACATATTTCAATGGATTTCATTTCTGACCTTCCCGTTTCTCAAAAGATGTCAGTCATTTGGGTGGTCTGTGATCGCTTTTCTAAAATGGTCCATCTGGTGCCCTTGGCTAAATTGCCTTCCTCCTCTGATTTGGTACCTTTGTTCTTTCAGCATGTGGTTCGTTTGCATGGCATTCCTGAGAATATTGTTTCTGACAGAGGTTCCCAGTTTGTTTCAAGGTTTTGGCGAGCCTTTTGTGGTAGGATGGGCATTGACTTGTCTTTTTCCTCGGCTTTCCATCCTCAGACTAATGGGCAGACCGAACGAACCAATCAGACCTTGGAAACATATCTTAGATGTTTTGTTTCTGCAGACCAGGATGATTGGGTGTCCTTTTTGCCGTTGGCTGAGTTCGCCCTTAATAATCGGGCCAGCTCGGCTACCTTGGTTTCTCCATTTTTTTGCAATTCTGGGTTCCATCCTCGTTTCTCTTCAGGACAGGTTGAGTCTTCGGACTGTCCTGGTGTGGATTCTGTGGTGGATAGGTTGCAGCAGATCTGGACTCAGGTAGTGGACAATTTGATCTTGTCCCAGGAGAAAGCTCAACTTTTCGCTAATCGCAGACGCCGTGTGGGTCCCCGACTTTGTGTTGGGGATCTGGTTTGGTTATCTTTTCGTCATATTCCTATGAAGGTTTCCTCTCCTAAATTTAAACCTCGTTTTATTGGTCCGTATAGGATTTCTGAGGTTCTCAATCCTGTGTCTTTTCGTTTGACCCTCCCAGACTCCTTTTCCATACATAATGTATTCCATAGGTCGATGTTGCGGAGATACGTGGCACCTATGGTTCCATCTGTTGAGCCTCCTGCCCTGGTTTTGGTGGAGGGGGAATTGGAGTATATTGTGGAGAAGATTTTGGATTCTCGTGTTTCTAGACGGAAACTCCAGTATCTGGTTAAATGGAAGGGTTATGCTCAGGAAGATAATTCCTGGGTTTTTGCCTCTGATGTTCATGCTTCCGATCTTGTTCGTGCCTTTCATGCGGCTCATCCTGGTCGGCCTGGGGGCTCTGGTGAGGGTTCGGTGACCCCTCCTCAAGGGGGGGGTACTGTTGTGAATTCTGTGGCTGAATTCACTCCTGTGGTCACAAGTGGTACTGCAGCTTCTGAGCTTCCTCCCTCAGGTGTTCTGGTGAGCTCGTTAACTGCTTCATTACTTAACTCCGCCTGATGCTGCTATCCTTGCTCCTTGTCAATGTTTCAGTGTTGGATCTGAGCTTCTCCTGATTGTTCCTGTGACCTGCTGCTCTGTATAGCTAAGTGCTTTTTGCTTTTTTGTTGCTTTTTTTCTGTCCAGCTTGTCTTTTGTTTTGCTGGAAGCTCTGAGACGCAAAGGGTGTACCGCCGTGCCGTTAGTTCGGCACGGTGGGTTTTTTTTGCCCCCTTTGCGTGGTTTTGCTTTAGGGTTTTTTGTAGACTGCAAAGTTCGCTTTACTGTCCTCGCTCTGTCCTAGAATATCGGGCCCCACTTTGCTGAATCTATTTCATCCCTACGTTTTGTCTTTTCATCTTACTCACAGTCATTATATGTGGGGGGCTGCCTTTTCCTTTGGGGAATTTCTCTGGGGCAAGTCAGGCCTGTTTTTCTATCTTCAGGCTAGCTAGTTTCTTAGGCTGTGCCGAGTTGCCTAGGTAGTTGTTAGGCGCAATCCACAGCCGCTTTTAGTTGTGTTTAGGATAGGATCAGGTGTGCAGTCTACAGAGTTTCCACGTCTCAGAGCTCGTTCTTGTATTTTTGGGTATTTGTCAGATCACTGTGTGCGCTCTGATCGCTAAGCACACTGTGTTTCTGGATTGCCTTCATAACACCTGTCATTAGCAAACATAACAGTTATGGCCAGGAGGATAATTCTTGGGTTGTTGCCTCCGATGTTCATGCCGCCGATTTGATTCGTGCTTTTCATTTGGCTCGTCCTGATCGGCCTGGGGGCTCTGGTGAGGGTTCAGTGACCCCTCCTCAAGGGGGGGTACTGTTGTGAATTCCGCTCTTGGGCTCCCTCCGGTGGTTGTAAGTAGCATTTTTGTGAGTTCTGCTCTTGGGCTCCTTCCTGTGGTTTTGAGTGGTATGGCTGCTTCTTGGATTTAGCTTCTGCAGCTGTTTTCACTGATCGTCTTCTTGGCTCGGCTATATTAGTCTGGCCTTTTCTCTCATTCATTGCCAGCTGTCAATTGTTCCTGCCTGGAGTCATTGCTCTTAAGTTTTTTTTTACAGACCGCACAGTGCTCTTTTTGTACATTTTCTATCTAGCTAGAAGTGGCCTCCTGTGCTAAATCTTGTTTCATACTACGTATGTCATTTCCTTCTCCTCTCACAGTCATTACATGTGGGGGGCTATCTATCCTTTGGGGATTTTCTCTGAGGCAAGATAGTTTTCCTGCTTCTGTCTTTAGGGGTAGTTAGCTCTTAGGCTGTGTCGAGGGGTCTAGGGAGTGTCAGGTATCCCCCACGGCTACTTCTAGTGTTGTGTTGAGCTTAGGGACTGCGGTCAGTATAGCTACCACCTGCTCAGAGCTGGTCACATGTTGCTCCTTAATCACCAGATCATAACACATATTCTAGAATACCATATATATACACTCGAGTATAAGCCGACCCCCCTAATTTTGCCACAAAAAGCTGGGAAAACTTAATGACTCGAGTATAAGCCTAGGGTGGAAAATGCAGCAGCTACCGGTAAATGTCAAAGATACAAACATATACCAATAAAAGTAAAATTAATTGAGACATCAGTAGGTTAAGTGTTTTTGAATATCCATATTCAAGGATGTCGAGTCCATATGGGTCGAAATTCATGGAGGGAAAAATGGTAACAAAATTCTCATTGGGGTCTGTTACAAACCCCCAAGTATAACAGAAACCATGGAAAGTCTACTTCTAAAGCAGATAGATGAAGCTGCAACCCATAATGAGGTCCTGGTTATGGGGGACTTTAACTACCCGGATATTAACTGGGAAACAGAAACCTGTGAAACCCATAAAGGCAACAGGTTTCTGCTAATAACCAAGAAAAATTATCTTTCACAATTGGTGCAGAATCCAACCAGAGGAGCAGCACTTTTAGACCTAATACTATCTAATAGACCTGACAGAATAACAAATCTGCAGGTGGTCGGGCATCTAGGAAATAGCGACCACAATATTGTGCAGTTTCACCTGTCTTTCACTAGGGGGACTTGTCAGGGAGTCACAAAAACACTGAACTTTAGGAAGGCAAAGTTTGACCAGCTTAGAGATGCCCTTAATCTGGTAGACTGGGACAATATCCTCAGAAATAAGAATACAGATAATAAATGGGAAATGTTTAAGAACATCCTAAATAGGCAGTGTAAGCGGTTTATACCTTGTGGGAATAAAAGGACTAGAAATAGGAAAAACCCAATGTGGCTAAACAAAGAAGTAAGACAGGCAATTAACAGTAAAAAGAAAGCATTTGCACTACTAAAGCAGGATGGCACCATTGAAGCTCTAAAAAACTATAGGGAGAAAAATACTTTATCTAAAAAACTAATTAAAGCTGCCAAAAAGGAAACAGAGAAGCACATTGCTAAGGAGAGTAAAACTAATCCCAAACTGTTCTTCAACTATATCAATAGTAAAAGAATAAAAACTGAAAATGTAGGCCCCTTAAAAAATAGTGAGGAAAGAATGGTTGTAGATGACGAGGAAAAAGCTAACATATTAAACACCTTCTTCTCCACGGTATTCACGGTGGAAAATGAAATGCTAGGTGAAATCCCAAGAAACAATGAAAACCCTATATTAAGGGTCACCAATCTAACCCAAGAAGAGGTGCGAAATCGGCTAAATAAGATCAAAATAGATAAATCTCCGGGTCCAGATGGCATACACCCACGAGTACTAAGAGAACTAAGTAATGTAATAGATAAACCATTATTTCTTATATTTAGGGACTCTATAGCGACAGGGTCTGTTCCGCAGGACTGGCGCATAGCAAATGTGGTGTCAATATTCAAAAAGGGCTCTAAAAGTGAACCTGGAAATTATAGGCCAGTAAGTCTAACCTCTATTGTTGGTAAAATATTTGAAGGGTTTCTGAGGGATGTTATTCTGGATTATCTCAATGAGAATAACTGTTTAACTCCATATCAGCATGGGTTTATGAGAAATCGCTCCTGTCAAACCAATCTAATCAGTTTTTATGAAGAGGTAAGCTATAGGCTGGACCACGGTGAGTCATTGGACGTGGTATATCTCGATTTTTCCAAAGCGTTTGATACCGTGCCGCACAAGAGGTTGGTACACAAAATGAGAATGCTTGGTCTGGGGGAAAATGTGTGTAAATGGGTTAGTAACTGGCTTAGTGATAGAAAGCAGAGGGTGGTTATAAATGGTATAGTCTCTAACTGGGTCGCTGTGACCAGTGGGGTACCGCAGGGGTCAGTATTGGGACCTGTTCTCTTCAACATATTCATTAATGATCTGGTAGAAGGTTTACACAGTAAAATATCGATATTTGCAGATGATACAAAACTATGTAAAGCAGTTAATACAAGAGAAGATAGTATTCTGCTACAGATGGATCTGGATAAGTTGGAAACTTGGGCTGAAAGGTGGCAGATGAGGTTTAACAATGATAAATGTAAGGTTATACACATGGGAAGAGGGAATCAATATCACCATTACACACTGAACGGGAAACCACTGGGTAAATCTGACAGGGAGAAGGACTTGGGGATCCTAGTTAATGATAAACTTACCTGGAGCAGCCAGTGCCAGGCAGCAGCTGCCAAGGCAAACAGGATCATGGGGTGCATTAAAAGAGGTCTGGATACACATGATGAGAGCATTATACTGCCTCTGTACAAATCCCTAGTTAGACCGCACATGGAGTACTGTGTCCAGTTTTGGGCACCGGTGCTCAGGAAGGATATAATGGAACTAGAGAGAGTACAAAGGAGGGCAACAAAATTAATAAAGGGGATGGGAGAACTACAATACCCAGATAGATTAGCGAAATTAGGATTATTTAGTCTAGAAAAAAGACGACTGAGGGGCGATCTAATAACCATGTATAAGTATATAAGGGGACAATACAAATATCTCGCTGAGGATCTGTTTATACCAAGGAAGGTGACGGGCACAAGGGGGCATTCTTTGCGTCTGGAGGAGAGAAGGTTTTTCCACCAACATAGAAGAGGATTCTTTACTGTTAGGGCAGTGAGAATCTGGAATTGCTTGCCTGAGGAGGTGGTGATGGCGAACTCAGTCGAGGGGTTCAAGAGAGGCCTGGATGTCTTCCTGGAGCAGAACAATATTGTATCATACAATTATTAGGTTCTGTAGAAGGACGTAGATCTGGGGATTTATTATGATGGAATATAGGCTGAACTGGATGGACAAATGTCTTTTTTCGGCCTTACTAACTATGTTACTATGTTACTATGTTACATATTGAATCAGGAGCCCCATATAATGCTCCATAAAGTTTATGATGGGCCCCATAAGATGCTCCATATTAAAATATGCCCCATATAATGCTGCACAAATGCGGATTATGGCCCCATAAGATGCTCCATACAGACATTTGCCCCATATAATGCTGCACAAACGTTGATTAGGGCCCCATAAAATGCTCCATAAAGATGTTTGCCCCATGTAAAGCTGCACAAACATTGATTATGCCCCATAAGATGCTCCACGTAGACATTTGCCCCATATGCTGTTGCTGCAATAAAAATAATTGCTCGCCTCTCGTCGCTCAGGCCCCCGGCACTTGCTATATTCACCTGCTCCCCGTTCCACCGCTGGGCGCCGTTGTGTCTTCCCAGTCCTCTCCAGTGACTGTTCAGGCAGAGGGCGGCGCGCACACTAATCGCATCATCGCTCCCTCTGACCAGAGCGTCAGTGCAGAGGACGCGGAAGACGGAGCGGCGACCGGCGGCGGTGGTACGGGGAGCATGTGAATATCGTGCACTGCATTATACTCACCTGCTCCTGGCGCGGTCCCTGGTTCCCCGGCGCCAGCAGCTTCTTCCTATAGTGAGCGGTCACATGGTACCGCTCATTACAGTAATGAATATGCGGCTCCACCCCTATGGGAGTGGAGTGGGGTCATTACTGTAATGAGCGGTACCATGTGACCGCTCACTACAGGAAGAAGCTGCCGGGGAACCAGGGACTGCGCCAGGAGCAGGTGAGTATGATTACACAGCTGCTGCTCCACCTCCCCTGCCGACCCCTGGGTATGACTCGAGTATAAGTCGAGAGGGGCAATTTCAGCCTAAAAAATGTTCTTGATTTCTTTTAGTGTTTCTTAAAGCCAGAAAGTTGCCATGTGAAATGACTTTAGTTTTGTGCCATGTCTGTGATCAGCTTTTTTTTCTACAAAATTAAACAACTGAATGAACATCCTCCAAAGCCGGTGATTCCATAATTTTTGCCAGGGGTTGTACTTGTAGATGTCTAGGAGAGGATTATGAGAAGCTCGAGGAAATCGACGTAAGGAATTATCACCACAGGAGCGCGTCGGCAGAATGACGTGTCGTCTTGTAGGGAAATCGCCCCAGCTGAAGCTGCCAAGTGTCAGCACTGAAGGGGTTAACGGAAGGGGATACATGGCAGCAGCGAGCGGAGGATGGTGGCTACTAGGTAAGGTTGTAGGTGGCCATTAGCACCCCTTGGAAAACATCTTGTCTGAGAACAGCTCCGTATGACTGGATGTGTTGATTCCTGGAACAATGGGCAGCGGCACGCAGAATATTCACCATCAGTCCCAGCATAGCCGCAGGTTTTGGTGCTTGGGTATGATGTAGGTGTGAACACAGCCGTGCCCAGGACGGATTCTGTGCACAGTTAACTAATCACAAGCGTGAGGATTGTTTGTTTTTAAGTAAGAAACTAATTTTTCGAGACCCGCGCTCTAGAATTTCAGTGTTTGCAAATGATCTAAACTCAGAAGTGATCAACACTGAGGAGGAGAATCTAATCTCACAGACCAACGTGGGAATTGTAAGCCTCTGCTTTTTTTCCTAAGTCTAGGTCAGTCATGTAGATGGGGCTTGGCAGGGAATAGAGCTAGGGAAACAGAGGCTTGAGAAGTGCTTCGGCACCCCCATAGCACTTAAGCGTAATTGTGTATTTTATTTTTCAGTCAAGGAGCAATGTGTGCATGACATGATATTTCAGAGATCTACATGACCATGTAAGTGTTTGGGGAGGTAGATCGTGCTGAAGGATTCTCTCTAAGCAGAAACGTGGTTAATTGAGCATGGGAAGGGTAGGACTCGCTTTCAAAGACCCTTTTTTGAGTTTATCATGAAAATAAGCTTTAGTCATATGGTTTTTCATGGACAAAGATATCTTACATTGGAGTCGTTGCTTGGGCCCCTGTCTATCAGCTTGAACATAAAGACTTTCGCCCAGTGGAAAAAAGAAAGTATGCGTTTTTTCTTAATCGCATCATCGAAGAAAGAAGACCTCCCCAAAAAGGAGCATTTCCCGAAGCAGTTTCGCCTTGAAAAACCTGTGGTTTAGTAATACTCTATGTGAACACGGCCTTAGACTTTGTGCACACAACGTCTTTTAAACTCTCGAAATCACCGCTGTTTTTTTTTTCGTTATGTGAATAGGATTTAAAAAAAAAAAAAAAACCAAAGCCTAGATTGTATCTACTGGCCAAATATGGCCGTTAAGCAATCGGCGTAGCTGATCACCAGTCGTTTAGACCAGGGCTGTGGAGTCGGTAAGCCACAGTTGCGACTCCGACTCCGACTTCTGGATTTTATCAGGTTCCGACTCCGGCTCCGACTCCGACTCCTTCATAAATGGCCAATTCGTAACAATAAATTTACTGTTCTCGAAAAAAATCCGGCACACTGTTTTTCCAAACACGGTGAAATTTATTAGAAATGTAAATTTATTTCATTTCGTATTCAAGCAAAATGCGCACAAAAAGGACCAAAAAGGTACATAAAGTAGGTATCAGGCCATGTTCACACGTTCCTGATTTCCATCCTTTTTTTTCTGCACTAAAAACCGCAGCTCTTGGCTGAAAACGCAGGTCCTTTTTTTGGTGCGTTTTTGGTGCGTTTTTTGATGCGTTTTTTAGTGCGTTTTTTTATGCAGTTTTCTATGCAGAGTCTGTGTGTTTTCTAGGGAGTTTTTTAGGGTTAAAATGGCTGAAAATACCCTAACCCTACCCCTAACCCTACCCCTAACCCTACCCCTACCCCTAACCCTACCCCTAACCCTACCCCTAACCCTACCCCTAACCCTAACCCTATTCTATCCTTAGTGGAAAAAAAAAAATTCTTTATTTTTTTATTGTCCCTACCTATGGGGGTGACAAAGGGGGGGGGGTCATTTACTATTTTTTTTATTTTGATCACTGAGATAGGTTATATCTCAGTGATCAAAATGCACTTTGGAACGAATCTGCCGGCCGGCAGATTTGGCGGGAGCACTGCGCATGCGCCCGCCATTTTGGAAGATGGCGGCGCCCAGGGAGAAGACGGACGGACGGACACCGGGAGGCCGGGTAAGTATAAGGGGGGGAGATGACGGCACGGGGGGGGGGGCGTCGGAGCACGGGGGGGTGGGATTGGGGCACGGGGGGCAGCCACACTGCAGCGGTTCTGCACCACAAACCGCAGTAAAACCCGCAGATATATTTTTCATCTGCGGGTTTTACTGCGGGTTTGACCTCACAATGGAGGTCAATGGGTACAGAACCGCTGCAGTTTTGCAAAAAGAAGTGGCATGGTACTTCTTTTTTACCGCAGCTATTCAGCGCGGCTTTTTTTCCCGATTCCCGCATCATGTGCACAGTGGTTCCTGTTTTCCATAGGGTACAGTGTACTGTACCCTGCATGGAAAACCGCTGCGGAGCCGCAGCGGCAAAATCGCGGCAGTTCCGCAGTAAAAAACGCACTGTGTGAACATGGCCTTAAGATCCACATGAGGTAGGTATCATATTTCAACGTTTCGGCTATAGCATTAGCCTTTATCAAGAGATACCTAAATAGGGCGATATAAATTCAAATTACTAACAAAAATAATAAATAAAAAAGCAAAAATATTTAAAAATAAAGCATAATAAATAAAGTATATACATATGCAATTATAAAGCTTACACCCGAAGACATTTCATACTCATTGGTAAAATGACGACTCCATCATATACATATATCTCCAAGCAACAGACCATTGCATTAGGAAAAAATATGTATCAAATATGTTCAAAAATCCATAATCAGATACCACAAAGCTTGAAAAAACTAATGTAACAGCTCACACTGCAGTATGTGTCCCTGTTAATATATATCCCATATAATGTTGTGAAAGAATATATGAAAAATATGTAAAAAAAAAAAAAAAAATTATAGAAAAAAATAATTGCAAAAATATTGCAAAAACACTGCAAAAATATAACCAAAATATTACAAAAATAACGCGAGAATATCAAAAGAATATCTCCAAAAAGCATGTGTACACATACACACATATACACATGCATACAAAAATATACACATGTATACACGCGTGCATATACACACATACACATCCACTAGACAAGATACTGAGCAAAATATCCCTGCTCGATCTCCCTAAAGCAAAAGAAAAAGAAGAAGAAAACCCAGGAGGCCAAAGTGAAAGCGTCCATATACTATAAATGGACGCCAAAAGGGTGAGTTTAGTCCCATAGATCTAACCATATAACTGGTCTAGTAATGACACCAGGGGAGAAATGAAAAAGCAATGAAGAAAAGAGAGAAGTCCCAGTGTCTAATCTTACCAAAAGGATGTGACTCGAGTGTTCAGGAAGGTCCGGAGTGCGGTAGTGGGACGCTGCAAATATGTGTCCTTATATGCCAGCAGGCTGAACCCGGGAACAGATACTTCCGGGTGAATATGAGGAGCCGGAGATCTAGTGCACATGTGCGGCCAGGGAGATGAAAGCAGCCGAAAGAAGCCGAGAAATCCCGCCGGTCACATGACACCCCTGCTAGTGTCAACGAGGGTCTGCGCCTGTCTATAAGGCTACGTTCACATTAGCGTTTTGCGTGTTTGCGTCGGGCGACGCAGCGGCGACGCATGCGTCATGCGCCCCTATATTTAACATGGGGGACGCATGGACATGCGTTGTGCTGCGTTGTGCGACGCATGCGTTTTTTTTTTGCCGCAAGCGTCGGGCGCAGAAAACGCAACAAGTTGCATTTTTCTTGCGTCCAAATTTCGGCAAAAAACGACGCATGCGTCGCAAAACGCAGTGTTTTTGCGTGCGTTTTGGTGCGTTTTTATTTGCGTTGTGCGTTGCGTCGCCGACGCAGCGGCGCACAAAGCAAATGTGAACGTAGCCTAAGAGAAGAGAAAAGAAAAGAAGGGGGGGAGGGAGGGAGGGGAAAGGATGGGAGGGAAAAGGAAAAAACAAAGGGGAAAAAAGGAGACTGTTATAATGAACGGTATGTGAATTGGCATAACATGCAGCAACAGGGGAACATAATATATGTCTACGATAGTGCATCCAATCAGATAATGAACCAATAAAGAGATACATCAATATAGGATATATAAAAACTATTAGAGGAATAATGAAAAAATAAAGAAAAAATAATGCAAAAAGTGAGTACAAAAAAATAACGAAATATAAAAATAAACAAGATTATGCAAAACTGCAAAATATAAAAATATAAGCAAAATATGAAAAAATACATGAAAAATATATGAAAAACTAAAAAATAAAAAATTATTCTATGAAAAATATGTAAAATATGTAAACAAATTTTCCAATGGACCCATGCAAAATAAAGAGTGGGGGAAAACATAGTATAAAAGTCCATACAAAAAAAGTCATCTAATACATAACCTCATACTCCCTGTTGAGGCCTAATGGAAAAAGAGTTTGTAATTTGTGGATCCAATAGGATTCCCGTATCTTTAATTTTTCAATTCTATTACCCCCTCTCCTCATGGGAGGTATCCAGTCGATTACTTGGTATTTGAGTTGTGCAACTGTATGATTGTTCTGGGAAAAATGTGCAGGAACCGGAAGGAGAGTACGCCCACACCGGATGGTAGATTTGTGTTGGGATATGCGGTCCCGGATATGTTGGGTGGTCTCGCCCACATATCCGAGACCGCACGGACACTTAATAAGATATATAACGAATGATGAATCAAATGTAAAATGTCCTTTAATAGGAAACCTATGCCCCGAACGTGGGTGGGTGAATGAATCTCCCTTCGTCACATTGGAACACTGCAGACATCCCAGACAGGGAAATGTCCCATTCCGTGGGGTACTCAGAACTCTTTGTTTAATCGAAGGTCTAGAGGAACCTATGTCGGCCCTTACTAAATAATTCCTAAGATTATCCGATCTTTTATCACAAAAAATAGGTCTAGTATTAAATTCAGAAATGGTCGGGTATGAGTTCTGTAGGATATTCCAATGTTTTAATATGCACTGTTGAATCTGTTGTTTAAAGGGGTGAAAGACACTTACAAAGGCGATTCTAGGTTGCTTGGGCGTTGCTGTTACATTGATATTCTGAGCCCCAATATTTCCATCCAAAGTTGGAGGGTAACCCCTATCATGAAACTTCCTATCCATTTCCATGTGTCTCATAGTGCGTTGGACCGGATTGGATACAATCCTCCTAATTCTGTCATGTTGTGACTTGGGTAGTGCTTTTTTAACATGACGTGGATGGTTGCTAGAATAAGAAAGTAAGCTGTTTCTGTCCGTGGACTTGACATATAAGTCAGTTTCCACTATACCGCCTGACCGTATAATTACGAGGGTATCCAAAAAATTAATAGATTGGTCACTATATTGTAAGGAGAAAGTGATGTTAGGTGTACTGGAATTTAAATCCGCATGAAAGCCCCGAAGAGCTTCAGCATCACCGGTCCAAATAAAAAACACGTCATCAATAAAACGTCTCCAAAAAATGACGTTTGATGAAAATAATGGATGACAGTATACATATGAAGTCTCATAGAAATCCATGAATATGTTGGCAAATGGGGGTGCAACGTTAGACCCCATTGCAGTGCCTTTCTTTTGTACATAGAACTGGTCCTAAAACAGGAAGTAGTTCTTAGTGAGGATGATGGTTAATGCATCGATACAAAATTGTAACTGATTGTCCGAGAAATTAGCATATGTAGTGACATATTTAGTGACATATTCAAGTCCTTCCTGATGGTCGATATTAGTGTATAAACTGGAAACATCCATGGTAACCAGTATGCTGTTGGAGGGTAGGGGACCTAAATCCCTAAGTAGTTGTAAAAAATGGGTAGTGTCTTTTAAATATGATTTCATGAAAGGTACCAATGGAGATAAGATCTTCTCCACTGTGATTGCCAGTGGTGATAAGACAGAATTAGTGGACGCCACTATAGGTCTTCCAGGGGGTCTAAGCAGATCTTTATGTATTTTTGGCAGTGTGTACAGCACTGGAATAACCGGATGGTGTTTAATAAGAAAATCCCCCAGTTTCTGGTCAATGACACCTAATGATAAATAATGTGATACTAAATTACTAATCTGTCTCCCAATTTCAAAAGTTGGATTGTTAGACACCGGCATATAGGTATTAGTATCATTCAATTGCGACAAAATCTCATTAATATAATAAGTTCGATCTAAGACCACAATCGCACCTCCTTTATCAGCAGGTTTTATAATTAAATTTCTATTGTTCTTTAAATCCATCAGTGATCTATATTCTTCCCTTGATAAATTATTTTTAACCTTAACAAGACCTTTATCTATAGACCCCAAAATTTCTTTAACAACCTCAATAAAAGTTTCCACAGGATGATAGGTTTTTGGTGGTTGAAATGAACTCGAGGTCCGCAGACCAAGGGATTTCAATGAAAAACCGGAGGATGTTTTTGTCAAATCAGGAGTAGTCTCAAAAGGTGTATTTGAGAAATGTACTTTAAGTCTCAGAGTTCTAAAGAATCGATGTAATTCCTGATCCACCTGAAATGTGTCAAAATGAGGCACCGGACAGAAGGTTAAACCTTTTTGAAGAAGTGTCATATCTGTGGAGGAAAGGTTCTGGGAAGAGATGTTATATACGATGTTGTTACTGGGAGAGACCTCCCTACCTGTGATCGCGTGGTCATTCTCTGTCGATCCATGTTTCCTCCTTCCCCTCCGCGTCTTCCTCGATATGTACGAGCACGACGTCCTTCTAAAAAAGATCCCCGGGAGGGACCGAAGTCGCTGTCCGAGCTGTTGGAGATAGAGTTGAAGCTTCTTTGAAATGTTCTGGGTCTTCGGAATCAGCCGGTAGAGCGCCATCGATAAACCTGGTTATTTCTATAATCATCAGCGTCTCTGAGAAATTTAACTCTTTTCTTCTCCTGAAGATTATTACGGAACTCATTGCTTTTTCATTTCTCCCCTGGTGTCATTACTAGACCAGTTATATGGTTAGATCTATGGGACTAAACTCACCCTTTTGGCGTCCATTTATAGTATATGGACGCTTTCACTTTGGCCTCCTGGGTTTTCTTCTTCTTTTTCTTTTGCTTTAGGGAGATCGAGCAGGGATATTTTGCTCAGTATCTTGTCTAGTGTATGTGTATGTGTGTATATGCACGCGTGTATACATGTGTATATTTTTGTATGCATGTGTATATGTGTGTATGTGTACACATGCTTTTTGGAGATATTCTTTTGATATTCTCGCGTTATTTTTGTAATATTTTGGTTATATTTTTGCAGTGTTTTTGCAATATTTTTGCAATTATTTTTTTCTATAATTTTTTATTTTTTTTTACATATTTTTCATATATTCTTTCACAACATTATATGGGATATATATTAACAGGGACACATACTGCAGTGTGAGCTGTTACATTAGTTTTTTCAAGCTTTGTGGTATCTGATTATGGATTTTTGAACATATTTGATACATATTTTTTCCTAACACAATGGTCTGTTGCTTGGAGATATATGTATATGATGGAGTCGTCATTTTACCAATGAGTATAAAATGTCTTCGTGTGTAAGCTTTATAATTGCATATGTATATACTTTATTTATTATGCTTTATTTTTATTTTTACATATTTTTGCTTTTTTATTTATTATTTTTGTTAGTAATTTGAATTTATATCGCCCTATTTAGGTATCTCTTGATAAAGGCTAATGCTATAGCCGAAACGTTGAAATATGATACCTATCTCATGTGGATCTTGATACCTACTTTATGTACCTTTTTGGTCCTTTTTGTGTGCATTTTGCTTGAATACGAAATGAAATAAATTTACATTTCTAATAAATTTCGCCGTGTTTGGAAAAACAGTGTGCCGGATTTTTTTCGAGACTATTAAGATATTTTTCCTGAGCACCTGTATATAACAGTCTGAGCCACTCCTTATCTGCTCTGCAATAAATTTACTGTTGTCAAATATTAACATCGTGCTTATTCAGTTTCTCACCATCATATAAGTAATCAGACCACTTAGAGCAAAAACTATATTTATTAGAATACAATTAGAATATAGCAAATAACTTGTATAAACTTTTCTAAACTCTTGTAAGTAAATATGCAATAAACACTGTTATGCAGTTAATAAGAAGAAATCTATAAATTTGTCCTCTGTCAGATCCTCCCTCATGGATGCCCTCGAATCTAATCTAATTATTCTGAGAGCAGAGAACAACCTCTCTACACTAACTTGGGTTGGTGGCAAAGCAGTAACCACTCGGGCAACATCTCTGACAATGTCCGGATACAGAGGAATCGCTTGTTGCACTGTTATTTTTGATGAACGGTCAAATTTCTCAATTTCTCTTAGTGCACATGAAACATTCTGCTGAAATGTACTGGCTGTGTTCTTTGATGGGGATGACCCTTCTATGCGGGAACGCTTTGCACGGTCCTTATGATCCAAATATTTTTCTAAATTAAATTCTTCATCAGTTGATGAGGGTGAAGATGTGGCAGGACGACCAAATTCTTCTTGTTCCTCCGGACTGTTCTGCAACCCTTTCATCCTTACTGCTTCTTTTCCTTTAGTTAGCTGTTGGTCATCTAGAAGAATCCAATGCATTGGGTGTACATAAACAGCTGCCAAAAGAATGATAATATCGCCCACCATTCCCAGGAGTAAGCTGCATTTGACATGGGCTCCTGAAATTTAAACAATTTATACCTTGTAATGGGCAACCTGTAAGACGAAACTTGGAAAATACGTGCTCCATGGAAGGCAAAAGCGAGCAGGACTAAAATACACCCAAGAAAGAAATATATAAACCAGGATAAAAGAGGAATTTCGATGATAAGGAAGATCTACCCCCTGCACAGGATTCAAGCAGCAGAGCATATGAAAGCTGGAAGACCCCAGAGCTAAACACCAAGAGGTAAGGCCATCTTTCTGCATCTCAAACCCTTTAGCATTGAACTGTATAGAATCAAAACCTATAGAATCTCCCCAGAAAACAAGCACAATATAAAATAAGCAACATGGAAAGAAATAATATTTTGGATAATGAAAATCCCAGCACTATAGCTAAGCCCCCTATAGAGGTCAGTGCCTCAGTCCCAGCAGATGGCAGGGTCTCAGGCGTCAAGGAGATAACATATCCCAGAGATCACAGGAGCATGGGAGAAAAAAAGGCCATAAAACATTGCATCATCAAAGAGGAACCAGAAACTCTCTTTGCAGACTTTACTAAGAAAGAGAATAGAAAGACAAATTATCTCTTCTATAGTGAGCAGCCTGAGGCATGGCACACAGCCTTGTGCAAATACTATAAAAACATTCTAAAAAATGGCATCAACAGGGGCCGACAAATCAGAGTAAAAGACCCACAAAACGAGGATATCTCACTGACCATCAATCTATACCACTCTGGCATAATAGTCATACAGGGCAATGAGGACAACCTCGAGGCATTTGAGGAAATCTTCCCTCATATCAAACTCAAGGCTCAAAAATATAAAATAGTAAAGCCAGCACGTAGAAAGAGTGATGGGCCCACACGTACAAAAAAGACCACCAGGGACCCCCCTGCAGCCCAAAGCCCTAATAATGCACTCCCCTCATTGGACACCCTCAGAGAATGCCTGTCCCAGCTGGAGAGGGACTTCACACTGCTTAAGGAACAGATCCAAAGACAGACAAATGACCCAACAGATGCAGAGATAACCAGACTGAGGTGTGTACTGGACTCAGCGGTGCAGGAAATCAAACATGAACTATATGAACTACGGCAAGAAAATGCTAAATTAAAAGGATAAATAGAAAACCTAAAGAGCCAGACACCACCCCTAACACAGGAGGGGGACCCAGGGAAGGAGACAGGTGAAGACACAATGAGAGCTAACAGCCAAACCACCACTAATTTAAATAACTGCCTATATATTGAGGGCAAAAGAGAAAATAACCAAGAACCACAGGATGGGCCAGACCCAAGCACCAAACAAACCCCAAGTCTAGAACAAAAGCAGACCACAACAACAGGACAGAGCAACAAGAAGAACGTAAACAGAATCTCCCATAGGAGCAGCCAACCAACATGTCCTGATATAGTCCTGATTATAGACTCCAATGGAAAATACCTCAATACAAGGCGACTCTTCCCAGGAAAAAAGGTCTCCAAAATCCGCTGCTCAACTATAGAACAAGCAAAGGCCGTAATTGACAATCCATATTTCACCAACCCAAACCACATCGTCATACATACTGGCACCAACAATCTCCAGGACCAACACCAGCAGGTAGCAGGACAATTGTGTCAGCTGGCAGAGACCACACAACAGAAGTTCCCCAGCAGCAAGATCATCCTGTCATCTCTGCTGCCAAGAAAAGATTCCTTCCAATACATCACCCAAGACGTCAACAGAGAATTAATAGCCAAGATCAATACGATGCTAGACATCACCCTGGCACAACATCCCATCATAAACCTCCACCACCTGTATGATGACAAACATCTTAACAACCAAGGAGTCAGCCTTCTTGCCAAAGAACTTAAAGACATTGTACTCAACAGAGTCCCTGGACCAAGAACCCATACAAACCGAAAACCTATAGGAAGAGCACCAACTAACAGACCTAAAATGGAATATGCTCAACGAACTGAAAACTGCAACCTGTATGGAAAACCAGTCTATGAGAGACACAAACCATGGAAGACACCACCCTCCCCACACAGAGTGAAACAGAGCAGTGAGCTGGCAGAAATAAAGACCATGATCAGCTCCATATGCAAGAAACTCACGCGACTGGACCAATTGCCTACAACAAGTTCACCAGTCAGCAACCCAAGATGTCCTATGCAGGACAGCCCATTACAAGGTATACAGCTACACAATGTCAACTCTAATCATTAGTAGCTGGAACATCCAGGGCCTGAACACCTCAGCCTTTGGATACAAGACAAATGACCCAGACTTTAACCAAAGACTGAAAGACATTGATATACAGATCCTCCTTGAAACATGGACTAAGGCCAATAATGAATCCTATGTCCCCATTGGATACAGGGAATTCTCTGTCTCTGCCCTGAAAAACAAAAACATCAAACAGGGCCGGAGCTCAGGAGGAATATTAGTATGGTACAAAGAAGAGCTCCATGAACATATCAGAGCAGTGAAGAGAGGAGACAGCCATATCTGGATAAGAATAAGCCGCTCCATCCTCACATCCGTGGCCGACATCTACCTCTGTGCAGTGTACGTAGCTCCTCCAGAGTCTCCATACTTCAACCCAGACAGCTTTGAGACCCTAAAGACTGAAGCTGCCCATTTCCAGACTCTTGGGAACGTTCTCATCTACGGAGACCTCAACGCAAGAACGGGAAGAGAAAGAGACTACCTGACCACTGATGGAAACATCTATATACTTGGAGCAGATACCGACTGTGACAACCCAGTGCACACCGACAGGAACAGCTATGATTGCACAGTTAATAAAAGTGGCAGAACGCTGTTGAACCTATGCCGAAGCCTTGGACTTCGTATCCTCAATGGCCGCACCAAGGGAGACTCACTGGGAAGACATACCCTAAACTCCCATGTGGGCAGCAGTGTGATAGACTATGCCATCACAGATATGGACCCTACAAATATTGGCGCCCTTATAGTCACCCCACAAACACATCTGTCAGACCATAACCAACTGCTCCTATACATCAAATCCACAAAGAAATCACCCTCACAAACCCCGCAAATGACCGGCCTCTTTAGCCTGCCACCATCCTTCAAATGGTCCAAGATGTCGGCCCCAAAATACAAAGATGCCATCAACAGACCAGAGATCAAGGAGAAGCTCCAATGTTTCCATAATAACGTGTATGAACTCAACCCAGAAGGAGTACACCTAGCGGTAAGAGACCTTAACGACATTCTATATGCCATGGCAGAAATGTCTGACCTGAAAAGAAGCATCAACAAGAGACCGAGTAAACAAAATCCCAACAACTGGTTTGACAAAGAATGCAAGACCATACAGAAGGCCCTAAGAATGGCCTCAAATAAAAAACACAGAGACCCCAATAACCCCACTCTGAGAGAAGCCTACCACACCGTACAACGAAATTACAAAGCCATCCTCAGAAAGAAAAAGCAAAACGACATCTCTACCAAACTCCTCCAACTCCAAGATGCCCTTGAAGACAACAAATTTTGGGAACTGTGGAATCACCTTGGATCCAACCAGAAAAGCAACAGCCTCCACATCCAGAGCGGCAACATCTGGCTCCAGTACTTCAAGGACCTCTACAATGACATCCCAAGTGAAGACCTGAACCTGGCACAAAGAGAGCTTGTGAAAAAACTGAAAGATATGGAGGAAAAGTTCAAAGATTTCCAAAATCCTCTGGATACACCAATCACACTGACAGAAATAACAGAAAGGATCACACAGATAAAAGGTAAAAAAGCCAGTGGTCCTGATGGGATCCTCCCAGAAATGCTGAAATACAGCCCTCCAGACATCCAGGCTGCGATAACAAAACTATTTAATATTGTACTGCAGGCCGGCTGCTTCCCCAAAAACTGGAACCAAGGCCTCATAACCCCTATACACAAAAATGGGGACAAGTACGACCCAGCAAACTACCGAGGGATATGTGTCAGCAGCAACCTGGGTAAACTCTTCAACTGCATCCTGAACAAGAGGATCCTCACCTTCCTCACCGAGCACAACGTCCTCAGCAAGAGCCAAGCAGGGTTCATGCCAAACCACCGCACCACTGACCACATCTACACTCTGCACAGCCTCATCAAGAGCCACGGCCACAATACAAAGAACGGGAAGATATACGCTTGTTTTGTGGACTTCAAGAAGGCCTTCGACTCAGTGTGGCACCCAGGACTATTCCTAAAATTGCTGGGGAGCGGAATAGGAGGCAAAACATATGATGTCATCCGAAGCTCCTACACAGAGAACAGTTGCAGTGTGAAGGTCAACGGAAGGAGGACGGCCTATTTCCAACAAAGTCGAGGAGTGAGACAGGGCTGCAGCCTCAGTCCAACGCTCTTTAACATCTACATCAATGAGCTGGCAGTGGCCCTAGAGTCCTCCTCAGCACCAGGACTCACCCTCCATGACACCCAGGTGAAATTTCTGCTGTATGCAGATGACCTCGTGCTGTTATCACCAACTGAGAAAGGCCTCCAAGATCATCTGAAAATCCTAGAGACCTTCAGCAGCACATGGGCACTGCCAATCAACAAGAAAAAAAACTAATATCATGGTGTTCCAGAAAAGAAAGCAGAAACCCACTGGCAATCCTACCTTTATGATAGACAACCGTCCACTTACTGAAACCAACAGGTACACCTACCTGGGCCTAGAACTCAGCCAGTCAGGGAGCTTCAAGCAAGCCATAGAGTCACTAAAAGACAAGGCATCCAAAGCCTTCTATGCCATCAGAAGGCGTCTGTACCACCTCAAGGGACCAGTAACCGTATGGCTAAAAAAATTTGACTCCATCATTGCCCCAATTCTTCTTTACGGTAGTGAGGTCTGGGGCCCAGTCTCATACCCAAACTGGTCAAAGTGGGACGCTGGGCCGACAGAAATATTCCACCTAGAGTTCTGCAAGCATCTTCTCCAAGTCCATCGGAGCACATCAAATAGCGCCTGCCGAGCAGAGCTGGGCAGATTCCCACTACACATCGCAATAAAGAAGAAGGCGCTGTCATTCAAGGCTCATCTACAAAGTAGCAGTCCCAGCTCCTACCATCACAAAGCCTTCCTACACCAGGAAGCCTCAGGAAGCCTCCCAAGAAAAAGTACCCAAAGCCAGTCTGACCAAGCCATCAACCTCCATGGCCTGACAAAAGGTGAAATCCAGAAAATGGTACACAAAGTCAAAGAGGAATATCTCAGCATCTGGAGGAATGACATAAACAAATCCCAGAAACTGACAATATACCGGAATCTACAGAGTGAGTACAAACTGGCCCCATATCTAGAGAAACTAGAAAACCCCAAAGATCGACAGATCCTGAGCCGGTACAGACTGAGCGCCCACAGCCTACTTATCGAATCCGGGCGGCACCGACAGAACTACAAGCCTCGAGAGAACAGACTCTGCCAGCAGTGCCCCCAGGAGGCCGTGGAGGATGAGGCCCACTTCCTGCTGAGGTGCCCCATATACTCCGCAGTGAGGGACACTCACTTCAAGAGGCTGTCTGATCTCCTCCCAGACTTCACCTCCAAGGAGGAGGAAGAGAAACTGCCGATAATACTGGGGGAAGAGGAAAGTGCAGTGGCCGTAGCAGCGGAATATGTCAGTGCCTGCCACAGACTAAGAGGAGCCTGATATGTCATGGACTCCCGTACCCCAACACTGGACATATCCCTATCCCCCGACTAAAGAGCCCGATATGTCATGGACTCCTATACCCCACCCTGGAAACATCCCCTATCCTCTAAAAGGAATTTGATATTCCCTGGACCTCTATATGCCCCCCCTCCCCCACCCCCGTATTTTTACCATATGCTTTGGCAATGCTAACATGTACTTAGTCCTGCCAATAAAGCTCATTTGAATTTGATGTTATTTTGTAATAGTAGCTCCTCTCTCCGTTTCATTGATGTATCAATGCCACTTGCAATTAACCCTCCTCTTTGGGACAGGCGAAACATCAGGTTCTTCCACTCCTGTAAGAAAATACCTGGAGTTAAGTCCTCTGCTTGTCATTTTTTAGTCACTATAAATGGGTGCTCTAGCAATTTTTCCAGCTCAGTCACCTGATTCCACTGACTTTCATTTAGCGTCAGTTGAGGGTTAGCCATATCTACAAAAAAGGTTTTCAGTTCAACCAAGCGCTGAATCATTAAGTAAGTACTGCCCCATCGTGTGGCTTGATCAATAATTGCCTCTTTTCCAGCACGTCTCTTCAAAATTTAGTCAACTTTAGGGGTTCTGGCAACAGTAGCCAATGTTCTCACCTTGCCAATCAGTGCAGCAGCATGTCCTTCCTGCAGACTGGCTCTTATAGCCGGCTGTAGCGTATGCACAACCCAGCGCATGTGATGAATGAAAGAACGTATTGACACAGTTCCAACAAGATCATCTAAACTATCATGTTGCCGTTCATCTGAAGCAACTTCAGTTTGCTCCTCAGTTACAACACTGTGTTCCTCTATGTCATACATTTCTGTGTCTGTGGACCCAGAATGCTCTTCTAGCTGCTGGTCACCATCATTACTCTCATTCATTAGCTTAATAGTACTTATCATATTTGAAGCATTGTCAGTTACGACAGAAAGAACTTGCTCTTTTTTAAGTTCATAGTCTTGCAGAACCTTTTCCACCAAGACCTGGAGAAACTCACTGGTGTGATGAGCTTTGGTGTCTTTTACTGCCAGTGTCTTGGTAACTATTTAGTAGCATAGTAACATAGTTAGTAAGGCCGAAAAAAGACATTTGTCCATCCAGTTCAGCCTATATTCCATCATAATAAATTCCCAGATCTACGTCCTTCTACAGAACCTAATACTTGTATGATACAATATTGTTCTGCTCCAGGAAGACATCCAGGCCTCTCTTGAACCCCTCGACTGAGTTCGCCATCACCACCTCCTCAGGCAAGCAATTCCAGATTCTCACTGCCCTAACAGTAAAGAATCCTCTTCTATGTTGGTGGAAATACCTTCTCTCTTCCAGACGCAAGGAATGCCCCCTTGTGCCCATCACCTTCCTTGGTATAAACAGATCCTCAGCGAGATATTTGTATTGTCCCCTTATATACTTATACATGGTTATTAGATCGCCCCTCAGTCTTCTTTTTTCTAGACTAAATAATCCTAATTTCGCTAATCTATCTGGTTATTGTAGTTTTCCCATCCCCTTTATTAATTTTGTTGCCCTCCTTTGTACTCTCTCTAGTTCCATTATATCCTTCCTGAGCACCGGTGCCCAAAACTGGACACAGTACTCCATGTGCGGTCTAACTAGGGATTTGTACAGAGGCAGTATAATGCTCTCATCATGTGTATCCAGACCTCTTTTAATGCACCCCATGATCCTGTTTGCCTTGGCAGCTGCTGCCTGGCACTGGCTGCTCCAGGTAAGTTTATCATTAACTAGGATCCCCAAGTCCTTCTCCCTGTCAGATTTACCCAGTGGTTTCCCGTTCAGTGTGTAATGGTGACATTGATTCCTTCTTCCCATGTGTATAACCTTACATTTATCATTGTTAAACCTCATCTGCCACCTTTCAGCCCAAGTTTCCAACGTATCCAGATCCATCTGTAGCAGAATACTATCTTCTCTTGTATTAACTGCTTTACATAGTTTTGTATCATCTGCAAATATCGATATTTTACTATGTAAACCTTCTACCAGATCATTAATGAATATGTTGAAGAGAACAGGTCCCAATACCGACCCCTGCGGTACCCCACTGGTCACAGCGACCCAGTTAGAGACTATACCATTTATAACCACCCTCTGCTTTCTATCACTAAGCCAGTTACTAACCCATTTACACACATTTTTGTCACAAACAAATCGAACATTGATGGCAAAATAGTTCGCTCTGTGACGTGTGCAGGCATCCATTTTAAGAAACAGAAAGCGTCCCTTGAGAGTTTTTTTAAGTTCTTGCTTTTGTTTAAAAGCTTCTTCGATTACTAATTTTCTAATACTCTCTCTCTCCAGAGAAACACCAAGCTTGCGGGCCATTTCCCCATTCAGACACATAAAAGCTGGTCGTGAAAATAATGAAATAGGCACACTATCCTTTACAACAAGCTCTATGATCTGTTTTTTAAATGTATCTACTGTCATTGTCACAGTAACTTTGTCACTGACAAAATATCTTGCAACTGATGGCTGCAAAGTTCTCTGCTGTATAAATCCCTAGGCAGGGAATGCAGCAGCAATTTTAGAGTAATTTAGAATAGTGAGATCAAAAAAATTTGTTTGCCTTTCTGTCCTGCTAACTTTCTACCAATCATTCCACCACAGATCTTTTTTTCTGCCATCGTAGCTCCGTTGTCTGCGCTCCAGATCGGCACATCTGGTTACCATGTTTTGATGTCCTGCATACAGTGCAGAAGTCATGCGTGTCATGACGTTGCAACATATGCTGTAACTATAGAATGTGCAGTATTCTCCAAGGTCTGGTCACAGCTGGAAATCCCCACCTAGAGAAAAGAAACTGAAGATGCACCAAAGTTATGGTGGAAACAAGAGCTGTCCAGGACCGGCGAGCAGCCAAACAGGTGAAAGGTGAGATGAGTTTTTTTTTTTTTTACTTTTTTCCCGACCTGCTATGGTCCAGTAACATGGGGATCAGATAGCCACGTTCCTCCTGAATTAAAAAAAAACTACTATATATGTATACTAAAATATGAAAAAATACCAAACTTTATTCAATAACAACCGTACAATAGCATATGATCATAGTGTAAAATACAGGGAAAGCACACCCACCCATAAGATACCATCATACATAAAACGCACACCCACAGGATATATATGACAACACACGATCATATATTGGGACAATGCAGGCACACAAACTAACCAAATGGAACTGATACAGATCTATAATGACCCCCAGCCCGATCACTGCCCACAGGGAAACCTCGCTTAGTCATGTGGAATTTACATCTGTACAACAGACCTCATATCCAGTATATCCTACTACCCAAAGTATCCCCATGCCCCCATAGTCTGTAGCATACACGGCTCCAAAGCCCTATAGTACCTAAAGGATATCTGCATAATCACCTGCTCCAGACGGTGGGGGGAGTGTTGTCAGTCCTGCGGTAGCGCGTCCGCCCCGACGCGCGTTTCGGTCACCTTTTATTTTTTGGGGGGTGGGAGTGATTTATTTCTTTGCTTTCACCTGCCTTCTGGAATCATGCAAAAGACTACCATTTGTTGAATTATGTTGCTAACAGTAAGGGTAAGTTAAATTTGCAAATATAATATTAAATCTGAATATATCCAATAGCAGAAGTTCAAGGGCTGCATGTACTTTTACTTAGTGTTTTTTTTTGCTGAGCATGTTTCAGTTATTTAAATTATCATGCAGATTATTCAATTGTTAAAATAACTTGTAAAAACCCCTCCACTAAATGTAAAATTTGACATCTATTCTACATTTGCTTCAATTTGTAATAAATATGAATCAAGTCTCGCATAACTATCCAGCTTGTGCCTGTGAGATTTCTGCAGAGAAGTTTGACCTTGTGGTCAGGTTGTCGATATCTGCAGAATAGCGTAATATAAACTCCTCTGGCATCCTAGACCTCAAGTGGAAAAGTAAGGATAATGCATTATAATTAGTGTTGAGCGATACCGTCCGATACTTGAAAGTATCGGTATCGGATAGTATCGGCCGATACCCGAAAAATATCGGATATCACCGATACCGATATCCGATACCAATACAAGTCAATGGGACATCAAGTATCGGAATGTATCCTCATGGATCCCAGGGTCTGAAGGAGAGGAAACTCTCCTTCAGGCCCTGGGATCCATATTAAAGTGTAAAATAAAGAATTAAAATAAAAAATATTGTTATATTCACCTCTCCGGCGGCCCCTGGACATCAGCGGGAGGATCCGGCGTCCGGCACGGCTTCTTTCTTCAAAATGCGCGCCTTCAGGACCTGTGGAATGACGTCCCGGCTTCTGATTGGTCGCGTGCCGCCCATGTGACCGCCACGCGACCAATCAGAAGCCGCGACGTCATTCCTCAGGTCCTAAAAGGCGCTCATTTTAGGACTTTAGCTGAGGAATGACGTCGCGGCTTCTGATTGGTCGCGTGGCGGTCACATGGGCGGCACGCGACCAATCAGAAGCCGGGACGTCATTCCACAGGTCCTGAAGGCGCGCATTTTGAAGAAAGAAGCCGTGCCGGACGCCGGATCCTCCCGCTGATGTCCAGGGGCCGCCGGAGAGGTGAATATAACAATATTTTTTATTTTAATTCTTTATTTTACACTTCCGATACCGATACCCGATATCACAAAAATATCGGATCTCGGTATCGGAATTCCGATACCGCAAGTATCGGCCGATACCCGATACTTGCGGTATCGGAATGCTCAACACTAATTATAATGTTATACCAAATAAATGTTTACCTTACTTTACAAGATTACTTTTTGGGTGAGAGTTTCTATTGTGATTCAAGCATGCTGGTGGCAGCATCATCCTGTTTGGATGCTTTTCTTCAACAGGAACAGTGGAGCTGGTCAGAGTTGATTGGAAATTAAAATTAAGAAGTTTAACAGTTAACATGCAACAAGAAAGCTGGTGTGTAATTACATTGTGTGCAGAATTATTCGGCAAGTTGTATTTTGATCACATGATACTATTTATACATGTTGTACAACTCCAAGCTGTTCAGACTTGAGAGCCAACTACCAATGCAGTAAATCAGGTGATGTGCATCTCTACAATGAGGAGGGGTGTTGTCTAATGACATCAAAGCCCTATATAAAGTGTGCGTAATTATTAGGCAACTTCCTTGTCATCATAAAGAAAGGTGGCTACTAATTTTTTTTTTGTGTTTTTGCATGTCAGAAATGTTTATTTCTAAATTTTGTGCACTTATATTGGTTTGCCTGGTGACAATAAACAAGTGAGATTGGAACATATTTGGTTTTTATTAAAGGGAAGGTGCCACCAGTTTTCTTGTATTTTGTTTTTTTGTGAAATTAAGCTTAAAATAGTAATTAAAATGTATTAATGCAATGTTTGCACTGTTTGCAAACATTTCTATATGAAAAATATTATATATTTTTCTACAAATATACATATTTACCACTAGAGGGAGCATTTTCCGTTTTAGACCTCAAGCAGCTATAGTAAGATTTAGCAGCTCTGCCCCAGGGATATTGGACCACCCAAAAGGGGAGGGAAATGGTGATGTCAGCAGTTACTGCCCCAACAGTAAGAATGAAGAGCAGCATCACAGGGCAGAGCCATTTTGTGTGTGACTGCCCTGTGACCTGCTATCACCAGCAGTTACTGCATCAGAGGAGCAGAACACAGTGGGCTCAGCAGTATTTTTTGTGAATAACATTCTTGCCATCCCCTTTCCCCCACCTTAATCCCTGTCCTGTCAGCTGCCCTGCTCCCTCTCTGCAGGCTGTGAGTGCAGCTTACCGGAGATTACAGGGACTGTGTGTGAGGGGGAGGCAGAGACACAGCAGGAGAAGCACACAGGGCAGCATGTGAGGAGCAGAGGACGTGTGCCTGCTTGGAGTACAGAGGAGCAGTGAGGGCTTCTTCTGTCCTGTGATAGAGAGCACAGGGCTATAATAAAATGGCAGCTAGTCACACCTACAGCAGTGAGTTGTGCAGCCCACAGAGGCGTGCCCAGCTCACTGCTAATGCTGCTGCAATGTTACAGATAGGGTCAGCGCCGGTCTATTATCTCCTATGTCCATGGGGTGCCGTAATCTGACACTGATAGTGCCCTGCTACTGCTGCAAAACCAAGATGTCAGCCCCCAGTGCATTCTTTAAACTCATATAACACATGAAATCTGTTTCACATGCATTTCAAATTTGCTTATAGCAGCATGTTATGCTACATTACAGTGATTTATTAACCCCTTTCTGACATTAGACGTACTATCCCGTCGAGGTGGGGTGGGCCCCTATGACCACCGACGGGATAGTATGTCATATGCGATCGGCAGCGCTCACGGGGGGAGCGCTGCCGATCGCGACCGGGTGTCAGCTGCCTATCGCAGCTGACATCCGGCACTATGTGTCAGCAGCGGTCACGGACTGCCCCCGACACATTAACCCCCGGCACACCGCGATCAAAGATGATCGCGATGTGCCGGCGGTACAGGGAAGCATCGCGCAGGGAGGGGGCTCCCTGCGGGCTTCCCTGAGCCCCCTGCAGCAACGCGATGTGATCACGTTGCTGTGAGGGTCTTACCTCCCTCCCTGCCTACTCCAGTCCCGGATCCAAGATGGCCGCGGATCCGGGTCCTGCAGGGAGGGAGGTGGCTTCACCGAGCCTGCTCAGAGCAGGCACTGTGAAGGCTGCAGCCCTGTAAGTAAGATCGGTGATCTGACAGAGTGCTATGCAAACTGTCAGATCACCGATCTCTGATGTCCTCCCCTGGGACAAAGCAAAAAAAAGTGAGAAAAATAAATTTCCAAATATGTAAAAAAAAAAAAAAAAATTTCCTAAATAATGAAAAAAATATATATATATTATTCCCATAAATACATTTCTTCATCTAAATTAAAAAAAAAACAATAAAAGTACACATATTTAGTATCGCCGCGTCCATAACGACCCAACCTATCAAACTGGCCCACTAGTTAACCCCTTCAGTAAATACCGTAAGAAAAAAAAAAGGCAAAAAACAACGCTTTATTATCATACCGCCGAACAAAAAGTGGAATAACACGCGATCAAAAAGACAGATATAAATAACCATGGTACCACTGAAAACGTCATCTTGTCCCGCAAAAAACGAGCTGCCATACAGCATCATCAGCAAAAAAATAAAAAAGTTATAGTCCTGAGAATAAAACGATGCAAAAATAATTATTTTTTCTGTAAAATAGTTTTTATTGTATAAAAGAGCCAAAACATAAAAAAAGATATAAATGAGGTGTCGCTGTAATCGTACTGACCTGAAGAATAAAACTGATTTATCAATTTTACCAAACGCGGAACGGTATAAACGCCTCCCCCAAAAGAAATTCATGAATAGCTGGTTTTTGGTCATTCTTCCTCACAAAAATCGGAATAAAAAGCGATCAAAAAATGTCACATGCCCGAAAATGTTACCAATAAAAACGTCAACTCGTCCCGCAAAAAACAAGACCTCACATGACTCTGTGGACCAAAATATGGAAAAGTTATAGCTCTCAAAATGGGGTAACGCAAAAAATATTTTTTGCAATAAAAAGCGTCTTTCAGTGTGTGACGGCTGCCAATCATAAAAATCCGCTAAAGAACTCACTATAAAAGTAAATCAAACCCCCCTTCATCACCCCCTTAGTTAGGGAAAAATTAAAAAAATGTATTTATTTCCATTTTCCCATTAGGGCTAGGGTTAGGGCTAGGGTTAGGGCTAGGGTTAGGGTTAGGGCTAGGGTTAGGGTTAGGGCTAGGGTTAGGGTAAGGGCTAGGGTTAGGGCTAGGGCTAGGGTTAGGGCTATGGTTAGGGCTAAGGTTAGGGCTAGGGTTAGGGCTAGGGTTAGTGCTAGGGTTAGGGCTAGGGTTAGGGTTGGGGCTACAGTTAGGGTTGGGGCTAAAGTTAGGGTTAGGGTTTAGATTACATTTGCAGTTGGGAATAGGATTGGGATTAGGGTTAGGGGTGTGTCAGGGTTAGGGCTAGGGTTAGGGCTAGGTTTAGGGCTAGGGTTAGGGCTAGGGTTAGGGCTAGGGTTAGGGTTGGGGCTAAAGTTAGGGTTGGGGCTAAAGTTAGGGTTAGGGTTTAGATTACATTTACAGTTGGGAAAAGGGTTGGGATTAGGGTTAGGGGTGTGTCAGGGTTAGAGGTGTGGTTAGGGGTACCGTTGGAATTAGGGTTAGGGATGTGTTTGGATTAGGGTTTCAGTTATAATTGGGGGGTTTACACTGTTTAGGCACATCAGGGGCTCTCCAAACACGAAATGGCGTCTGATCTCAATTCCAGCCAATTCTGCGTTGAAAAAGTATAACAGTGCTCCTTCCCTTCCGAGCTCTCCCGTGTGCCCAAACAGGGGTTTACCCCAACATATGAGGTATCAGCGTAATCAGGACAAATTGGACAACAACTTTTGGGGTCCAATTTTTCCTGTTACATTTTGGGAAAATTCAAAACTGGGGGCTAAAAAATAATTTTTGTGGGAAAAAAATGATTTTTTATTTTCACGTCTCTGCGTTATAAACTGTAGTGAAAGACTTGGGGGTTCAAAGTTCTCACAACACATCTAGATGAGTTCCCTGGGGGGTCTAGTTTCCAATATGGGGTCACTTGTGGGGGGTTTCTACTGTTTAGGTACATTAGGGGCTCTGCAAACGCAATGTGACCCCTGCAGACTATTACATCTAAGTCTGCATTCCAAATGGCACTCCTTCCCTTCCGAGCCCTCCCCTGCGCCCAAACGGTGGTTCCCCCCACATATGGGGTATCAGCGTACTCAGGACAAATTGGACAACAACTTTTGGGGTCGAATTTCTCCTTTCATTCCAAAAATTCCTGTGAAGCACCAGAAGGGTTAATAAACTTCTTGAATATGGTTTTGAGCACCTTGAGGGGTGCAGCTTTTAGAATGGTGTCACACTTGGTTATTTTCTATCATATAGACCCCTCAAAATGACTTCAAATGAGATGCGGTCCCTAAAAAAAAAATGGTGTTGTAAAAATGAGAAATTGCTGGTCAACTTTTAACCCTTATAACTCCCTAACAAAAAAAAATGTTGGTTCCAAAATTGTGCTGATGTAAAGTAGACATGTGAGAAACGTTACTTATTAAGTATTTTGTGTGACATATCTCTGTGATTTAATTGCATAAAAATTCAAAGTTGGAAAATTGCAAAATTTTCATAATTTTCGCCAAATATCCATTTTTTTCACAAATAAACGCAGGTACTAGCAAAGAATTTTTTACCACTATCATGAAGTACAATATCACAAATAGATTAATGGCTGCACTCAAAATTAATCTGTGCTAGAGCAAGGAAATGTGTGATACATGAAATGGGAATAGCATAATGGCTTGTGAAATATATGAAAAAACACATGAGATTCTTAGCACACATAAGCTACATAAGCAGGCTGTGCTATGTTATTAGCCATAGGTAAGTGTTCACACTAGGCAGTCAGCTCAGGTACCCATCCGTTCTGAGATTACCTTGACGATTGGTGGATGGGCTCACAACTTTCGGCCAAATCTTGTGCTAAGAA
Source organism: Ranitomeya imitator (assembly GCF_032444005.1). Classification (NCBI taxonomy): domain Eukaryota; kingdom Metazoa; phylum Chordata; class Amphibia; order Anura; family Dendrobatidae; genus Ranitomeya; species Ranitomeya imitator. The sequence continues at coordinate 827,690,107 of NC_091284.1, forward strand.
TCTCATGTGTTTTTTCATTTTCATTTACACTCTCCTGCTGAAAGTCCAAGCCAGGTGGGCTGGACACGTGGTCCGAATGCCGGACAGCCGACTACCGAAACAACTGCTGTACGGAGAACTGTGCCAAGGAAAGCGAGCAGTTGGGGGGCAGAAGAAGCGCTACAAAGACTGCCTTAAGGTGTCTCTCAAAAACCTGGAAGTCAACACCAATGAATGGGAAGAGCTTGCCCTAGATCGTCCAGGTTGGCGGGGCAGGATCACCTCAGGAGCACGTGCAGCTGAAGATAGGAAAATCTGTGACGCAAAAAGAAAGCGTGCTGTACGCAAGGCACAAGCAGAACCTGGTGTACTGACCACATCTGCTTTCGTATGTCAAGTATGTGGGCGAACCTTCAGGGCCCGGATTGGACTCATCAGCCACCTCCGGACCCATAACTATTAATTCTCTTCTAACCCTGAAGTCATGGTCATCTTCGAAAACGAAGGACGAACATCATCATCAGGTAAGTGTTCACACTAGGCAGTCAGCTCAGGTACCCATCCGTTCTGAGATTACCTTGACGATTGGTGGATGGGCTCACAACTTTTGGCCAAATCTTGTGCTAAGAATCTCATGTGTTTTTTCATATATTTCACAAGCCATTATGCTATTCCCATTTCATGTATCGCACATTTCCTTGCTCTAGCACAGATTAATTTTGAGTGCAGCCATTAATCTATTTGCTATATGACTTTTTTGGTTATGCACCAGTTCAGATTAGATTGCTGTTCAGTCAGTTTTTCTATATTTACTATGAAGTACAATATGTCACGAGAAAACAATGTCAGAATCACTGGGATCCGTTGAAGCGTTCCAGAGTTATAACCTCATAAAGGGACAGTGGTCAGAATTGTAAAAATTGGCCCGGTCATTAACGTGCAAACCACCCTTGGGGGTAAAGGGATTAATGACCTACAAATGCGGTACCTTCCCTTTAAGTTGCCTAATAATTCTGCACAGTAATAGTTACCTGCACAAACAGAAATCCTCATTAGATAGCCAAATCTAAAAAAAACCCACTCCAACTTCCAAAAATATTAAGCTTTGATATTTATGAGTTTGTTAGGTTGATTGCGAACATAGTTGTTGATCAATAATAAAAATAATCCTCTAAAATACAACTTGCCTAATAATTCTGCACACAGTGTACAACATGGTGCCAACTCATGATGTGCGTTTCGGCTGCGTGGCTTCTTCTGGGGGGAGTGGCCACTATTATACTGCTTATTACTTCTTCATTTTCATTCGTCACATGCCGGAAAGTATCTCTGCAACATTGCTTCTATATATATATATTAACAGGTGTACTATAATACTTTTTCTGCCTCTATTAGTAATATAGTGCCATCCATTGGATGACTCACATTTTTTATTGGTATGTATTTATATTTCTATTTACTCAATAAAATTACATCATTTTATACTACTGGTTCTTTCTGCATGTTTTTACTATAGGTTATGTTTTGTTATAGTTCTGAACCTTTATTATTTTCCTTGGTTATACTTTGGCACACTTATTCTCTTGAAACTTACTATTCCTTACATTCCACCTTTGTCCTTTTTGGACTTATGTGCCTTGACCTATTGCTTTAATATGTTTCTACTCCTGTTTAGTATGTGTTGCAACATACAGTTAGGTCCATATATATTTGGACAGAGACAACATTTTTCTAATTTTGGTTATAGACATTACCACAATGAATTTTAAACAAAACAATTAAGATGCAGTTGAAGTTCAGACTTTCAGCTTTCATTTGAGGGTATCCACATTAAAATTGGATGAAGGGTTTAGGAGTTTCAGCTCCTCAACATGTGCCACCCTGTTTTTAAAGAGACCAAAAGTAATTGGACAGATTAAATAATTTTAAATAAAATGTTCATTTTTAGTACTTGGTTGAAAACTTTTTGTTGGCAATGACTGCCTGAAGTCTTGAACTCATGGACATCACCAGACGCTGTGTTTACTCCTTTTTGATGCTCTGCCAGGCCTTCAGTGTGATGGTTTTCAGTGGTTGTTTGTTTGTGGCCGTTCTGTCTGAAGTTTAGTCTTTAACAAGTGAAATGCTGCTCAATTGGGTTGAGATCAGGTGACTGACTTGACCATTCCAGAATATTCCACTTCTTTGCTTTAATAAACTCCTGAGTTGCTTTGGCTTTATGTTTTGGGCCATTGTCCATCTGTAGTATGAAACGATGACCAATCAGTTTTGCTGCACTTGGCTGGATCTGAGCACACAGTATGGCGGCTCTGAATACCTCAGAATTCGTTCGGCTGCTTCTGTCTTGTGTCACATCATCAATAAACACTAGTGACCCAGTGCCACTGGCAGCCATGCATGCCCGCGCCATCACACTGCCTCCGCCGGGTGTTACAGATGATGTGGTATGCTTTGGATCATGAGCTGTACCACGCCTTCACCATACTTTTCTCTTTCCATCATTCTGGTAGAGGTTGATCTTGGTTTCATCTGTCGTAAGAATGTTGTTCCAGAACTGTGCGGCTTTTTTAGATTTTTTTTAGCAAAGTCCAGTCTAGCCTTTTTATTCTTGATGCTTATGAGTGGCTGCACCGTGCAGTGAACCCTCTGTAGTTACTTTCATGCAGTCTTCTCTTTATGGTAGATTTGGATATTGATCCGCCGACCTCCTGGAGAGTGTTGTTCACTTGGTTGGCTGTTGTGAAGGGGTTTCTCTTCACCATGGAGATTATTCTGCGATCATCCACCACTGTTGTCTTCTGTGGGCGCCCAGGTCTTTTTGCATTGATGAGTTCACCAGAGCTTTCTTTCTTTCTCAGGATGGACCAAACTGTAGATTTTGCCACTCCTAATATTGTAGCAATTTCTCGGATGGGTTTTTTCTGTTTTCGCAGCTTAAGGATGGCTTGTTTCACCTGCATGGAGAGCTCCTTTGACCGCATGTTTACTTCACAGCAAAACCTTCCAAATGCAAGCACCACACCTCAAATCAACTCCAGGCCTTTTATCTGCTTAATTGAGAATGAGATAATGAAGGGATTGCCCACATCTGTCCATGAAATAGCCTTGGAGTCAATTGTCCAATTACTTTTGGTCCCTTTAAAAACAGGGTGGCACATGTTAAGGAGCTGAAACTCCTAAACCCTTCATCCAATTTTAATGTGGATACCCTCAAATGAAAGCTGAAAGTCTGAACTTCAACTGCATCTGAATTGTTTTGCTTAAAATTCATTGTGGTAATGTCTATAACCAAAATTAGAAAAATGTTGTCTCTGTCCAAATATATATGGACCTAACTGTATGTGTATACCTGCAGTATGTGGTTATGCATGCAGTTACTGTATCTATGGTCTTTTTGTCATTATGTAAAGACTTCTAATAATCCCATTCCACTCTAAAAAATCGTATATACTGTATAGACTTAGGTAGATGTTAAAATGTATGTTTCCCTTTCAGCATACTAATAACATAACCATTAGCATTCAGGGCATGATACGTTTTTTGAAGGGCGAGCATGTTTTTTAACAATTAGATATGATTCCAAAATCAAAGTTCAGAATCTGCAATTGGTTCTTAAGCATAGAATAAGTGGATAATCAGTTTCTAGGATTGAATTTAGATAGATGGAATGTCCCAAAAAGAAGCAACACAATCAAAACCTGTTTAAAATTCCTCCAATAGTCTAGAATGAACAACTCTGCCATTGCTTGTGATGATAATTAGGTTTTGCTGCTGTTGACCCAGCCCCTAGAACATTTCTATTGCTGCTCGTATAGATGCCAAGACGTGTCTGCATCTTATTCATGACCAATGTATAATACCAGTTGCTATTGTGCTGAATATGATTTGGTGCTTCAATGTACAGTACTTTTTAAACATAGAGTCAAATCCTGTATAATTTGCGAGAAAGCCTATTGTTTAAAAGCTATGAAGAATGCTTCAGTAAAGAGCAAGATTGAACCTGGTACAGAAACCCAAAAAATAATTAATAAATTATAATTTATAGAAAAATTCTGTCTATGAGATCATTATCAAATATTTATGAATACTGTTCTTTCAAAAATAATCCCATTTAATCCACAGGTCATACCAAAGGATTCATGTACAATTGAGTTCCTTATGACCAAAGTTGCATTTCCCATTTTAGCTATTCAAGGTTATTGAGCTAATAAAAACATTTATTAATAGGTAGAGACCATACTGTATATACATATTTATTTATTAAAACAAATAATTAACAGCATGATCTTTAAAGTTAAATCACTTGTCCGGACATTCAGTATAATTCATGTTTGCACTTAAGCTGCAAAATGCTGGCAGTTTGTAATATACTCACTGTCAGCATTCTGCAGTTTCCTAGCTAACAAACGTCGTTATGTAACCAACCTAACTCCTGATTCTGGAGGAGCTGATCACGCCCCAACTAGTGTTTTCCTGACTGGAGTCAGGTCGTAATGTCACAACTGACATTATATAAAGGCACAGATGATTGACTGTTATGTTTGCTAATGACAGGTGTTATGAAGGCAATCCAGAAACACAGTGTGCTTAGCGATCAGAGCGCACACAGTGATCTGACAAATACCCAAAAATACAAGAACGAGCTCTAAGACGTGGAAACTCTGTAGACTGCACACCTGATCCTATCCTAAACACAACTAAAAGCGGCTGTGGATTGCGCCTAACAACTACCTAGGCAACTCGGCACAGCCTAAGAAACTAGCTAGCCTGAAGATAGAAAAATAGGCCTGACTTGCCCCAGAGAAATTCCCCAAAGGAAAAGGCAGCCCCCCACATATAATGACTGTGAGTAAGATGAAAAGACAAAACGTAGGGATGAAATAGATTCAGCAAAGTGGGGCCTGATATTCTAGGACAGAGCGAGGACAGTAAAGCGAACTTTGCAGTCTACAAAAAACCCTAAAGCAAAACCACACAAAGGGGGCAAAAAAAACCCACCGTGCCGAACTAACGGCACGGCGGTACACCCTTTGCGTCTCAGAGCTTCCAGCAAAACAAAAGACAAGCTGGACAGAAAAAAAGCAACAAAAAAGCAAAAAGCACTTAGCTATACAGAGCAGCAGGACACAGGAACAATCAGGAGAAGCTCAGATCCAACACTGAAACATTGACAAGGAGCAAGGATAGCAGCATCAGGCGGAGTTAAGTAATGAAGCAGTTAACGAGCTCACCAGAACACCCGAGGGAGGAAGCCCAGAAGCTGCAGCACCACCCGTGACCACAGGAGTGAACCCAGCCACAGAACTCACAACAGTACCCCCCCTTGAGGAGGGGTCACCGAACCCTCACCAGAGCCCCCAGGCCGACCAGGATGAGCCGCATGAAAGGCACGAACAAGATCGGAAGCATGAACATCAGAGGCAAAAACCCAGGAATTATCTTCCTGAGCATAACCCTTCCATTTAACCAGATACTGGAGTTTCCGTCTAGAAACACGAGAATCCAAAATCTTCTCCACAATATACTCCAATTCCCCCTCCACCAAAACCGGGGCAGGAGGCTCAACAGATGGAACCATAGGTGCCACGTATCTCCGCAACAACGACCTATGGAATACATTATGTATGGAAAAGGAGTCTGGGAGGGTCAAACAAAAAGACACAGGATTGAGAACCTCAGAAATCCTATACGAACCAATAAAACGAGGTTTAAATTTAGGAGAGGAAACCTTCATAGGAATATGACGAGAAGATAACCAAACCAGATCCCCAACACGAAGTCGGGGACCCACACGGCGTCTGCGATTAGCGAAAAGTTGAGCTTTCTCCTGGGACAAGATCAAATTGTCCACTACCTGAGTCCAGATCTGCTGCAACCTATCCACCACAGAATCCACACCAGGACAGTCCGAAGACTCAACCTGTCCTGAAGAGAAACGAGGATGGAACCCAGAATTGCAAAAAAATGGAGAAACCAAGGTAGCCGAGCTGGCCCGATTATTAAGGGCGAACTCAGCCAACGGCAAAAAGGACACCCAATCATCCTGGTCTGCAGAAACAAAACATCTCAGATATGTTTCCAAGGTCTGATTGGTTCGTTCGGTCTGGCCATTAGTCTGAGGATGGAAAGCCGAGGAAAAGGATAGGTCAATGCCCATCCTACCACAAAAGGCTCGCCAAAACCTTGAAACAAACTGGGAACCTCTGTCAGAAACAATATTCTCAGGAATGCCATGCAACCGAACCACATGCTGAAAGAACAAAGGTACCAAATCAGAGGAGGAAGGCAATTTAGCCAAGGGCACCAGATGGACCATTTTAGAAAAGCGATCACAGACCACCCAAATGACTGACATCTTTTGAGAAACGGGAAGGTCAGAAATGAAATCCATCGAAATATGTGTCCAAGGCCTCTTTGGGACTGGCAAGGGCAAAAGCAACCCACTGGCACGAGAACAGCAGGGCTTAGCCCTAGCACAAATCCCACAGGACTGCACAAAAGTACGTACATCCCGTGACAGAGATGGCCACCAGAAGGATCTAGCCACTAACTCTCTGGTACCAAAGATTCCAGGATGACCAGCCAACACCGAACAATGAAGTTCAGAGATAAGTTTATTAGTCCACCTATCAGGGACGAACAGTTTCTCTGCTGGACAACGATCAGGTTTATTCGCCTGAAATTTTTGCAGCACCCGCCGCAAATCAGGGGAGATGGCAGACACAATGACTCCTTCCTTGAGGATACCCGCTGGCTCAGATAAACCCGGAGAGTCGGGCACAAAACTCCTAGACAGAGCATCCGCCTTCACATTTTTAGAGCCCGGAAGGTACGAAATCACAAAGTCGAAGCGGGCAAAAAATAACGACCAACGGGCCTGTCTAGGATTCAAGCGCTTGGCAGACTCGAGATAAGTCAAGTTCTTATGATCAGTCAATACCACCACGCGATGCTTAGCTCCTTCAAGCCAATGACGCCACTCCTCGAATGCCCACTTCATGGCCAGCAACTCTCGATTGCCCACATCATAATTACGCTCAGCGGGCGAAAACTTCCTGGAAAAGAAAGCACATGGTTTCATCACTGAGCAATCAGAACCTCTCTGTGACAAAACCGCCCCTGCTCCAATCTCAGAAGCATCAACCTCGACCTGGAACGGAAGAGAAACATCTGGCTGACACAACACAGGGGCAGAACAAAAACGACGCTTCAACTCCTGAAAAGCTTCCACAGCAGCAGAAGACCAATTAACCAAATCAGCACCCTTCTTGGTCAAATCGGTCAATGGTTTGGCAATGCTAGAAAAATTACAGATGAAGCGACGATAAAAATTAGCAAAGCCCAGGAACTTTTGCAGACTTTTCAGAGATGTCGGCTGAATCCAATCCTGAATGGCTTGGACCTTAACTGGATCCATCTCGATAGTAGAAGGGGTAAAGATGAACCCCAAAAATGAAACTTTCTGCACACCGAAGAGACACTTTGATCCCTTCACAAACAAAGAGTTAGCACGCAGGACCTGAAAAACCATTCTGACCTGCTTCACATGAGACTCCCAATCATCTGAGAAGATCAAAATGTCATCCAAGTAAACAATCAGGAATTTATCCAGATACTCACGGAAGATGTCATGCATAAAAGACTGAAACACAGATGGAGCATTGGCAAGTCCGAACGGCATTACTAGATACTCGAAATGACCCTCGGGCGTATTGAATGCAGTTTTCCATTCATCTCCTTGCCTGATTCTCACCAGATTATACGCACCACGAAGATCTATCTTAGTGAACCAACATAGCCCCCTTAATCCGAGCAAACAAGTCAGATAACAATGGCAAGGGATACTGAAATTTAACAGTGATCTTATTAAGAAGGCGGTAATCAATACACGGTCTCAGCGAACCATCCTTCTTGGCTACAAAGAAGAACCCTGCTCCCAGTGGTGATGACGATGGGCGAATATGTCCCTTCTCCAGGGATTCCTTCACATAACTGCGCATAGCGGCGTGTTCGGGCACGGATAAATTAAATAATCGACCTTTAGGGAATTTACTACCAGGAATCAAATTGATAGCACAATCACAATCCCTATGCGGAGGTAGAGCATCGGACTTGGGCTCTTCAAATACATCCTGATAATCAGACAAGAACTCTGGGACCTCAGAAGGGGTGGATGACGAAATCGACAAAAATGGAACATCACCATGTACCCCCTGACAACCCCAGCTGGATACCGACATGGAATTCCAATCCAATACTGGATTATGGGTTTGTAGCCATGGCAACCCCAACACGACCACATCATGCAGATTATGCAACACCAGAAAGCGAATAACTTCCTGATGTGCAGGAGCCATGCACATGGTCAGCTGGGCCCAGTATTGAGGTTTATTCTTGGCCAAAGGTGTAGCATCAATTCCTCTCAATGGAATAGGACACCGCAAAGGCTCCAAGAAAAACCCACAACGTTTAGCATAATCCAAATCCATCAGATTCAGGGCAGCGCCCGAATCCACAAACGCCATGACAGAAAACGACGACAAAGAACATATCAAGGTAATGGACAGAAGGAATTTGGACTGTACAGTACCAATGACGGCAGACCTAGCGGACCGCTTAGTGCGCTTAGGACAATCAGAAATAGCATGAGTGGAATCACCACAGTAGAAACACAGACCATTCAGACGTCTGTATTCCTGCCGTTCAACTCTAGTCATAGTCCTATCGCACTGCATAGGCTCAGGTTTAACCTCAGGCAGTACCGCCAAATGGTGCACAGATTTACGCTCGTGCAAGCGTCGACCGATCTGAATGGCTAAAGACAAAGACTCATTCAAACCAGCAGGCATAGGAAATCCCACCATGACATCCTTAAGAGCCTCAGAGAGACCCTTTCTGAACATAGCTGCCAGCGCAGATTCATTCCACTGAGTGAGTACTGACCATTTCCTAAATTTCTGACAATATACTTCTATATCATCCTGACCCTGGCACAAAGCCAGCAAATTTTTCTCAGCCTGATCCACTGAATTAGGCTCATCGTACAGCAATCCGAGCGCCAGGAAAAACGCATCGACACTACTCAATGCAGGGTCTCCTGGCGCAAGAGAAAATGCCCAGTCTTGAGGGTCGCCGCGCAAAAAAGAAATAATAATCAAAACCTGTTGAATAGGATTACCAGAAGAATGAGGTTTCAAGGCCAGAAATAGCTTACAATTATTTTTGAAACTTAGAAACTTAGTTCTATCTCCAAAAAACAAATCAGGAATAGGAATTCTTGGTTCTAACATAGATTTCTGATCAATAGTATCTTGAATTTTTTGTACATTTATAACGAGATTATCCATTGAAGAGCACAGACCCTGAATATCCATGTCCACACCTGTGTCCAGAATCACCCAAATGTCTAGGGGAAAAAAAAAAAGTGAACACAGAGCAGAAAAAAAAAAAAAAAAAATGATGTCAGAACTTTTTCTTTCCCTCTATTGAGAATCATTAGTTTGGCTCCTTGTACTGTTATGTTTGCTAATGACAGGTGTTATGAAGGCAATCCAGAAACACAGTGTGCTTAGCGATCAGAGCGCACACAGTGATCTGACAAATACCCAAAAATACAAGAACGAGCTCTGAGACGTGGAAACTCTGTAGACTGCACACCTGATCCTATCCTAAACACAACTAAAAGCGGCTGTGGATTGCGCCTAACAACTACCTAGGCAATTCGGCACAGCCTAAGAAACTAGCTAGCCTGAAGATAGAAAAATAGGCCTGACTTGCCCCAGAGAAATTCCCCAAAGGAAAAGGCAGCCCCCCACATATAATGACTGTGAGTAAGATGAAAAGACAAAACGTAGGGATGAAATAGATTCAGCAAAGTGGGGCCCGATATTCTAGGACAGAGCGAGGACAGTAAAGCGAACTTTGCAGTCTACAAAAAACCCTAAAGCAAAACCACGCAAAGGGGGCAAAAAAACCCCACCGTGCCGAACTAACGGCACGGCGGTACACCCTTTGCGTCTCAGAGCTTCCAGCAAAACAAAAGACAAGCTGGACAGAAAAAAAGCAACAAAAAAGCAAAAAGCACTTAGCGATACAGAGCAGCAGGACACAGGAACAATCAGGAGAAGCTCAGATCCAACACTGAAACATTGACAAGGAGCAAGGATAGCAGCATCAGGCGGAGTTAAGTAATGAAGCAGTTAACGAGCTCACCAGAACACCCGAGGGAGGAAGCCCAGAAGCTGCAGCACCACCCGTGACCACAGGAGTGAACCCAGCCACAGAACACCTCGTGGAGACCAAAACATCCAACACCGCGGAGACACCATCACGTGTTTCTCAACGCAGTGATTCCAGAACACTGCCCCCAAATATGCAAATGCATGTAGAGGAGCTGCGGAGACACCATCACCTGTTTCTCAACGCAGGCAGTGAATAGCCAGGCCTTTCCCCGGGAAGGAACAACCAATATTAACTGATTATGCCAAGCATGGTATCCATCCATAGCCAGTTTCCTACTCCACACATGAAAAAATACATACCATGAGATACGGCCTTCCCAAAACCCTGTCTGATGACAAATGCACACTAAGCAGGATGCAGCAGGCCTTTTTTTTTGCACTTTATCATATCCTTTTTTGCAGGATGTGGCCAGGCCTCTTTATGTTGGCTAGGTTTTTCTGGGGCGTCTGTCACTGTGTGCTGCATTTTTTTAGTGCTGGGCAGCCCGCCTGTTAATACAAGGGGCGTCATCAATAGGTTGCAGACAGACACTGTGCACTACACTTATCAGTGTGACTGGCGTCCTATGTGAGTCATATCAATGTGCATTTTTTCTGCTAGGCAGCCAACCCCTGCAATGTTTGGTTGGGGTGGCTGTTTTTATCAAGTAGTTTGCACCTGTGCCGCCCCTAGCCTTTATCAGTGGAGGCCTGCTGCATCCTGCTTAGTGTGCATTTGTCATCAGACAGGGTTTTGGGAAGGCCGTATCTCATGGTATGTATTTTTTCTGAGTTTTTTCTATGTTAGCTACTCCACACATGCCATCCATGTGCTGTCCATTATTAACATTGTAGTGGATACAAGAAAGCTTTGCAATTCATTTTTGCCAAACACTGATGAAAAACTAATGGTAAAAACTGACATAAGTTTGAATGAAGTACAAGTAAATAACTTGTCCCAGAATTTGTAGTTAATTTAAGGATCTTGTCTGGGGTTTATTGTTGTTTAGGGGGTCAGATTTTTGTCTGCATTTTTGGTGGGTCTAGGGTTTGTATTGTTAAGGAGGTGAGATGTCTGTATTTGTTTAGGGAGTCTGGTCTGAATTCTGTATCTGTTTTAGAGTCCATATAGGGTCTTGGGTCTATGTTTGCTTATGGGGATAAATCTGAGGTTTACATTTAGGAAGTCTGGTCTAGCTTCACACTGTTTTTAAAATACATATTTAACCACTTAGCAGCATCTTATTACATAAAGCGGGTTCATTTGGTGAGGTGGATCCTCTATGCCCAAGGTCCAGGTGAGCACACTGGCCAAGGGTGTTGGTGCAGCAGACGGGTGCATCTTGGAAGCTGTAGGTAGACACGTAGCAAAGGCAAACAAAAAATCTTAACAAAAAACTCAAAGCTGCAAGAGGACAGGAGACATACTGGACATCACCGGTGGACACATATCAAAGGCAAACTAAAAGTCTTAATAAAGTTCGGGAAGCCACAAGAAAACAGGAGACATCCTGGAATCCACAGTTGGACACGTGGCAAAGGCAAACAAAAAGTCTTTCTAAAGTCCTGGATGACTTAAGTGGACAGGAGATGTGCTGACACATAGCAAAGGCAAACTAAGCGTCTTAGTAAAGTCATGGAAGCCAAAAGCGGACAAGAGACGTCTTGGAAGCTGCTGGTGGACATGCAGCGAAGGCATATAAAAATTCTTAATAAAGTCCTGGAAGCCGCAAGTGGATAGAGGACACCCTGAAAGCTGCAGGCAGACACTTAGCAAAGCAAACTAAAAGTCTTAATAAAGTCCTGGAAGCTGCAAGCAGACAGTAGACATTGTGGAAGCCGCTGGTGTACATGAAGCAGGGTGACTGGAAGCTGCTGACAAACAGGCAAAGTCTTAGAGACCACTGACAGGTATCAGGGTACTGGAAGCCACAGAAAAACAGGTGGTGAAGTCTAGGAAACCACTGAATAGTAGAAAAGTTACTGGATGCTGAAGACAAACAGCTGAAGTCCTAGAGACCACTGACAGATACTGTGCACAGATAACTAAAAAGTTACTATCAAGTCTTAATGCCAAGAACCAGGTGTGTTCCTTTAGAGGGCATACAGGTCCTTCTCAAAAAATTAGCATATAGTGTTAAATTTCATTATTTACCATAATGTAATGATTACAATTAAACTTTCATATATAATAGATTCATTATCCACCAACTGAAATTTGTCAGGTCTTTTATTGTTTTAATACTGATGATTTTGGCATACAACTCCTGATAACCCAAAAAACCTGTCTCAGTAAATTAGCATATTTCACCCATTCAATCAAATAAAAGTGTTTTTTAATAACAAACAAAAAAACCATCAAATAATAATGTTCAGTTATGCACTCAATACTTGGTCGGGAATCCTTTGGCAGAAATGACTGCTTCAATGCGGCGTGGCATGGAGGCAATCAGCCTGTGACACTGCTGAGATGTTATGGAGGCCCAGGATGCTTCAATAGCGGCCTTAAGCTCATCCAGAGTGTTGGGTCTTGCGTCTCTCAACTTTCTCTTCACAATATCCCACAGATTCTCTATGGGGTTCAGGTCAGGAGAGTTGGCAGGCCAATTGAGCACAGTAATACCATGGTCAGTAAACCATTTACCAGTGGTTTTGGCACTGTGAGCAGGTGCCAGGTCGTGCTGAAAAATGAAATCTTCATCTCCATAAAGCATTTCAGCCGATGGAAGCATGAAGTGCTCCAAAATCTCCTGATAGCTAGCTGCATTGACCCTGCCCTTGATGAAACACAGTGGACCAACACCAGCAGCTGACATGGCACCCCACACCATCACTGACTGTGGGTACTTGACACTGGACTTCAGGCATTTTGGCATTTCCTTCTCCCCAGTCTTCCTCCAGACTCTGGCACCTTGATTTCCGAATGACATGCAAAATTTGCTTTCTTCAGAAAAAAGTACTTGGGACCACTTAGCAACAGTCCAGTGCTGCTTCTCTGTAGCTCAAAAGTGGCTTTACCTGGGGAATGCGGCACCTGTAGCCCATTTCCTGCACACGCCTGTGCACGGTGGCTCTGGATGTTTCCACACCAGACTCAGTCCACTGCTTCCTCAGGTTCCCCAAGGTCTGGAATCGGTCCTTCTCCACAATCTTCCTCAGGGTCCGGTCTCCTCTTCTCGTTGTACAGCGTTTTCTGCCACATTGTTTCCTTCCAACAGACTTACCATTGAGGTGCCTTGATACAGCACTCTGGGAACAGCCTATTTGTTGAGAAATTTCTTTCTGGGTCTTACCCTCTTGCTTGAGGGTGTCAATGATGGCCTTCTTGACATCTGTCAGGTCGCTAGTCTTACCCATGATGGGGGTTTTGAGTAATGAACCAGGCAGGGAGTTTATAAAAGCCTCAGGTATCTTTTGCATGTGTTTAGAGTTAATTAGTTGATTCAGAAGATTAGGGTAATAGGTCGTTTAGAGAACCTTTTCTTGATATGCTAATTTATTGAGACAGGTTTTTGGGGTTATCAGGAGTTGTATGCCAAAATCATCAGTATTAACCCCTTCCCGACCTTTGACGCCACGTAGGCGTCATGAAAGTCGGTGCCAATCCGACCCATGACGCCTATGCGGCGTCATGGAAAGATCGCGTCCCTGCAGATCGGGTGAAAGGGTTAACTCCCATTTCACCCGATCTGCAGGGACAGGGGGAGTGGTAGTTTAGCCCAGGGGGGGTGGCTTCACCCCCTCGTGGCTACGATCGCTCTGATTGGCTGTTGAAAGTGAAACTGCCAATCAGAGCGATTTGTAATATTTCACCTATTATAACGGGTGAAATATTACAATCCAGCCATGGCCGATGCTGAAATATCATCGGCCATGGCTGGAAATACTAGTGTGCCCCCACCCCACCCCTCCGATCGCCCCCCCACCCCCCCGATCTGGCCGGTACACTGCTCCGGCTCCCCTCCGTCCTGTGCTCCGCTCCCCCCCGTGCTCGTGTCCGCTCCCCCCGTGCTCCAATCACCCCCCGTGCTCCAATCACCCCCCCTGCACTCCGATCCACCCCCCCCCGTGCTCCGTTCCACCCCCCCGTGCTCCGTTCCAGCCCCCCCGTGCTCCGTTCCACGCCCCCCGCGCTCCGTTCCACCCCTCCCGCGCTCCGATTCCCCCCCCCGTGCTCCGATCCCCCCCCCCGTGGTCCCCCCCCACCCTATCATACTTACCGATCCAGCCGTGGTCCCGTCCGTCTTCTCCCGGGCGCCGCCATCTTCCAAAATGGCGGGCGCATGTGCAGTGCGCCCGCCGAATCTGCCGGCCGGCAGATTCGTTCCAAAGTGCATTTTGATCACTGAGATATAATCTATCTCAGTGATCAAAATAAAAAAAATAATAAATGACCCCCCCCCTTTGTCACCCCCATAGGTAGGGACAATAAAAAAATAAAGAAATTTTTTTTTTTCCACTAATGTTAGAATAGGGTTAGGGTTAGGGGTAGGGTTAGGGTTAGGGGTAGGGTTAGGGGTAGGGTTAGGGGTAGGGTTAGGGGTAGGGGTAGGGTTAGGGTTAGGGTTAGGGGTAGGGTTAGGGTTAGGGCTAGGGTTAGGGGTAGGGTTAGGGGTAGGGTTAGGGGTAGGGTTAGGGTTAGGGGTAGGGTTAGGGTTAGGAATGTGCACACGTATTCTGGTCCTCTGCGGATTTTTCCGCTGCGGATTTGATAAATCCGCAGTGCTAAACCGCTGCGGATTTATGGCGGATTTACCGCGTTTTTTTCTGCGCATTTCACTGCGGTTTTACAATTGCGATTTTCTATTGGAGCAGTTGTAAAACCGCTGCGGAATCCGCACAAAGAAGTGACATGCTGCGGAATGTAAACCGCTGCGTTTCCGTGCAGTTTTTCCGCAGCATGTGTACAGCGATTTTTGTTTCCCATAGGTTTACATTGAACTGTACACTCATGGGAAACTGCTGCGGATCCGCAGCGTTTTCCGCAGCGTGTGCACATACCTTTAGAATTAGGCTATGTGCACACGGTGCGGATTTGGCTGCGGATTCGCAGCAGTGTTCCATCAGGTTTACAGTACCATGTAAACATATGAAAAATCAAATCCGCTGTGCCCATGGTGCGGAAAATACCGCGCGGGAACGCTGCGTTGTATTTTCCGCAGCATGTGAATTCTTTGTGCGGATTCCGCAGCGTTTTACACCTGTTCCTCAATTGGAATCCGCAGGTGAAATCCGCACAAAAAACACTGGAAATCCGCGGAAAATCCGCAGGTAAAACACAGTGCCTTTTACCCGCAGATTTTTCAAAAATGGTGCGGAAATATCTCACACGAATCCGCAACGTGGGCACATAGCCTTAGGGTTAGGGTTGGAATTAGTGTTGTGGTTAGGGGTGTGTTGGGGTTAGGGTTGTGATTAGGATTATGGCTACAGTTGGGATTAGGGTTAGGGGTGTGTTGGGGTTAGTGTTGGAGTTAGAATTGAGGGGTTACCACTGTTTAGGCACATCAGGGGTCTCCAAACGCAACATGGCGCCACCATTGATTCCAGCCAATCTCGTATTCAAAAAGTCAAATGGTGCTCCCTCACTTCCGAGCCCTGACGTGTGCCCAAACAGTGGTTTACCCCCACATATGGGGTACCAGCATACTCAGGACAAACTGCGCAACAATTACTGGGGTCCAATTTCTCCTGTTACCCTTGTGAATCTAAAAAAATGCTTGCTAAAACATAATTTTTGAGGAAAGAAAAATGATTTTTTATTTTCACGGCTCTGTGTTGTAAACGTCTGTGAAGCACTTGGGGGTTCAAAGTGCTCACCACATATCTAGATAAGTTCCTTGGGGGGTCTAGTTTCTAAAATGGGGTCACTTGTGGGGGGTTTCTACTGTTTAGGCACACCAGGGGCTCTGCAAACGCAACGTGACACCCGCAGACCATTCCATCAAAGTCTGCATTTCAAAAGTCACTACTTCCCTTCTGAGCCCCGACGTGTGCCCAAACAGTGGTTTACCCCCACATATGGGGTATCAGCGTACTCAGGAGAAACTGGACAACAACTTTTGGGGTCCAATTTCTCCTGTAACCCTTGGGAAAATAAAAAATTCTGGGCTAAATAATTATTTTTGAGGAAAGAAAACGTATTTATTATTTTCACGGCTCTGCATTATAAACTTCTATGAAGCACTTGGGGGTTCAAAGTGCTCACCACACATCTAGATAAGTTCCTTTCAGGGTCTAGTTTCCAAAATGGGGTCACTTGTGGGGGGTTTCTACTGTTTAGGCACATCAGGGGCTCTGCAAACGCAACGTGACGCCCGCAGAGCATTCCATCAAAGTCTGCATTTCAAAACGTCACTACTTCAATTCCAAGCCCCGGCATGTGCCCAAACAGTAGTTTACCCCCACATATGGGGTATCACCGTACTCAGGAGAAACTGGACAACAAATATTGGGGTCAAATTTCTCCTGTTACCCTTGGGAAAATTAAAAAACTCTGGGCTAAATAATTATTTTTGAGGAAAGAAAACGTATTTATTATTTTCACGGCTCTGCATTATAAACTTCTATGAAGCACTTGGGGGTTCAAAGTGCTCACCACACATCTAGATAAGTTCCTTTGGGGGTCTAGTTTCCAAAATGGGGTCACTTGTGGGGGGTTTCTACTGTTAAGCCACATCAGGGGCTCTGCAAACGCAACGTGACGCCCACAGAGCATTCCATCAAAGTCTGCATTTCAAAACGTCACTACTTCACTTCCGAGCCCCGGCATGTGCCCAAACAGTGATTTACCCCCACATATGGGGTATCAGCGTACTCAGGAGAAACTGGACAACAACTTTTGGGGTCAAATTTCTCCTGTTACCCTTGGGAAAATAAAAAATTGCAGGCTAAAAGATCATTTTTGAGAAAATAATTTTTTTTTTTTTTTTCATGGCTCTGCGTTATAAACTTCTGTGAAGCACTTGGGGGTTCAAAGTCCTCACCACACATCTAGATTAGTTCCTTTGGGGGTCTAGTTTCTAAAATGGTGTCATTTCTGGGGGATCTCCAATGTTTAGGCACACAGGGGCTCTCCAAACGTGACATGGTGTCCGCTAATGATTGGAGCTAATTTTCCATTTAAAAAGCCAAATGGCGTGCCATCCCTTCCGAGCCCTGCCGTGCGCCCAAACAGTGGTTTACCCCCACATATGGGGTATCAGCGTACTCAGGACAAACTGGACAACAATATTTGGGGTCCAATTTCTCCTATTATCCTTGGCAAAATAGGAAATTCCAGGCTAAAAAATCATTTTTGAGGAAAGAAAAATTATTTTTTATTTTCATGGCTCTGCGTTATAAACTTCTGTGAAGCACCTGGGGGTTTAAAGTGCTCAATATGCATCTAGATAAGTTCCTTGGGGGGTCTAGTTTCCAAAATGGGGTCACTTGTGCGGGAGCTCCAATGTTTAGGCACACAGGGGCTCTCCAAACGCGACATGGTGTCCGCTAACAATTGGAGCTAATTTTCCATTCAAAAAGTCAAATGGCGCGCCTTCTCTTCCGAGCCCTGCCGAGTGCCCAAACAGTGGTTTACCCCCACATATGAGGTATCGGCGTACTCAGGAGAAATTGCCCAACAAATTTTATGATCCATTTTATCCTACTGCCCATGTGAAAATGAAAAAATTGAGGCGAAAAGAATTTTTTTGTGAAAAAAAAGTACTTTTTCATTTTTACAGATCAATTTGTGAAGCACCTGAGGGTTTAAAGTGCTCACTAGGCATCTAAATTAGTTCCTTGGGGGGTCTAGTTTCCAAAATGGGGTCACTTGTGGGGGAGCGCCAATGTTTAGGCACACAGGAGCTATCCAAACGCGACATGGTGTCCGCTAACGATGGAAATAATTTTTCATTCAAAAAGTCAAATGGCGCTCCTTCCCTTCCGAGCCTTACCATGTGCCCAAACAGTGGTTTACCTCCACATGTGAGGTATTGGTGTACTCAGGAGAAATTGCCCAACACATTTTAGGATCCATTTTATCCTGTTGCCCATGTGAAAATGAAAAAATTGAGGCTAAAAGAATTTTTTTGTGAAAAAAAAGTACTTTTTCATTTTTACGGATCAATTTGTGAAGCACCTGGGGGTTCAAAGTGCTCACTATGCATCTAGATAAGTTCCTTGGGGCGTCTAGTTTCCAAAATGGGGTCACTTGTGGGGGAGCTCCAATTTTTAGGCACACGGGGGCTCTCCAAACGTGACATGGTGTCCGCTAAAGAGTGGAGCCAATTTTTGATTCAAAAAGTCAAATGGCGCTCCTTCCCTTCCAAGCCCTGCCGTGCGCCAAAACAGTGGTTTACCCCCACATATGAGGTATCAGCGTACTCAGGACAAATTGGACAACAACTTTCGTGGTTCAGTTTCTCCTTTTACCATTGGGAAAATAAAAAAATTGTTGCTAAAAGATAATTTTTGTGACTAAAAAGTTAAATGTTCATTTTTTCCTTCCATGTTGCTTCTGCTGCTGTGAAGCACCTGAAGGGTTAATAAACTTCTTGAATGTGGTTTTGAGTACCTTGAGGGGTGCAGTTTTTAGAATGGTGTCACTTTTGGGTATTTTCAGCCATATAGACCCCTCAAACTGACTTCAAATGTGAGGTGGTCCCTAAAAAAAATGGTTTTGTAAATTTCGTTGTAAAAATGACAAATCGCTGGTCGAATTTTAACCCTTATAACTTCCTAACAAAAAAAAATTTTGTTTCCAAAATTGTGCTGATGTAAAGTAAACATGTGGGAAATGTTATTTATTAACTATTTTGTGTCACATATCTCTCTGGTTTAACAGAATAAAAATTCAAAATGTGAAAATTGCGAAATTTTCAAAATTTTCGCCAAATTTCCGTGTTTATCACAAATAAATGCAGAATTTATTGACCTAAATTTACCACTAACATGAAGCCCAATATGTCACGAAAAAACAATCTCAGAACCGCTAGGATCCGTTGAAGCGTTCCTGAGTTATTACCTCATAAAGGGACACTGGTCAGAATTGCAAAAAACGGCAAGGTCTTTAAGGTCAAAATAGGCTGGGTCTTGAAGGGGTTAAAACAATAAAAGACCTGACAAATTTCAGTTGGTGGATAATGAATCTATAATATATGAAAGTTTAATTGTAATCATTACATTATGGTAAATAATGAAATGTAACACTATATGCTAATTTTTTGAGAAGGACCTGTATATAGGCCTTGGAAATACAAAATATGGGAGCATGCCTAGCTACTTGCAAAGGCCAACTTAAAGTACAAGAAAGTCTAACAGACCGGGGTGAGGGAAGAAAAGCATGCATCTGGGAGAGGTGTATAAGATACTAGCTGAAGAAAAACTGAGGTAAAACGCATGTTCAAAATGGCCACAAAACATTAAAACCTACAAGAGAAAAAAGTAAATGAAAACCCTGATGTAACTAAGTAAAAAAGCAAAAGTGCATTTAAATAACACAGAGTTTTTAGTAATACTGTTTTTTGATCAAAAAATAGCACAAAAGCCATCCCACCTCGTCACGGTAACTCTGATCGGGACAGTCCTAAACTATCTAATATTAAAACCTTACCATGTGTCAATGTTGACCTCAGTGTGAATAAGGGCAGACGAAAGGACTGAGCCCAAACAGTGAAACACTAGACTGGGGAAGCCTTATATAGTTTCTAGCTCAGAAACAGGGAGGCCACACCCCGAGTTGCACAGAATGCAACAATACAGAGAAAAAACAAAACAAAATTGAGCTTAACTTAACGTACCGTTAGTCGGTGCGGAGGGTCTTTTTGCCCCTCTGCGTGGTTGCTTGTAGGGTTTTGTGTTGACCGCAAAGCAATCTTTCCTATCTTCGGTCTGTTCAGTAAGTTGGGCCTCACTTTGCTAAATCTATTTCATCTCTGCGTTTGTAATTTCATCTCTACTCACAGTCATTATATGTGGGGGGCTGCCTTTTCCTTTGGGGTATTTCTCTGAGGCAAGGTAGGCTTATTTTTCTATCTTAGGCCTAGCTAGTTTCTCAGGCTGTGCCGAGTTGCATAGGGAGCGTTAGGCGCAATCCACGGCTGCCTCTAGTGTGGTTGGATAGGATTAGGGATTTCGGTCAGCAGAGTTCCCACGTCTCAGAGCTCGTCCTATGTTTTTTGGTTATTGTCAGGTCACTGTGTGTGCTCTGAACCTCAAGGTCCATTGTGGTTCTGAATTACCTATTCATAACAGTACTGGAGGCCCAAAGTACTAATGCTTCTCAATAGAGGGAAAAAAGAAGTTCTGAGACCATTTTTTTTTCTTTGCACTGTGTTTTGCCTTTTTTTTCCCCTAGACATAGTAACATAGTAACATAGTTAGTAAGGCCGAAAAAAGACATTTGTCCATCCAGTTCAGCCTATATTCCATTATAATAAATACCCAGATCTACGTCCTTCTACAGAACCTAATAATTGTATGATACAATATTGTTCTGCTCCAGGAAGACATCCAGGCCTCTCTTGAACCCATCGACTGAGTTCGCCATCACCACCTCCTCAGGCAAGCAATTCCAGATTCTCACTGCCCTAACAGTAAAGAATCCTCTTCTATGTTGGTGGAAAAACCTTCTCTCCTCCAGACGCAAAGAATGCCCCCTTGTGCCCGTCACCTTCCTTGGTATAAACAGATCCTCAGCGAGATATTTGTATTGTCCCCTTATATACTTATACATGGTTATTAGATCGCCCCTCAGTCGTCTTTTTTCTAGACTAAATAATCCTAATTTCGCTAATCTATCTGGGTATTGTAGTTCTCCCATCCCCTTTATTAATTTTGTTGCCCTCCTTTGTACTCTCTCTAGTTCCATTATATCCTTCCTGAGCACCGGTGCCCAAAACTGGACACAGTACTCCATGTGCGGTCTAACTAGGGATTTGTACAGAGGCAGTATAATGCTCTCATCATGTGTATCCAGACCTCTTTTAATGCACCCCATGATCCTGTTTGCCTTGGCAGCTGCTGCCTGGCACTGGCTGCTCCAGGTAAGTTTATCATTAACTAGGATCCCCAAGTCCTTCTCCCTGTCAGATTTACCCAGTGGTTTCCCGTTCAGTGTGTAATGGTGATATTGATTCCCTCTTCCCATGTGTATAACCTTACATTTATCATTGTTAAACCTCATCTGCCACCTTTCAGCCCAAGTTTCCAACTTATCCAGATCCATCTGTAGCAGAATACTATCTTCTCTTGTATTAACTGCTTTACATAGTTTTGTATCATCTGCAAATATCGATATTTTACTGTGTAAACCTTCTACCAGATCATTAATGAATATGTTGAAGAGAACAGGTCCCAATACTGACCCCTGCGGTACCCCACTGGTCACAGCGACCCAGTTAGAGACTATACCATTTATAACCACCCTCTGCTTTCTATCACTAAGCCAGTTACTAACCCATTTACACACATTTTCCCCCAGACCAAGCATTCTCATTTTGTGTACCAACCTCTTGTGCGGCACGGTATCAAACGCTTTGGAAAAATCGAGATATACCACGTCCAATGACTCACCGTGGTCCAGCCTATAGCTTACCTCTTCATAAAAACTGATTAGATTGGTTTGACAGGAGCGATTTCTCATAAACCCATGCTGATATGGAGTTAAACAGTTATTCTCATTGAGATAATCCAGAATAACATCCCTCAGAAACCCTTCAAATATTTTACCAACAATAGAGGTTAGACTTACTGGCCTATAATTTCCAGGTTCACTTTTAGAGCCCTTTTTGAATATTGGCACCACATTTGCTATGCGCCAGTCCTGCGGAACAGACCCTGTCGCTATAGAGTCACTAAAAATAAGAAATAATGGTTTATCTATTACATTACTTAGTTCTCTTAGTACTCGTGGGTGTATGCCATCCGGACCCGGAGATTTATCTATTTTAATCTTATTTAGCCGGTTTCGCACCTCTTCTTGGGTTAGATTGGTGACCCTTAATATAGGGTTTTCATTGTTTCTTGGGATTTCACCTAGCATTTCATTTTCCACTGTGAATACCGTGGAGAAGAAGGTGTTTAATATGTTAGCTTTTTCCTCGTCATCTACAACCATTCTTTCCTCACTATTTATTAAGGGGCCTACATTTTCAGTTTTTATTCTTTTACTATTGATATAGTTGAAGAACAGTTTGGGATTAGTTTTACTCTCCTTAGCAATGTGCTTCTCTGTTTCCTTTTTGGCAGCTTTAATTAGTTTTTTAGATAAAGTATTTTTCTTCCTATAGTTTTTTAGAGCTTCAATGGTGCCATCCTGCTTTAGTAGTGCAAATGCTTTCTTTTTACTGTTAATTGCCTGTCTTACTTCTTTGTTTAGCCACATTGGGTTTTTCCTATTTCTAGTCCTTTTATTCCCACAAGGTATAAACCGCTTACACTGCCTATTTAGGATGTTCTTAAACATTTCCCATTTATTATCTGTATTCTCATTTCTGAGGATATTGTCCCAGTCTACCAGATTAATGGCATCTCTAAGCTGTTCAAACTTTGCCTTCCTAAAGTTCAATGTTTTTGTGACTCCCTGACAAGTCCCCCTAGTGAAAGACAGGTGAAACTGCACAATATTGTGGTCGCTATTTCCTAAATGCCCAACCACCTGCAGATTTGTTATTCTGTCAGGTCTATTAGATAGTATTAGGTCTAAAAGTGCTGCTCCTCTGGTTGGATTCTGCACCAATTGTGAAAGATAATTTGTCTTGGTTATTAGCAGAAACCTGTTGCCTTTATGGGTTTCACAGGTTTCTGTTTCCCAGTTAATATCCGGGTAGTTAAAGTCCCCCATAACCAGGACCTCATTATGGGTTGCAGCTTCATCTATCTGCTTTAGAAGTAGACTTTCCATGGTTTCTGTTATATTTGGGGGTTTGTAACAGACCCCAATGAGAATTTTGTTACCATTTTTCCCTCCATGAATTTCAACCCATATGGACTCGACATCCTCATTCCCTTCGCTAATATCCTCCCTTAAAGTGGACTTTAGACAAGACTTTACATAGAGACAAACCCCTCCTCCTCTCCGATTTTTACGATCCTTTCTAAACAGACTGTAACCCTGTAAGTTAACTGCCCAGTCATAGCTTTCATCTAACCATGTCTCGGTTATTCCCACTATGTCAAAGTTACCTGTAGATATTTCTGCTTCTAGTTCTTCCATCTTGTTTGTCAGGCTTCTGGCGTTTGCGAGCATGCAGTTCAGAGGATTTTGTTTTGTTCCAATCTCCTCACTGTGGATTGTTTTAGAAATGTTCTTACCTCCCTTCTGAGTATGTTTTCCTGGGTCGTCTTTGTTCGAGTCTAATGTTTTTCTTCCCGTCCCCTCTTCTTCTAGTTTAACGCCCTCCTGATGAGTGTAGCGAGTCTTCTGGCGAATGTGTGTTTCCCAGGTTTGTTGAGGTGTAGTCCGTCTCTGGCGAGGAGTCCATCGTACAAGTAATTCACACCGTGGTCCAGGAATCCGAATCCTTGTTGTCTGCACCATCGTCTTAGCCAGTTGTTTGCATCAAGGATCCTGTTCCATCTCCTGGTGCCATGCCCGTCTACTGGAAGGATAGAAGAAAAAACTACCTGTGCATCCAGTTCCTTTACTTTCTTCCCCAACTCTTCAAAGTCCTTGCAGATTGTCGGTAGGTCCTTCCTTGCCGTGTCATTGGTGCCAACATGTATCAGAAGAAATGGGTGGACGTCCTTGGAGCTGAAGAGCTTTGGTATCCTATCGGTCACATCCTTGATCATCGCACCTGGAAGGCAGCATACTTCTCTTGCAGTTATGTCCGGTCTGCAGATGGCTGCTTCTGTGCCTCTCAGTAGTGAGTCTCCCACCACCACCACTCTTCGTTGCTTCTTGGCTGTACTTTTTGCTGTCACTTGTTGCTGTGTGCCCTTTTCTTTTTTGCTTGCTGGTATTGCTTCATTCTTGGGTGTGCCATCTTCATCCTCTACAAAGATTTGATATCGGTTCTTCAGTTGTGTGGTTGGTGATTTCTCCATGGTCTTCTTGCTTCTTTTGGTCACATGCTTCCACTCATCTGCTTTTGGAGGTTCTCTGACACTTTTTGCACCTTCTGTGACCAGTAGAGATGCTTCTGTTCTGTCTAGAAAGTCTTCATTCTCTTTGATGAGTTTCAAAGTTGCTATTCTTTCTTCCAGACCCCGCACCTTTTCTTCTAAAAGGGCCACTAGTCTACACTTCTGACAGGTGAAATTGGATTCTTCTTCTGGTCGATCTGTGAACATGTAGCACATGCTGCAGCTCACCATGTAGGTTGTCACATCTGCCATGTTGCTCCTAGATCCTGCTGACTTGCTGTGTGTTTTCCTTCTTGTGTAATCTACTCAGCCTTACGGCGCGCGGTTTGGTGATGCTTTCGAAGCAGCTGGTCCCGGCTGTACCCAACGATCTTCTAGCTTAGGGAGACTTCGCTTCTCCCAGAAGGCACCTGGAATATGCAAATTAGCCTCCAGAAGCTTGAATCCCTGGTTTGGTGATGCTTTCGAAGCAGCTGGTCCCGGCTGTACCCAACGATCTTCTAGCTTAGGGAGACTTCGCTTCTCCCAGAAGGCACCTGGAATATGCAAATTAGCCTCCTGAAGCTTGAATCCCAACGATCTTCTAGCTTAGGGAGACTTCGCTTCTCCCAGAAGGCACCTGGAATATGCAAATTAGCCTCCTGAAGCTTGAATCCCTGGTTTTGGGTGGTTCAGGACACAGGTGTAGTGATGGACATTAAAGGTCTGTCTTCATGTGTGGATCATCTCACTGCAAGAGTACAAAATATTCAAGACTTTGTGGTTCAGAATTCTATGTTAGAACCAAGAATTCCTATTCCTGATTTGTTTTCTGGTGATAGAGCTAAATTTCTGAGTTTCAAAAATAATTGTAAACTGTTTCTGGCTTTGAAACCTCGCTCCTCTGGTGACCCAGTTCAACAAGTTAGGATCATTATTTCTTTATTACGTGGCGACCCTCAAGACTGGGCATTTTCCCTTGCGCCAGGAGATCCTGCATTATGTAATATTGATGCTTTTTTCCTGGCGCTCGGATTGCTGTACGATGAACCTAATTCGGTGGATCAGGCAGAGAAAAATTTCCTGGCTCTGTGTCAGGGTCAGGATGAGATAGAGATTTATTGTCAGAAGTTTAGAAAGTGGTCCGTGCTCACTCAATGGAATGAAGGTGCGCTGGCAGCTATTTTCAGAAAGGGTCTCTCTGAAGCCCTTAAGGATGTCATGGTGGGATTTCCTATGCCTGCTGGTCTGAATGAGTCTATGTCTTTGGTCATTCAGATCGGTCGACGCTTGCGTGAGCGTAAATCTGTGCACCATTTGGCGGTATTATCCGAGCATAAACCTGAGCCTATGCAGTGCGATAGGACTTTGACCAGAGTTGAACGACAAGAATACAGATGTCAGAATGGGCTGTGTTTCTACTGTGGGGATTCCACTCATGCTATCTCCGATTGTCCTAAGCACACTAAGCGGTTCCCTAGGTCTGCCACCATTGGTACGGTACAGTCAAAATTTCTTTTGTCCGTTACTTTGATCTGCTCTTTGTCATCTTATTCTTTAATGGCATTTGTGGATTCAGGCGCTGCTCTGAATTTGATGGACTTGGAGTATGCTAGGCGTTGTGGGTTTTTCTTGGAGCCCTTGCAGTGTCCTATTCCATTGAGAGGAATTGATGCTACGCCTTTGGCCAAGAATAAGCCTCAATACTGGACCCAGCTGACCATGTGCATGGCTCCTGCACATCAGGAGGATATTCGCTTTCTGGTGTTGCATAATCTGCATGATGTGGTCGTGTTGGGGTTGCCATGGCTACAAGTCCATAACCCAGTATTAGATTGGAAATCAATGTCTGTGTCCAGCTGGGGTTGTCAGGGGGTACATGGTGATGTCCCATTTCTGTCTATTTCGTCATCCACCCCTTCTGAGATCCCAGAGTTCTTGTCTGATTACCGGGATGTATTTGATGAGCCCAAGTCCAATGCCCTACCTCTGCATAGGGATTGTGATTGTGCTATCGATTTGATTCCTGGTAGTAAGTTTCCTAAAGGTCGACTGTTTAATTTATCTATACCTGAGCACGCCGCTATGCGGAGTTACGTGAAGGAGTCCTTGGAGAAGGGTCATATTCGCCCGTCATCGTCGCCATTGGGAGCGGGGTTCTTTTTTGTGGCCAAGAAGGATGGTTCGCTGAGACCTTGTATAGATTACCGCTTTCTAAATAAGATCACGGTCAAATTTCAGTACCCCTTGCCGCTGCTATCTGATTTGTTTGCTCGGATCACGGGGGCTAGTTGGTTCACCAAGATAGATCTTCGTGGTGCGTATAATCTTGTGCGTATTAAGCGGGGCGATGAATGGAAAACTGTATTTAATACGCCCGAGGGCCATTATGAGTACCTAGTTATGCCTTTCGGACTTGCCAATGCTCCATCGGTGTTTCAGTCCTTTAGGCATGACATCTTCCGAGAGTACCTGGATAAATTCCTGATTGTATACTTGGATGATATGTTGGTCTTCTCGGATGATTGGGAGTCTCATGTGAAGCAGGTCAGAATGGTGTTCCAGGTCCTGCGTGCTAATTCTTTGTTTGTGAAGGGATCAAAGTGTCTCTTTGGTGTTCAGAAGGTTTCATTTTTGGGGTTCATTTTTTCCCCTTCTACTATCGAGATGGACCCTGTTCAGGTCCAGGCCATCTATGATTGGACTCAGCCGACATCTCTGACGAGTCTGCAAAAGTTCCTGGGCTTTGCTTATTTTTATCGTCGCTTCATCTGTAATTTTTCTAGTATTGCTAAACCATTGACCGATTTGACCAAGAAGGGTGCTGATGTGGTCAATTGGTCTTCTGCTGCTGTGGAAGCTTTTCAAGAGTTAAAGCGTCGTTTTTCTTCTGCCCCTGTGTTGTGTCAACCAGATGTTTCGCTTCCGTTCCAGGTCGAGGTTGATGCTTCTGAAATTGGAGCGGGGGCTGTTTTGTCGCAGAGAAGTTCTGATTGCTCGGTGATGAAACCATGCGCCTTCTTTTCCAGGAAGTGTTCGCCTGCTGAACGAAATTATGATGTTGGCAATCGAGAGTTGCTGGCCATGAAGTGGGCATTCGAGGATTGGCGTCATTGGCTTGAAGGAGCTAAGCATCGCGTGGTGGTCTTGACTGATCACAAGAACTTGACTTATCTCGAGTCTGCCAAACAGTTGAATCCTAGACAGGCTCATTGGTCGCTGTTTTTCTCCCGTTTTGACTTTGTGGTTTCGTACCTTCCGGGCTCTAAAAATGTGAAGGCGGATGCCCTGTCTAGGAGTTTTGTGGCCGACTCTCCGGGTTTGTCTGAGCCAGCGGGTATTCTCAAAGAGGGAGTAATTTTGTCTGCCATCTCCCCTGATTTGCGGCGGGTGCTGCAAAAATTTCAGGCTAATAAACCTGATCGTTGCCCAGCGGAGAAACTGTTTGTCCCTGATAGGTGGACGAATAAAGTTATCTCTGAGCTTCATTGTTCGGTGTTGGCTGGTCATCCTGGAATCTTTGGTACCAGAGATTTAGTGGCTAGATCCTTTTGGTGGCCGTCTCTGTCGCGGGATGTGCGTTCTTTTGTGCAGTCCTGTAGGATTTGTGCTCGGGCTAAGCCCTGCTGTTCTCGTGCCAGTGGGTTGCTTTTGCCCTTGCCGGTCCCGAAGAGGCCTTGGACACATATCTCTATGGATTTTATTTCGGATCTCCCCGTCTCTCAAAAAATGTCGGTCATTTGGGTGGTTTGTGATCGCTTCTCTAAGATGATCCATTTGGTACCCTTGTCTAAATTACCTTCCTCCTCTGATTTGGTGCCATTGTTCTTCCAGCATGTGGTTCGTTTACATGGCATTCCAGAGAACATCGTTTCTGACAGAGGTTCCCAGTTTGTTTCGAGGTTTTGGCGAGCCTTTTGTGCTAGGATGGGCATTGACTTGTCGTTTTCCTCGGCTTTCCATCCTCAGACTAATGGCCAGACCGAACGAACCAATCAGACCTTGGAAACATATCTGAGATGCTTTGTTTCTGCTGATCAGGATGATTGGGTGTCCTTCTTGCCTTTGGCTGAGTTCGCCCTTAATAATCGGGCCAGCTCGGCTACCTTGGTTTCGCTGTTTTTCTGCAACTCCGGGTTCCATCCTCGTTTCTCTTCAGGGCAGGTTGAGTCTTCGGACTGTCCTGGTGTGGATACTGTGGTGGACAGGTTGCAGCAGATTTGGACTCATGTAGTGGACAATTTGACCTTGTCCCAGGAGAAGGCTCAACGTTTCGCTAATCGCAGATGCTGTGTGGGTCCCCGACTTCGTGTTGGGGATTTGGTTTGGTTGTCACCTCGTCATATTCCTATGAAGGTTTCCTCGCCTAAGTTTAAACCTCGTTTCATTGGTCCGTATAGGATTTCTGAGGTTCTTAATCCTGTGTCTTTTCGTTTGACCCTTCCAGATTCTTTTTCCATCCATAACGTATTCCATAGGTCATTGTTGCGGAGATACGTGGCACCTATGGCTCCATCTGTTGATCCTCCTGCCCCGGTTTTGGTGGAGGGGGAGTTGGAGTATATTGTGGAGAAGATTTTGGATTCTCGTGTTTCGAGACGGAAACTCCAGTATCTGGTTAAGTGGAAGGGTTATGGTCAGGAAGATAATTCCTGGGTCTTTGCCTCTGATGTCCATGCTGCCGATCTTGTTCGTGTCTTTCATATGGCTCATCCTGGTCGGCCTGGGGGCTCTGGTGAGGGTGCGGTGACCCCTCCTCAAGGGGGGGGTACTGTTGTGAATTCTGTGGCAGAGCTCCCTCCTGTGGTCACAAGTGGTACTTCGGCTGATTCTGTCTATGAGCTTCCGTTGGTGGATGTGAGTGGTACTGTGGCTTCTGAGTTTCCTTCCTCAGGTGATGTGGTAAAGTCGTTAGGTGCTGCTCTATTTAACTCCACCTAGTGCTTTGCTCCTGGCCTCCAGTGAATGTTCTAGTATTGGTCTTGCTTCCTCCTGGATCGTTCCTGTGGCCTGTCTTCCTGCATAAGCCAAATTTTGCTTGTGTTATTTTTGTTTGCTATTTTTTCTGTCCAGCTTGCTATATTGGTTTTTCTTGCTTGCTGGAAGCTCTGGGACGCAGAGGGAGCACCTCCGTACCGTTAGTCGGTGCGGAGGGTCTTTTTGCCCCTCTGCGTGGTTGTTTGTAGGGTTTTGTGTTGACCGCAAAGCAATCTTTCCTATCTTCGGTCTGTTCAGTAAGTTGGGCCTCACTTTGCTAAATCTATTTCATCTCTGCGTTTGTAATTTCATCTCTACTCACAGTCATTATATGTGGGGGGCTGCCTTTTCCTTTGGGGTATTTCTCTGAGGCAAGGTAGGCTTATTTTTCTATCTTAGGCCTAGCTAGTTTCTCAGGCTGTGCCGAGTTGCATAGGGAGCGTTAGGCGCAATCCACGGCTGCCTCTAGTGTGGTTGGATAGGATTAGGGATTGCGGTCAGCAGAGTTTCCACGTCTCAGAGCTCGTCCTATGTTTTTTGGTTATTGTCAGGTCACTGTGTGTGCTATGAACCTCAAGGTCCATTGTGGTTCTGAATTACCTATTCATAACAGCCTCCCCGGGGTCGAGTCTATCCATTGTCTCTCCCGGAGACGGAGGCAATGTCACAGTATATCTGAGAGAATCTGGCAAGAGGATTCATTAGGAAGTCGGTGTCACCTGCTGGGGCAGGGTTCTTCTTCGTACAGAAGAAGACTGGAGAACTGCATCCATGCATAGACTACAGGCGTCATAATGCCATCACCGTTAAGAATAAGTACCCATTACCCCTGATATCTGAGCTTTTTGATATGCTACGGGGAGCAAGGGTTTTTACTAAATTAGATCTGCGGGGTGCTTACAACCTGATTCGCATCCGTGAGGGGGACGAACGGAAGACGGCTTTTAACACCAGGGATGGGCACTATGAATATCTGGTGATGCCCTTCGGGCTCTGTAATGCCCCAGCCATTTTCCAAGACTTTGTGAACGACATCTTCCGGGATATGCTCTCCACCTCGGTCGTTGTCTATCTGGATGATATTCTCATCTACTCTCCAGATATAGACTCCCACCTGAGAGATGTTTGCAAGGTCTTCGACCTCTTACGGGCTAACTCCCTCTATGCCAAGTTGGAGAAGTGAGTGTTTGAGCAGGAGTCCTTGCCTTTCCTTGGTTATATCATCTCTGCCCAGGGTTTGGCTATGGATCCTGCCAAGCTACAGGCTGTGATGGACTGGCAGGAACCCCATCCTCTCAAAGTGGTGCAGCACTTTATGGGGTTCATCAATTACTATCACCAGTTCATTCCCCATTTCTCAACTTTGGTGGCTCCCTTGGTTGCCCTCACCAAGAAGGGGGCAAATCCCAAGTTGTGGTCGGAGGAGGTCTCCAAGGCCTTTCTCTCGATTAAGTCACACTTTGCTAGCGATCCCATCCTGCATCGCCGCGATGTAGATAAGCCATTTATTACGGAGGTGGATGCCTCATCCGTTGGTGCTGGAGCAGTCCTCTTCCAAAAGGATGCTCAAGGTCGGAAGCATCCTTGCTGCTTCTTCTCTAAGACCTTTTCACCAGCGGAGAGGAATTATTCCATCAGGGACAGGGAGTTGCTAGCTATGAAGTTGGCTTTCTCAGAGTGGAGACATCTTCTGGAGGGAGCTCGCTTTCCCTTCCAGGTGTTCACAGACCACAAGAACTTGGTATATTTACAGACAGCCCAGCGGCTAAATTCTCGTCAGGCTAAATGGTCCCTGTTCTTCTCCCGGTTCCATTTCACTCTCCATTTTCTTTCCGGGGAGAAGAACGTTCGTGCCGACGCTCTCTCTCGCTCTGTAGTGTCATCAGAGGAGGAGGAAGAGGAGCCTCGGCTTATTGTCCCTCCAGAGAGCCTGAGAACTGTGGCTCCGGTTTCGCTAGAGTCTGTGCCCCCAGGCAAGACTTTCGTTCCATCTAATTTGCTACCGGAGGTTCTCTCTTGGGCTCACTCATCCTGGGTGGGTGGACATTTTGGGACCAAGAGGACATCTGAGCTCTTGACGAGGACGTACTGGTGGCCGCATATGGCCCGTGACGTCGGGGACTATATTCGGGCATATGTGTTATGACCTGGTGGTTAAGAGCACACGGAATGACCTGATAGTTACCGATAATATAGGACGAGCTCTGGGACGTGGGAACTCTGCTGACTGCAATCCCTAATCCTAATCACACACACTAGAAATAGCCGTGGAGCGCTCCTGACGCTCCCTATGCACCTCGTCACAGCCTAAGAACTAGCTAGCCCTGAAGATAGAAAAATAAGCCTACCTTGCCTCAGAGAAATTCCCCAAAGGAAAAAGCAGCCCCCCACATATAATGACTGTGAGTAAAGATGAAAATACAAACACAGAGATGAAATAGATTTAGCAAAGTGAGGCCCGACTTACTGAACAGACCGAGGATAGGAAAGGTAGCTTTGCGGTCAGCACAAAAACCTACAAAAGACCACGCAGAGGGCGCAAAAAGACCCTCCGCACCGACTAACGGTGCGGAGGCGCTCCCTCTGCGTCCCAGAGCTTCCAGCAACCAAGAAAAATCAAAATAGCAAGCTGGACAGAAAAATAGCAAACAAAAAGAAACCCAAGCAGAACTTAGCTTATGCAGGGAAGACAGGTCACAAGAACGATCCAGGAGAGAGCAAGACCAATACTGGAACATTGACTGGAGGCATGGAGCAAAGAAATAAGTGGAGTTAAATAGAGCAGCACCTAACGACTTAACCTCGTCACCTGTGGAAGGAAACTCAGAAGCCGCAGCCCCACTCACATCCACCAGAGGAAGCCCATGGACAGAACCAGCCGAAGTACCATTCATGACCACAGGAGGGAGCTCGACAACAGAATTCACAGCACGTGTGTCTCCTGCACCAAGAATCGGTCTCCTCGGCAACGGCCTGCTGGGCAACTTTACCCCATGCCGGTGGCAGACAGGCCCTGGGAGATGGTCGGGATGTACTTCATGGTAGGCTTACCCAAGTCTCGTAGCTGTACAGTTATCTGGGTAGTCACCGACCATTTTTCTAAGATGGTGCATTTGGTTCCGCTTCCACGGTTACCTTCTACACGGGCTTTAGCGGTGTTGTTCATCAAACATGTTTTCCGTCTACATGGCATGCCTGACAAAATTGTCAATGACCGAGGTCCTCAGTTTGCGTCTCGGTTCTGGAGAGAACTCTGTTGTTTACTCAGCATTGAGCTGAATCTCTCTTCTGCTTATCATCCCGAGACGAATGGGTTGGTAGAGAGGGCCAACCAGACTCTGGTCACATACTTACGACATTTTGTCTCTGCCAGGCAGGATGACTGGGCATCTTTGCTACCTTGGGCGGAATTTGCTTTGAACAACGCCGTAGCCGACTCTACCGGGTAGACTCCTTTTCTCCTTAATTGCGGCCAGCATCCGCGTGTTCCTGTGCCCATGCCCGTGTCATCCACCGATTCTAGGGTGGCAGACTGGGCGGTGGAGGCACATGACGTTTGGGACCGCACACAGGATGCCATCCGGGCCTCCAAGGAGAGAATGAGGGTTCTGCTGATGCACACCGGCGCCCTGCTCCGACCTTTGCTCCTGGCGACTCTGCCCGTAACATCAGGCTGCGAGTTGAGTCCACTAAATTTGCGCCTCGCTACATAGGCCCTTTCAAGGTTCTGGAACAGGTCAACCCTGTGGTCTACCGTTTGGCTATTCCTCCACACCTTGGTATCACCGACACCTTTCACGTTTCTCTCTTAAAGCCGTCTATATGTCCCGGTTTTCCGAGTCATCTGCCGGGACATCGGGTTCATCCACGGATGAGTTTGAGGTGAATGCTATCGTGGGGTGCAAGGTGGTACGTGGCAAGAAATATTATCTGGTGGACTGGAAGGGTCACGGCCCAGAGGACAGAACCTGGGAACCCGTGGAACACATTCGGGCTCCACTCCTCGTTGCAGCCTTTGAGCGTAGCGAGGCCTAAGGAGGGGGGGGGGGGGCCTAGGAGGGGGGGTAATGTTAGGAGTCGAGTTCCCGCCGCTGCACAGGGGGAATCTCGAGCCGTGTCTGCTGCGGTCTCCCATTCTGCATCAGCCGCAGTGGAGCCTGCTCAGCGGAGATGTTGGTCCCAGCATCTCTCAGCCTGATACTGTGCAAGGGGTTACTGCTGCCTTTCCAGGCTCTGCTGTTGTAGCCTGCACTGGTCAGCGGTGAGCAGGCTTTTCCGGGACTAAGTCCAGCTTTGCACACACTGATCATGCCCAAGGTAAGACCTCTCATTGGAGGTCAGGGGTCACATGCTCAGGTACTGCAGCAGCTATCATTGGTCCTCTAGGAAGGTCCTGAAGTTGTTCAGGTACTGTAGCAAACTTCCATTGGTCCTTCTAGGAAGGTCCTGTACGTGCTGCATCTATATAAGGTTTGCATGGCCGCACGGCCATGCGCTAGTATCACCTCATGTCATGAGCTTGTTAATTGTGGTTGCGCCTGTATGTGTGTGTTCAGGGACCCGGCTGAAATAAGCACCTAGAATACCGGCTCCTCCGGTGAGGACTGTTTGTATGCTTTTCTGGGTGCGTGACCACTGACTGCCTCCAGCTCAGCAGTTAGCTGTGTTTCCCTGTGACGCTAATAGGGCACAGCATCTTATTTCTAGTGACTCTGTGGAGTTAACAGAGTTCGCTTATACCGCCATATAGCGCCGTCATTTGCCAGCAGCAGGTTCCTCTCCTGCATGGTGGACCCCGGGTTGCGAACGCACCTATTTATACATATATATATATATATATATATATATATACGAGGGGCGATCCAAAAGAAATGATAATTAGTTATTTCTATTGCACACAGAAATTAAAATAAAATGTTTTCTTCTCTCTTAGGTACCCACTAGTCCAGGAAAAAAAAATTACTTAAATAGACCACGATTCCCGGGAGCTACATTCATTTGAATATGAACTGCCGAGGAGTGAACATCAAAATGGAAAAAAAGAGCTCAGAGCTGTCATCAAATACCTCTGCTTGAAAAAAATGATTATCAAAGACATACACAGCGACTTGGTGGAAACATTGGGGGACTCTTCTCCTCCATATTCCACAGTTGCATGCTGGGCCAAGGAATTTAAGCTGGGAAGAACATAGACGGAAGATGAACATCGTGAAGGACGCCCATCCACGTCCCTCAATGAAGAAAACGTGAAAAAAGTTGAAGAAGTTGTATTGGCAGATCGAAGAGTGACTATCAGGCATGTAGCTTTTTTCGAAGGGAATTCAAAGTTTAGAAAAGAGATGGACTAAATTATAGACTTGTTAGGAGACTATGTAGAAAAATAAATTTATTTTTTGACTATATTCATTGTGTTTAGTATTGATTATCATTACTTTTGGATCGCCCCTCGTATATATACTCGGTGCGTTCCGCCAACCCTAACACCTGGGTCGGTACATTTCTACCGACTCCGACTCCAACCAAAACTAACTCCGACTCCACAGCCCTGGTTTAGACAGGCTGACTGCACTTTCATGCCCACAAAATGATAGTTATTGTGTGCTCATATAAAATATAATTGTTCTTGGCAGCACGTCTTATTTACACCGGATAATGTGCTGCCGAGAATGAGCATTTTAATTCTCACTTTTCACCTTCATGACCAAGCCAAATTTTCAATTCTGACCAGTGTC
Organism: Ranitomeya imitator; assembly: GCF_032444005.1. Taxonomy (NCBI): domain Eukaryota; kingdom Metazoa; phylum Chordata; class Amphibia; order Anura; family Dendrobatidae; genus Ranitomeya; species Ranitomeya imitator. The sequence continues at coordinate 827,725,064 of NC_091284.1, forward strand.
ACTTTATGGTAATAACTCTGGAATGCTTCATCAGATTCCACTGATTCTGGGAATAGTTTTTTCGTGACATATTGTACTTCATTGTAGTGGTATATTTTGATCAATATGACTTGTGTTTAATTGCGAAAACATCGGAAATTTGGCAAAAATGTTGAACATTTTGCAATTTTCAAACTTTTAATTTTTATGCCCTTAAACCAGAGAGTGGTGTCACACAAAATACTTAATAAATCACATTTCCCACATGGCTGTTTTGCTATTTTCCCACAGTTTTCGAAGCATAATTTTTTTTTTCTGCTAGGAAATTAAAAGGGTTATAATTTGATCAGCAATTTCTCATTTTTACAAAAAAATTTGCCAAACCAATTTTTTAGGGACCACCTCATGTTTGAAGTGACTTTGACGTCTCTATTTGATAGAAACTGCCCAAAATTGACCCCATTCTAAAAACTGTACCCCTTAAAGTGCTCAAAACCACATTCAAGAAGTTAACCCTTCAGGTGCTTCACAGGAACTAAAGCTGCGTGGAAGTAAAAAATTAAAATTTTACTTTTTCCCACAAAAATGTTCATTTAGCCCCCATATGTGGAGGAAAACTAGCAGGGCTCGGAAGCGAAGGAGCGCCGTTCGATTTTTGGAGCGCAAAATTGTCTGGGATCATTAGCAGACGCCATGTAGTGTTAGGCGAACCCCTGATGTACCTAAACAGTGGAAACCACCCACAAGTGACCCCATTTTGGAAACTAGACTCTTCAAGGAATTTATGTAGACTTGTGGTAAGCACCTTGAATCCACAGGTGTTTCAGAGAATTTTACAACGTGAAAATTATTATTTTTTTTTTTTCCCACAAAAATGTTGTTAGCCGTTTGATCTTTGGAAGGCAGGGTGAACAAATCAACAGCAGGTAAAGAAATGGTTTTATTTATTTTTTGCGCCATTCCTCGTGTGGTATAAGTGATTAGACGACGACAAGCTATACCAGATTTATATCGGGTTTTTATGTTTGGCAGCTTTCACACAGTAAGACGCATTTTATTGCAAATAGCTTTTGCAACACCATATTTCGGGAGCTATAATTTTTTCCATATTTCTGCCGACAGCCATGTAAGGGCTTGTTTTTTGCGGGACAAGTTGTTTATATTGGTACCATTTTTGGTCACTTTCTATTCCAATTTTTGAAAGGCAGGATGAACAAAACCCATCAATTCAAGAATATATATATATATATATATATATATGTTAGGGCTAGCGGAACGCACCGAGTAGAAATAGATATTTATTATTAATGGTGCGTTCGCAGCCCGGGGTCCACCGTGCAGGAAGAACCTGCTGCTAGTGAATGGTGGCACAATATGGCGGTGTAGACTAGCTCTGTTACCTCACAGAGCAGCCGCGAGAGGAAAGCACTGCGCCCTGTTAGCCTCACAGGAGCACAAGCTTACTGCCAAGCAGATAGCAGTCTGTGGTTAAGCAACACGCAATCTCCTCACCGGAGAAGCCGGTATTCTAGGGGCTTATTTCAGCCGGGTCCCTGAACACACTCATACAATCTCCTCACCGGAGGTGCCGGTATTCTAGGGGCTTATTTCAGCCGGGTCCCTGAACACACTTATGCTAACCACACTGGCGCAAAGCACATATGACTTGATACTAGCGCATGGCCGTGCGGTCATGCGCAGTTTATATAGCTGCAGCACAGGAAGTGGCTATAGAACTTTTGCCCTTTAAAGACCTGCCAAGAGGACCAATGGAATGTGCCGCAGAGCCTGAGCACATGACCCTCGATCTCCAACGGGAGATCTTGCCCTGGGCATGCTCAGTGTGTGCAGACAAGGACTTAGTCCCAGAGAAGTCCGCTCGCTGCTGACCAGTATAGGCTTTAAAGGCAGAAGCTGGAGAAGCAGCAGTAACTCTTCTCACAGAGTCAGACTGAGCGAGACGCTGGGATCGACGTCCCTGCTGAGCAGACTCCACTGCGGCTGGAGGAGAATGGGAGACCGCAGCGGAGATGGATCGAGATTCCCCCTGTGCAGCAGAGGAAACTCGACTCCTAACATTACCCCCCCTCCTTGGGCCTCGCTACGTTCGAAGGCAGCAATGAGCTGCGGAGCCCGAATGTGCTCAACAGGCTCCCAGGACCTGTCCTCGGGACCATAACCCTTCCAGTCCACCAAATAAAATTTTTTACCACGCACCACCTTGCACCCCAAAATAGCGTTCACCTCATAATCGTCCGAAGACGAACCCGATGTCCCAGCAGATGACTCGGAGAACCGGGACATATACACGGGTTTCAAGAGGGACACATGAAAGGTGTCGGTGATACCCAGGTGTGGCGGAAGGGCCAAACGATAGACCACAGGATTAACCTGCTCGAGGACCTTGAATGGGCCCAAGTAGCGAGGAGCAAATTTAGTGGACTCAACTCGCAGCCTGATGTTACGGGCGGAGAGCCACACCAAGTCGCCAGGAGCAAAGGTCGGGGCAGGGCGCCGATGTGCATCGGCGGAGGACCTCATTCTCTCCTTCGAGGCCCGAATGGCATCCTGAGTGCGGTCCCAAATGTCCTGTGCCTCCACTGCCCAGTCTGCCACCCTGGTGTCAGCAGAGGACACGGGCATAGGCACAGGAACCCGCGGATGCTGGCCGTAATTAAGGAGGAAAGGAGTCTGACCGGTGGAGTCGGCTACAGCGTTATTAAGGGCGAACTCTGCCCATGGTAATAAAGATGCCCAGTCATCCTGCCTGGCAGAAACAAAATGTCGTAGATATGTGACCAGAGTCTGATTGGCCCTCTCTACCAACCCATTCGTCTCAGGATGATATGCGGAAGAGAGATTTAACTCAATGCTGAGAAGACGACAAAGCTCTCTCCAGAACCGAGACGCAAACTGGGGACCCCGGTCACTGACAATTTTGTCTGGCATGCCGTGTAGGCGGAAGATGTGTTTTATGAACAACGCTGCCAAGGCCCGTGCAGAAGGTAACCGTGGGAGCGGCACCAAGTGCACCATTTTCGAGAAATGATCGGTAATAACCCAAATGACGGTACAGCCGCGAGACTTGGGCAAACCCACTACAAAGTCCATCCCGACCATCTCCCAGGGCCTGTCTGCCACCGGCAAGGGATAGAGTAACCCAGACGGCCGTTGTCGAGGAGACTTATTTTTGGCGCATGAGACACACGCCAGAACGTAATCTCTGACATCTCGCAGCATATGCGGCCACCAGTACGTCCTCGCCAGCAGCTCAGATGTCCTCTTTGTCCCAAAGTGTCCACCCACCCTGGAGGAATGAGCCCAAGAGAGAACCTCCGGTCGCAAATTTATGGGCACAAAAGTCTTGCCCGGAGGCACAGACTCAAGCGACACCGGAGCCACGGTTCTCAAGCTCTCAGAAGGAACAATAAGCCGAGGCTCTCCTTCCTCCTCCTCAGATGACACAACAGAGCGAAAAAGAGCATCAGCTCGAATGTTCTTCTCCCCAGCGACATAATGGAGGGTGAAGTGGAATCGGGAGAAGAATAAGGACCATCTGGCCTGGCAAGAATTTAGCCGCTGGGCTGTTTGCAAATATAGCAAATTTTTGTGGTCTGTAAATACTTGAAAGGGAAAACGAGCCCCCTCCAAGAGATGTCTCCACTCAGAGAAAGCCAGTTTCATCACTAACAACTCCCTGTCCCCGATGGAATAATTCCTCTCCGCTGGTGTGAAGGTCTTGGAGAAGAAGAAGCACGGATGCTTCCGACCTTGAGCATCCTTTTGGAAGAGGACTGCTCCAGCACCAACGGAAGAGGCATCCACCTCCATTATAAACGGCTTATCGACATCAGGACGATGTAGGATGGGAGCGCTAGCAAAATGAGACTTAGTAGAAGAAAAGGCCCTGGAGACCTCTTCAGACCACACTTTGGGATTTGCTCCTTTCTTGGTGAGGGCTACCAAGGGAGCTACCAAAGTTGAGAAATGGGGAATGAACTGGCGGTAATAATTAATGAACCCCATAAAGCGCTGCACCGCTTTAAGTGAATGAGGTTCTTGCCAGTCCATCACAGCCTGTAGTTTGGCAGGATCCATAGCCAATCCCTGGGCAGAGATGATATAGCCCAGGAAAGGTAAAGACTCCTGCTCAAACACACACTTCTCCAACTTTGCGTAAAGAGAGTTTGCCCGTAAGAGGTCGAAGACTCTGCCAACATCTCTCCGGTGGGAGTCAATATCTGGAGAGAAGATGAGAATATCATCCAGATAGACTACGACCGAGGTGGAAAGCATATCCCGGAAGATGTCGTTGACAAAGTCTTGGAAAACGGCTGGGGCGTTACAGAGCCCGAAGGGCATCACCAGATACTCATAGTGCCCATCTCTGGTGTTAAACGCTGTCTTCCATTCGTCCCCCTCACGAATGCGAATCAGGTTATAAGCTCCCCGCAGGTCTAATTTGGTAAATACCTTAGCTCCCCGTAGCCTATCAAAAAGCTCAGAAATCAGGGGCAGCGGGTACTTATTCTTAACGGTGATGGCGTTAAGACCCCTGTAGTCTATGCAAGGACGCAATTCTCCATTCTTCTTCTGTACGAAGAAGAACCCTGCCCCTGCTGGTGACACTGACTTCCTAATAAATCCTCTTGCCAAATTCTCCTGGATGTATTGGGACATAGCCTCCGTCTCCGGGAGAGAGAGGGGATAGACACGTCCCCGAGGAGGTTCTGCTCCAGGCAAGAGATCTATAGGACAGTCATAGGGACGGTGAGGCGGAAGGGTCTCCGCGGCCTTTTTGGAGAAGACGTCTGCATAAGACCAATAGTATTTGGGGAGAGTAGAGAGATCTGCGGGTATCTCAGTGGTGGAAACCTGAACGCACTCTTTCACACATCTGCCCTTACAGGATTCACTCCAACCCAATATCCTCCCAGAGGTCCACTCAATATGTGGGGAGTGGAAACGGAGCCAGGGTATTCCCAGCAGAATCTCATCCATTCCCTCGGGAAGGACAAGAAGGGAAATAATCTCCTGGTGGGATGGGGACATGGCTAACGTGAAAGGGACAGTCTGATGTGTGATCTGTAATGGAAGTGTCGACCCATTCACCACTCTAACGGTTACTGGTTTGGCAAGCATAACCAGAGGTATTGCGTGGCGCAGAGCAAAAGCAGAAGACATAAAATTTCCCTCTGCTCCTGAATCCACACAAAGCTCTACTGTAAGAGTGGATGTGCCTAACAGGATTGTCCCTTTAAAGGACAATTTTGAGGAAAATGCCGCAGTGTCCAGTGAACCTCCTCCAATGGACACTAGACGCGATCGTTTTCCCGACCGCCGTGGACATTTATTAGCGTAATGTCCCGGTTGCTGGCAATTTTTACATACCACAGGTATTCGTTCGGTCTGAGACCTAGGTCCCGCTCGAGAAACCTCCATGGCCTCATGGGAGTCGGACGCCATAACAGGAGATTCTAGAGGTTTGGCAAAGGTGGGAGCCAGCCGAAACCTCTGCCTACACTGGGTCCGCTCCAACCTCCGCTCGTTAAAACGGAGATCGATGCGGGTAGCTATAGTAATAAGCTCCTCCAGTGTGGCGGGAATCTCCCTGGTGGCCAAGGCGTCCTTCACATGGTCTGCCAGTCCTTTCCAGAACACCGGAATAAGGACTTTATCCAGCCATTCCAGCTCAGAAGCTAGAGTCCGGAATAGGATGGCAAACTGGCTGACCATGGACAAAGCCTGAGTAATTGCCAACAATTGGAGCGCGGTATCGTGGGTGACACGGGGTCCCAGAAAGACCTGCCTCAGAGCGTCCAGGACGATAGGAGCACTCTGTACCACACAATCACCATGTTCCCAAAGCGGCGTTGCCCACTCCAACGCCCTGCCCGACAAGAGAGATATAATGAATCCCACTTTCACCCGTTCCGTAGGAAAACGTGCAGCCAGCAGCTCGAGATGTATGGAGCACTGGCTCACGAATCCCCGACATAGCTTACTTTCACCAGCAAACTTGTCTGGAAGCGGGAGACGGGATAAGGTCGGAACAGGGGTGGCAGCGGACAAACTGGCTGCAGCTGCACTTGCAGCCTGAACAGCGACAGCAGTAACGTCCACAGCTGAGGTTGTGCGCTCGAGAGCCGCCAACCTACCCTCCAGCTGCTGGATGTACTGCTGTAGACGCTGACCGTCCGCCATTTACTAGCCAGACCCTGGCGCTAGTATTATGTTAGGGCTAGCGGAACGCACCGAGTAGAAATAGATATTTATTATTAATGGTGCGTTCGCAGCCCGGGGTCCACCGTGCAGGAAGAACCTGCTGCTAGTGAATGGTGGCACAATATGGCGGTGTAGACTAGCTCTGTTACCTCACAGAGCAGCCGCGAGAGGAAAGCACTGCGCCCTGTTAGCCTCACAGGAGCACAAGCTTACTGCCAAGCAGATAGCAGTCTGTGGTTAAGCAACACGCAATCTCCTCACCGGAGAAGCCGGTATTCTAGGGGCTTATTTCAGCCGGGTCCCTGAACACACTCATACAATCTCCTCACCGGAGGTGCCGGTATTCTAGGGGCTTATTTCAGCCGGGTCCCTGAACACACTTATGCTAACCACACTGGCGCAAAGCACATATGACTTGATACTAGCGCATGGCCGTGCGGTCATGCGCAGTTTATATAGCTGCAGCACAGGAAGTGGCTATAGAACTTTTGCCCTTCCAAGACCTGCCAAGAGGACCAATGGAATGTGCCGCAGAGCCTGAGCACATGACCCTCGATCTCCAACGGGAGATCTTGCCCTGGGCATGCTCAGTGTGTGCAGACAAGGACTTAGTCCCAGAGAAGTCCACTCGCTGCTGACCAGTATAGGCTTTAAAGGCAGAAGCTGGAGAAGCAGCAGTAACTCTTCTCACAGAGTCAGACTGAGCGAGACGCTGGGATTGACGTCCCTGCTGAGCAGACTCCACTGCGGCTGGAGGAGAATGGGAGACCGCAGCGGAGATGGATCGAGATTCCCCCTGTGCAGCAGAGGAAACTCGACTCCTAACATATATATATATATAATTTTTTTTTTTTGGGGGGGAGAGCGTTTATGCTGCTCCATGTGTGTTAAAATTGATAAGACAGCTTTATTCTTCGGGTCAGTCCGATTACAGCGATACCACATTTCTATTGATCTTTTTATGCATTGGCACTTTTACGCAATAAAAACTTTTATACAAAAAATATTTTTGCACCGCTTTATTCTGAGAGCTATAACTTTTTAATTTTTCCGTTGACAGCTGTATGGTGGCTTGTTTTTTGCGGGACAAGATAAAGTATTCAGCGATAATATTATAATTAACATTAGTCTTTTTGAACGTGTTTTATTCCACTTTTTGTTCGATGGCATGATGAAAAAGCATTGATTTTTGGCCCTTTTTACATTTTTTTTTGTTAATATTTTTACCATTTTTTTTTTTTACATTAGTCCCTTTTATGGGACTTTCACTTTCATGGCTCTGATCGTTGTTTACAAAACATTGCTGTCTATATACATAATGGTCTAAGGGGTACTTCCGTCTGTCTGTCCTTCTGTCACGGATATTCATTGGTCGTGGCCTCTGTCTATCATGGAAATCCAAGTCGCTGATTGGTCGCCGCAAAACAGCCACGACCAATCAGCGACGGGCACAGTCCGGAAGAAAATGGCCGCTCTATATTCCCCGCAGTCAGTGTCCCCGGCGCTCCGCTCCCCGCAGTCAGTGTCCCCGGCGCTCCGCTCCCCGCAGTCAGTGTCCCCGGCGCTCCGCTCCCCGCAGTCAGTGTCCCCGGTGCTCCGCTCCCCGCAGTCAGTGTCCCTGGCGCTCCGCTCGCCGCAGTCAGTGTCCCCGGCGCTCCGCTCCCTGCTGTCAGTGTTCCCAGCGCCCGCTCCATACACCCCTTCGGTCACCGCTAACACAGGGTTAATGCCGGCGGTAACGCATTCCGTTACCGCCGCTATTAACCCTGTGTGTCCCCAACCTTTTACTATTGACGCTGCCTATGCGGCATCAATAGTAAAAGAAAGTAATGTTAAAAATAGTACAAAAACAAAAAACCTGCTATACTCACCCTCCGTTGTCCGCTGAGCCGCTCGCGCCTGCCGCCATCTTCCTTTACCAGCGATGCTTTGCGAAATTACCCATAAGACCTAGCCGTCTCGCGAGACCGCTAAGTCATATGGGTAATTTCGCAAAGCATCCTGGGAACGCAAGATGGCGGCAGCCGCTCGCCCATCTGCACAGCGCCGTTGGATCCCAGGAAGCGGAGAGACGGGACGCTGAGGAGCAGCGACCAGAATGGTGAGTATGTTCAACTACAAGGGGCTCTCGGATTGTTAGGGGAGTATGTTTATTTTTTATTTTTTTAACCTGTGACATACGTGGCTCGGTAATATAGTACGTCACTGGGCAATATACTACGTGGCTCTGTGCTGTATACTACAAGGCTGTGCAATATACTACGTCACTGGGCAATATACGTGACTGGGCAATATACTACTTGACAATGTGCTGTATACTACGTGGCTGGGCAATATACTACGTGGCTGGGCAATATACTACGTCGCTGTGCAATATACTACGTGGCTGGGCAATATACTACGTGGCTCTGCTGTATACTACGTGGCTGGGCAATATACTATGTGACTGGCCAATATACTACGTAACTGGGCAATATACTACGTCGCTGTGCAATATACTACGTCGCTGTGCAATATACTACGTGGTAAGGCAATATATTACGTGGCTCTGTGCTGTATACTACGTGGCTGGGCAATATACTACGTGGCTCTGTACTGTATACTACGTCACTGGGCAATATACTACGTGGCTGGGCAATATACTACGTCGCTGTGCAATATACTACGTGGCTGGGCAATATACTACGTGGCTCTGTAGTGTATACTACGTCACTGGGCAATATACTACGTGGCTGGGCAATATACTACATAACTGGGCAATATACTACGTGGCTGGGCAATATAATACATAACTGGGCAATATACTACGTGGCTGGGCAACATACTATGTGACTGGGCAATATACTACGTGGCTGAGCAATATACTACGTGACTGGGCAATATACTACGTGACTGGACAATATACTACGTGACTGGGCAATATACTACGTGACTGGGCAATATACTACGTGACTGGGCAATATACTACGTGGCTGGACAATATACTACGTGGCTCTGTACTGTATACTACGTCACTGGGCAATATACTACGTGACTGGGCAATATACTACGTGGCTGAGCAATATACTACGTGGCTGGGCAATATACTACGTGACTGGGCAATATACTACGTGGCTGAGCAATATACTACGTGGCTGAGCAATATACTACGTGACTGGACAATATACTACGTGACTGGACAATATACTACGTGACTGGGCAATATACTACGTGATTGGGCAATATACTACGTGACTGGACAATATACTACGTGACTGGGCAATATACTACGTGGCTGGACAATATACTACGTGGCTCTGTACTGTATACTACGTCACTGGGCAATATACTACGTGACTGGGCAATATACTACGTGGCTGAGCAATATACTACGTGGCTGGACAATATACTACATAGATGGGCAATATACTACGTGGCTGGGCAATATAGTTGGGGAAGAAAGTAAAGGAACTGGATGCACAGGTAGTTTTTTCTTCTATCCTTCCAGTAGACGGGCATGGCACCAGGAGATGGAACAGGATCCTTGATGCAAACAACTGGCTAAGACGATGGTGCAGACAACAAGGATTCGGATTCCTGGACCACGGTGTGAATTACTGGTATGATGGACTCCTCGCCAGAGATGGACTACACCTCAACAAACCTGGGAAACACACATTCGCCAGAAGACTCGCTACACTCATCAGGAGGGCGTTAAACTAGAAGAAGAGGGGACGGGAAGAAAAACATTAGACTTGAACAAAGACGACCCAGGAAAACATACTCAGAAGGGAGGTAAGAACATTTCTAAAACAATCCACAGTGAGGAGATTGGAACAAAACAAAATCCTCTAAACTGCATGCTCGCAAACGCCAGAAGCCTGACAAACAAGATGGAAGAACTAGAAGCAGAAATATCTACAGGTAACTTTGACATAGTGGGAATAACCGAGACATGGTTAGATGAAAGCTATGACTGGGCAGTTAACTTACAGGGTTACAGTCTGTTTAGAAAGGATCGTAAAAATCGGAGAGGAGGAGGGGTTTGTCTCTATGTAAAGTCTTGTCTAAAGTCCACTTTAAGGGAGGATATTAGCGAAGGGAATGAGGATGTCGAGTCCATATGGGTCGAAATTCATGGAGGGAAAAATGGTAACAAAATTCTCATTGGGGTCTTTTACAAACCCCCAAATATAACAGAAACCATGGAAAGTCTACTTCTAAAGCAGATAGATGAAGCTGCAACCCATAATGAGGTCCTGGTTATGGGGGACTTTAACTACCCGGACATTAACTGGGAAACAGAAACCTGTGAAACCCATAAAGGCAACAGGTTTCTGCTAATAACCAAGAAAAATTATCTTTCACAATTGGTGCAGAATCCAAAAAGAGGAGCAGCACTTTTAGACCTAATACTATCTAATAGACCTGACAGAATAACAAATCTGCAGGTGGTCGGGCATCTAGGAAATAGCGACCACAATATTGTGCAGTTTCACCTGTCTTTCACTAGGGGGACTTGTCAGGGAGTCACAAAAACACTGAACTTTAGGAAGGCAAAGTTTGACCAGCTTAGAGATGCCCTTAATCTGGTAGACTGGGACAATATCCTCAGAAATAAGAATACAGATAATAAATGGGAAATGTTTAAGAACATCCTAAATAGGCACTGTAAGCGGTTTATACCTTGTGGGAATAAAAGGACTAGAAATAGGAAAAACCCAATGTGGCTAAACAAAGAAGTAAGACAGGCAATTAACAGTAAAAAGAAAGCATTTGCACTACTAAAGCAGGATGGCACCATTGAAGCTCTAAAAAACTAAAGGGAGAAAAATACTTTATATGAAAAACTAATTAAAGCTGCCAAAAAGGAAACAGAGAAGCACATTGCTAAGGAGAGTAAAACTAATCCCAAACTGTTCTTCAACTATATCAATAGTAAAAGAATAAAAACTGAAAATGTAGGCCCCTTAAAAAATAGTGAGGAAAGAATGGTTGTAGATGACGAGGAAAAAGCTAACATATTAAACACCTTCTTCTCCACGGTATTCACGGTGGAAAATGAAAAGCTAGGTGAAATCCCAAGAAACAATGAAAACCCTATATTAAGGGTCACCAATCTAACCCAAGAAGAGGTGCGAAACCGGCTAAATAAGATTAAAATAGATAAATCTCCGGGTCCGGATGGCATACACCCACGAGTACTAAGAGAACTAAGTAATGTAATAGATAAACCATTATTTCTTATTTTAGGGACTCTATAGCGACAGGGTCTGTTCCACAGGACTGGCGCATAGCAAATGTGGTGCCAATATTCAAAAAGGGCTCTAAAAGTGAACCTGGAAATTATAGGCCAGTAAGTCTAACCTCTATTGTTGGTAAAATATTTGAAGGGTTTCTGAGGGATGTTATTCTGGATTATCTTAATGAGAATAACTGTTTAACTCCATATCAGCATGGGTTTATGAGAAATTGCTCCTGTCAAACTATGTAAAGCAGTTAATACAAGAGAAGATAGTATTCTGCTAAAGATGGATCTGGATAAGTTGGAAACTTGGGCTGAAAGGTGGCAGATGAGGTTTAACAATGATAAATGTAAGGTTATACACATGGGAAGAGGGAATCAATATCACCATTACACACTGAACGGGAAACCACTGGGTAAATCTGACAGGGAGAAGGACTTGGGGATCCTAGTTAATGATAAACTTACCTGGAGCAGCCAGTGCCAGGCAGCAGCTGCCAAGGCAAACAGGATCATGGGGTGCATTAAAAGAGGTCTGGATACACATGATGAGAGCATTATACTGCCTCTGTACAAATCCCTAGTTAGACCGCACATGGAGTACTGTGTCCAGTTTTGGGCACCGGTGCTCAGGAAGGATATAATGGAACTAGAGAGAGTACAAAGGAGGGCAACAAAATTAATAAAGGGGATGGGAGAACTACAATACCCAGATAGATTAGCGAAATTAGGATTATTTAGTCTAGAAAAAAGACGACTGAGGGGCGATCTAATAACCATGTATAAGTATATAAGGGGACAATACAAATATCTCGCTGAGGATCTGTTTATACCAAGGAAGGTGACGGGCACAAGGGGGCATTCTTTGCGTCTGGAGGAGAGAAGGTTTTTCCACCAACATAGAAGAGGATTCTTTACTGTTAGGGCAGTGAGAATCTGGAATTGCTTGCCTGAGGAGGTGGTGATGGCGAACTCAGTCGAGGGGTTCAAGAGAGGCCTGGATGTCTTCCTGGAGCAGAACAATATTGTATCATACAATTATTAGGTTCTGTAGAAGGACGTAGATCTGGGTATTTATTATGATGGAATATAGGCTGAACTGGATGGACAAATGTCTTTTTTCGGCCTTACTAACTATGTTACTATGTTACTATGTTGCCAGATCATTAATGAATATGTTGAAGAGAACAGGTCCCAATACCGACCCCTGCGGTACCCCACTGGTCACAGCGACCCAGTAAGAGACTATACCATTTATAACCACCCTCTGCTTTCTATTACTTAGCCAGTTACTAACCCATTTACACACATTTTCCCCCAGACCAAGCATTTTCATTTTGTGTACCAACCTCTTGTGCGGCACGGTATCAAACGCTTTGGAAAAATCGAGATATACCACGTCCAATGACTCACCGTGGTCCAGCCTATAGCTTACCTCTTCATAAAAACTGATTAGATTGGTTTGACAGGAGCGATTTCTCATAAACCCATGCTGATATGGAGTTAAACAGTTATTCTCATTGAGATAATCCAGAATAACATCCCTCAGAAACCCTTCAAATATTTTACCAACAATAGAGGTTAGACTTACTGGCCTATAATTTCCAGGTTCACTTTTGGAGCCCTTTTTGAATATTGGCACCACATTTGCAATTGTGGACTATTGCTTTGTTACCTGGTACAAGGATTATCGTGAGGTGCCCCCGAACCTGTTCCATTGGACTAATTGTGGACTCTGTAGATCTACCTGCATGTGTTGTTCCAGCGTTCTTGATAATAAATCTGTGGAATCATCCCTTGGCCTGTTGTCCCTTCTTGCTCTGCCGTACACCCCGTCACAGACTGGTTGGCAGCAGAGGGATCAGAGCAGAAGGAATGGAGGACAATGGCCCAACATCGGGAACCAACACCGCAGAGTACAAGAACTGGACTTTGGGGAGCCTACAATCAAAGGCCCGTGAAGTAGGAGTCCGTTTTAAGGGACTCTCCAAGGAGCAGCTTATTGAGGCTTTGGAAGGAGTTCGCCTGCAAGATGACGCTGAGGAAGGATCCTCACAGCAAATGAAGGAAAGACTGCAGCCGGAGGTAAATACCCCAAAAAGTCAGTGGGTTGTGTGGTACGAGGAGGAGTTGGCATTGCTGGGAGAAGAGGCCACCATAGAAGATAAGAGGGAGGCCATTCACAGAGCTCAGGAGATGGCATTGCTGGAGAGGCAGATCGCTTTGGAAGCAGCTAAAAGCTCCAGACAGACTCTAACCCCAGCACCCACCATGAGGGAACTCCCCAGAGTGTCCCGCAAAGACTTCAAGCCCTTTAATGAGGCTGCAGGCGACATTGAAGGCTTCTTCCAGGACTTTGAGCATCAGTGTCGATTAATGGAAGTCCCGGAAAGGGACCGAGTCCGACATCTGGTGGGGCTCTTAGAGGGTGGAGCTGCCGCAGCCTACAGAGGTATGGACCCTCAGGGGAACTGTGAGTATGCGGAGATTAAACAGACTATTCTAGAACATTATGCTGTTACCCTAGACACTTACAGGACTCAGTTCCGTACTTTAGCCTGTGATGAGGAAGTGTCTTTCAAGATGTATGCCCACAGACTCAAACAAATATGTCATCGCTGGCTGGAGGCAGAGGGGGCCTTAACCTGGGAGACCTTCTTCCAGGTTATTCTAAAAGAGCAGTTTTACTTCAAGTGCCCTGCTGAGATCCGGGAATGGGTGCGTGAGAGGAGACCAGCCACTGTGGAGGAAGCTGCACCTCTAGCTGATGAGGCTCTCACCATCAAGCCTCAGTGGAGGATTCTGTTGGAGGATGGAGAGGCCTACCAGCTCCACAACACCGGTGGCCCCCTGTTCTTCTGTCCCCATTGTTCCCCGTTCCTCTAAGCCACCACCTCATGCTGATACCCGTGTAAATGTGCCTCCAGTTGCTTCTACTGCGTTTTCTGGAATACAACGAGGAGAGGAAGTAGCAGAGCGCAGGTGTTATGGTTGTGGGCATCCGGGGCATCTTCAGGCCTCATGCCCAGCCAGCCCATGGAGGAGTTGTCCTCAAAACCCTACAGCACCTTCAGGTGGGGACCGGCCTCCAGGTTCCCTTACCCCTCGCCCAAGAGGACGCCTTGGATGGAGTGAGACCCAGCACAGATGCTATCGATGTGGGCAGCCGGGGCATCTGCAAGCCTCCTGCCCAGCTGTTCAAATGAGGATTGATCCTGTACCCAGTCGTATTATTAATTATGTACAGCCAAGTGCCATGGAGGACGACGTGTCACCACTACGTGAGGACTGGCCTAGTGCCTCACCCACCCATGTTGCACCACTAGGAGTTTATGGTGTGCGACCTGCAGCTATGACGACTTCTGCTCATCGAGGTAAGCACTTGCAGGAGGTCGTGCTGGATGGACAGAGACTTATTGGATTTTGTGACTCAGGGGCTTTCCTCACACTGGCTGATCCCCGAGTGGTTCGGCCTGAGGCAATCCATCGAGGACCTGGGATTGTCATTGAACTGGCTGGTGGACAATGGAGGACTATTCCCATAGCCACTGTGGATCTGAACTTTGGTTTTGGGGTCAGGCGATGTGTGGTAGGGGTGATGGGTGGTCTGCCTGCAGATGTTCTCCTGGGCAATGATGTGGGAGAGCTACGATGCCAATTCGTGGCTGCATGAAGCCACATGTAAGTTACGCTCTGCCTGTGTGTACTTAATCAGCGACCTGTAGAGGTCCCTAGTACGTACACAAATTGGGAGGGGAAGGGATTGTCATGATATGTACTTTTGCCCTGTCCTTTATTTGAATAATATGCCATTTGATGTATGTAACTGTTCTCTGGTTTCTATTAGCTGTAATTTATGTATTGTCTTGTGCTGGGAGTTCACCTGTAACAATATGTCTCCTTCCCCCAATACTTGCAGCCCTAAGCTATAATGTAATTAAGCTTTGTCAACATCACTAGTGAAGAATAGCTATTCTTCCTCACAGCAGGTGGCTAGTCAAATGTACATACTACATAGACTGCCTGGAGCCCACCAGTCTAGAATCTTCTGGTGGACCCAACCATTGAATCGAAGGTGTGACCCCTACCCCCCTTCATGGGCGGATCTCAGGAGCTCAGACAATCCATTCTTATTTTGAGATCAGATGTGAGTTGATCCTTGAAGGAGAAGGAGTGGGGATTCTTAGCTGAGGCAAGACCCCATGTCCATCTGGGACTGCGGAAGCGAACGGGGCGAGACTTGAGCTGAGTACATATCTCGTCGTTCGTGAGATTGTTTTGGGATCCATTGGACTAATTGTGGACTATTGCTTTGTTACCTGGCACAAGGATTATCGGGAGGTGCCCCCGAACCTGTTCCGTTGGACTAATTGTGGACTCTGTAGATCTACCTGCATGTGTTGTTCCAGCGTTCTTGATAATAAATCTGTGGAATCATCCCTTGGCCTGTTGTCCCTTCTTGCTCTGCCGTACACCCCGTCACATGGACAATATACTACGTAGCTGGACAATATACTACGTGGCTGGACAATATACTACGTGGCTGGACAACATACTACGTGGCTGGACAATATACTACATGGCTGGGCAATATATTACGTCACTGGGGTGAGACCCGGTTCCCCCCGATGTTGTGGAGTGGTTTTCAGAATTTGAAACCATCTTTAGGTTGGAGGAAATTGATGCAGACCTTTCACAGACAAGGGTTTCCTTTTTAGGTATCTGAACTGAATGGATTTTATTTAAAGATTCTGCTCGTTTCCCTGACCTGTTTACCTGAATACACCTGTCTATTCTACAGTCGATTACTATGCTACTCTTCTATTCTTTTCGTGTTCTCATGTTATATTTCTTTTCTTGAGCCCCACCTACTCGGGCTCCCCCTCTATTTCCTCTTCTTTCAATCTCCCCCCTGGGTGAGCTGTTCACCTTCCTCCAGCTCGGTGTGATAGGTCTATACCATGATTTATCAGTTACTTTTATAATGATACTATTTGCGTGCATGTCTTGCTGTAGGAGACATGGGCGAACTGATTTTAGGTATGCTTTATTTTATTCACGGTAAGGAAAGTCCTCGCCTGTTGCGGGGGCAAGGAGTTATTGCTTATATGTTAAAGATACCGTAGTCATTCTAGAGGGTTTACTCTCTCAAATTTTTTTTTATTTTTTTTTTATTCTTTCTCTCTTTTATGTAAGATTTATGCAAAGTTTGTGAACGAGTGTTTTTTGTGTTACTCTTCTCGAATTGTATATTATAAGAAAAAGTACTTTGATCATTGACGTAGTTTTCTTTTTTTTTTTTTTCAATAATTTTTATTAGAATTTTAACAAATTTTTAACTGGGTAGGGTAAACCGGGAGGGGGAGGAAGGGAAGGGATATGAAGTTAGGAAAGGAAACCCCTATGATAGTAGGGGGAAAAATGACAGGTGTATAGAAGTCATATTTTACGATACATAAAAGAACGCCTGCTCTGTATGGGTTCATTTAGTATGACCCGCAACAAACAAATAACTTGGAATATAAAAGAATATAAATCGTAGTACCTTAACAAAATAGGTTATAGAGTGATAAATTATGAAGTATGGACGGGGTTTAAGGGAATAGTTCATTCCAACGTGCCCATTTCCTGTCGAACCTCCTCAGATTGCCAGCGATTTTGGCAAATTTGCCCTCATAAGACCTATGGAGCATTAGAGTATCAATGATATTTTGTAGAGTTGGAACTTCTGATTTCCATTTAGAGGCCACCAGATTTTTAGTGGCGAGGAAAAGGTGAATATCGGCCTGAAATTAGAATGGAGATCTCTAATGAGAGAAGAGCCAGTTGGGGAGAGAGTACGAGATCTTTTCCAATAATCCTAGAGACCAAGTCTCCGACCTTTTTCCATAGGGAAGTGATTTTAGGGCAACTCCAGAACACATGAAGCAAATGACCCACCTGTCCGCAATTCCTCCAGCAATTTGGAGATTGTTTTGCGTCAATGTGATGGACTCTGTCTGGAGAGAGGTACCATCTGGACATGGTTTTGAAGAATGATTCTTTCAGAGGCATGGAGATTGTTGCCTCATATGCATTGGAGATTGCTTCTTCCCATTCCTCTGCCTGAAAATTTATGTGGAGATCTTTCTCCCATCTAATCATATATGGAGTTTTTTCCATATCAGTATCATTGTTTAGGCAATCATAAATATATTTGTGGCTCCAGAAAATAGGATGCCCTATGTTGGAAAGTAAATTTATTGCTGCAACGGAGAAGTATGGCTTCCTTTCTAGAAAGGAATGTGTAAACTCTTTGATAATTAGGAATTCTGTGAAGGAATTTGGAGGTATTTTAAATTTGTTTTTTAACCCCTTTCTGCCATCAGACGTACTATTGCGTCCATGGGGGGTGGGCCCTACTTCCCAAGGACGCAATAGTACGTCATATGCGATCGGCAGCGCTCACGGGGGGAGCGGCGCCGATCGCGGCCGGGTGTCAGCTGCCTATCGCAGCTGACATCCGGCACTATGTGCCAGGAGCGGTCACGGACCGCCCCCGGCACATTAACCCCCGGCACACCGCGATCAAAGATGATCGCGATGTGCCGGCGGTGCTGGGAAGCACCGCGCAGGGAGGGGGCTCCCTGCGGGCTTCCCTGAGACCCCCGCAGCAACGCGATGTAATCGCGTTGCTGCGAGGGTCTTGCCGCCCTCCCTCCCTGCTCCAGGTCCCGGATCCAAGATGGCCGCGGATCCGGGTCCTGCAGGGAGGGAGGTGGCTTCACAGAGCCTGCTCAGAGCAGGCACTGTGAAGCCTGCACTGCTGCATGTCAGATCAGTGATCTGACAGAGTGCTGTGCAAACTGTCAGATCACTGATCTGTGATGTCCCCCCCTGGGACAAAGTAAAAAAGTAAAAAAAAAATTTTCCAAATGTGTAAAAAAAATTAAAAAAAAAATTCCTAAATAATGAAAAAAAAAAAAAAATATTCCCATAAATACATTTCTTCATCTAAATAAAAAAAAAAAAAAACAATAAAAGTACACATATTTAGTATCGCCGCGTCCGTATCGACTCGCCCTATAAAACTGGCACACTAGTTAACCCCTTCAGTAAACACCGTAAGAAAAAAAAAAAAAAAACGAGGCAAAAAACGACGCTTTATTATCATACCGCCGAACAAAAAGTGG
Organism: Ranitomeya imitator; assembly: GCF_032444005.1. Classification (NCBI taxonomy): domain Eukaryota; kingdom Metazoa; phylum Chordata; class Amphibia; order Anura; family Dendrobatidae; genus Ranitomeya; species Ranitomeya imitator. The sequence goes on from NC_091284.1 coordinate 827,743,664, forward strand.
AATAACACGTGATCAAAAAGACAGATATAAACAACCATGGTACCGCTGAAAGCGTCATCTTGTCCCGCAAAAAACGAGCCACCATACAGCATCATCAGCAAAAAAATGAAAAAGTTATAGTCCTGAGAATAAAGCGATGCCAAAATAATTATTTTTTCTATAAAATAGTTTTTATCGTATAAAAGCGCCAAAACATAAAAAAATGATATAAATGAGATGTCGCTGTAATCATACTGACCCGAAGAATAAAACTGCTTTATCAATTTTACCAAACGCGGAACGGTATAAACGCCTCCCCCAAAAGAAATTCATGAATAGCTGGTTTTTGGTCATTCTGTCTCACAAAAATCGGAATAAAAAGCGATCAAAAAATGTCACGTGCCCGAAAATGTTACCAATAAAAACGTCAACTCGTCGCGTAAAAAACAAGACCTCACATGACTGTGTGGACCAAAATATGGAAAAATTATAGCTCTCAAAATGTGGTAACGCAAAAAATATTTTTTGCAATAAAAAGCGTCTTTCAGTGTGTGACGGCTGCCAATCATAAAAATCCGCTAAAAAACCCGCTATAAAAGTAAATCAAACCCCCCTTCATCACCCCCTTAGTTAGGGAAAAATAAAAAAATGTATTTATTTCCATTTTCCCATTAGGGCTAGGGTTAGGGCTAGGGTTAGGGCTAGGGTTAGGGCTAGTGTTAGGGTTAGGGCTAGGGTTAGGGCTAGGGTTAGGGCTAGGGCTAGGGCTAGGGTTAGGGTTAGGGCTAGGGTTAGGGTTAGGGCTAGGGTTAGGGCTAGGGTTAGGGTTAGGGCTAGGGCTAGGGTTAGGGCTAGGGTTAGGGCTAGGGTTAGGGCTAGGGTTAGGGTTGGGGCTAGGGTTAGGGCTAGGGTTAGGGCTAGGGTTAGGGCTACAGTTAGGGTTGGGGCTAAAGTTACAGTTAGGGTTTAGATTACATTTACAGTTGGGAATAGGGTTGGGATTAGGGTTAGGGGTGTGTCAGGGTTAGAGGTGTGGTTAGGGTTACCGTTGGAATTAGGGTTAGGGGAGTGTTTGGATTAGGGTTTCAGTTATAATTGGGGGGTTTCCACTGTTTAGGCACATCAGGGGCTCTCCAAAAGCGACATGGCGTCCGATCTCAATTCCAGCCAATTCTGCGTTGAAAAAGTAAAACAGTGCTTCTTTCCTTCCGAGCTCACCCGTGTGCCCAAACAGGGGTTTACCCCAACATATGGGGTATCAGCGTACTCAGGACAAATAGGACAACAACTGTTGGGGTCCAATTTCTCCTGTTACCCTTGGGAAAATACAAAACTGGGGGCTAAAAAATAATTTTTGTGGGAAAAAAAAGATTTTTTATTTTTACGGCTCTGCGTTATAAACTGTAGTGAAACACTTGGGGTTCAAAGTTCTCACAACACATCTAGATAAGTTCCCGGGGGGGTCTAGTTTCCAATATGGGGTCACTTGTGGGGGGTTTCTACTGTTTAGGTACATTAGGGGCTCTGCAAACGCAATGTGACGCCTGCAGACCATTCCATCTAAGTCTGCATTCAAATGGCACTCCTTCCCTTCCGAGCCCTCCCATGCGCCCAAACAGTGGTTTCCCCCCACATATGGGGTATCAGCGCACTCAGGACAAATTGGACAACACATTTTTGGGTCCAATTTCTCCTGTTACCCTCGGGAAAATACAAAACTGGGGGCTAAAAAATAATTTTTGTGGGAAAAAAATTTTGTTTTATTTTTACGGCTCTCCATTATAAACCTCTGTGAAGCCCTTGGTGGGTCAAAGCGCTCACCACACATCTAGATAAGTTCCTTAGGGGGTCTACTTTCCAAAATGGTGTCACTTGTGGGGGGTTTCTACTGTTTAGGTACATTAGGGGCTCTGCAAACGCAATGTGACGCCTGCAGACCATTCCATCTAAGTCTGCATTCAAATGGCACTCCTTCCCTTCCGAGCCCTCCCATGCGCCCAAACAGTGGTTTCCCCCCACATATGGGGTATCAGCGCACTCAGGACAAATTGGACAACACATTTTTGGGTCCAATTTCTCCTGTTACCCTCGGGAAAATACAAAACTGGGGGCTAAAAAATAATTTTTGTGGGAAAAAATTTTTGTTTTATTTTTACGGCTCTCCATTATAAACCTCTGTGAAGCCCTTGGTGGGTCAAAGCGCTCACCACACATCTAGATAAGTTCCTTAGGGGGTCTACTTTCCAAAATAGTGTCACTTGTGAGTGGTTTCTACTATTTAGGTACATTAGGGGCTCTGCAAACGCAACATGGCGTCTCATCTCAATTCCTGTTAATTTTGCATTGAAAAGTCAAACGGCGCTCCTTCCTTTCCGAGCTCTCCCATCCGCCCAAACAGTGGTTTACCCCCACATATGGGGTATCAGCGCACTCAGGACAAATTGTACAACAACTATTGGGGTCCAATTTCTTCTCTTACCCTTGGAAAAATAAAAAATTGGGGGCGAAAAGATAATTTTTGTGAAAAAATATGATTTTTTTATTTTTACGGTTCTGCATTATAAACTTCTGTGAAGCACTGGGTGGGTCAAAGTGCTCACCACACCTCTAGATAAGTTCCTTAGGGGGTCTACTTTCCAAAATGGTGTCACTTGTGGGGGGTTTCAATGTTTAGGCACATCAGTGGCTTTCCAAACGCAACATGGCATCCCATCTCAATTCCTGTCAATTTTGCATTGAAAAGTCAAACGGCGCTCCTTCCCTTCCGAGCTCTCCCATCCGCCCAAACAGTGGTTTACCCCCACATATGGGATATCAGCTTACTCAGGACAAATTGTACAACAACTATTGGGGTCCAATTTCTTCTCTTACCCTTGGAAAAATAAAAAATTGGGGGCGAAAAGATAATTTGTGTGAAAAAATATGATTTTTTATTTTTACGGTTCTACATTATAAACTTCTGTGAAGCACTTGGTGGGTGAAAGAGCTCACCACACCTCTATATAAGTTCCTTAGGGGGTCTACTTTCCAAAATGGTGTCACTTGTGGGGGGTTTCAATGTTTAGGCACATCAGGGGCTCTCCAAACGAAACATGGTGTCCCATCTCAATTCCTGTCAATTTTGCATTGAAAAGTCAAATGGCGCTCCTTCGCTTCCGAGCTGTGCCATGCGCCCAAACAGTGGTTTACCCCCACATGTGGGGTATTGGCGTACTCAGGACAAATTGTACAACAATGATTGCAGTCCATTTTCTCCTGTTACCCTTGGTAAAATAAAACAAATTGGAGCTGAATTAAATTTTTTGTGAAAAAAAGTTAAATGTTCATTTTTATTTAAACATTCAAAAAATTCCTGTGAAGCACCAGAAGGGTTAATAAACTTCTTGAATGTGGTTTTAAGCACCTTGAGGGGTGTAGTTTTTAGAATGGTGTCACACTTGGGTATTTTCTATCATATAGACCCCTCAAAATGACTTCAAATGAGATGTGGTCCCTAAAAAAAAATGGTGTTGTAGAAATGAGAAATTGCTGGTCAAATTTTCACCCTTATAACTCCCTAAGAAAAAAAAATTTTGGTTCCAAAATTGTGCTGATGTAAAGTAGACATGTGGGAAATGTTACTTATTAAGTATTTTGTGTGACATATATCTGTGATTTAATTGCATAAAAATTCAAAGTTGGAAAATTGCGAAATTTTCATAATTTTCGCCAAATTTCCGTTTTTTTCACAAATAAACGCAGGTACTATCAAAGAATTTTTACCATTGTCATGAAGTACAATATGTCACGAGAAAACAATGTCAGATTCACTGGGATCCGTTGAAGCGTTCCAGAGTTATAACCTCATAAAGGGACAGTGGTCAGAATTGTAAAAATTGGCCCGGTCATTAACGTGCAAACCACCCTTGGGGGTAAAGGGGTTAATGAGGAAAAGGATATAAAGTTTTCCCCATCGTGAATGTCTTTAAGGAGTTTAATTCCTGAATCAAACCATATGGAGCTAATTGGTTGGTTGAAAAATGAGGCTATGAGTTTAATTGGAATATTGGCTAAGGCGAGGATTCTTTGTGGGCCTTTTTTAGGTTTTGAAAATCTATCCCAGGCCTAACAATGTGCAGAGAGAACTGGGTGTGTTATGGAAGGAAATCTTTTCGTGTTCATGATTTTATCGAGGATGATATCCTTTGATGATCTGTCTGAGTTCAATGATGTCTCCAGGTCCACCCAAATAGGTATCTCCTCTCCCGACCACCAGTGGACCGATTGTTTGATAAGAGTAGCATTATAGTATGCCGTAATGTTGGGGATGCTAAGGCCTCCTCTGGATTTACTTTTGAGAAGAGTTTTGCTGGCAACTCTTGCCTTTCTATCCCCCCAGATGAAACGGTAGAAACTTTTCTGTAATGAATTGAGATGGCTTGGAGGGACCAAGATGGGAAGTGACCTTAAAATGAAGGCTATTTTAGGGAGTATAAATGTTTTGACAACAAGGACCCTACCCCACCAGGACAGTTCTTTACCGCTATGAAAGTTAAATTCTGTTGTTAATTTGTTGTTGATTGCTTCCAGATTGACAGGGACCAGTGAGTCTAGCTTCTTAGTAATGATTATTCCCAGATATGAAAAGCTCTCCTCCGCCCATTCCCATGAAGATATTTTTTTAATTTCACTGATTTCGAGTTTGCTTAGGTAAAATGGCATAATTTGGGATTTTTTCTCATTGATCTTAAAATAGGAAATTTTTGAAAATGAATCGAGGATTTCATTTAGTCTAGAGATGGATTTTGTTGGGTTTGATAGGGAGAGGATGATATCATCTGCGAATAGATCTATTTTGCAAGTTGCGTTTGAAAATTCAATGCCTGATATTTTCCCATCATCCCTAATCATTTGAGCCAGTGGCTCCATGGCGAGAGCAAATAGAAGGGGAGATGGGGGCACCCTTGTCTTGTGCCATTCGAGATAGTAAATGTAGGAGACAGGTGATTGTTGGCGTAAATCTTTGCGGATGGGTTTGAATATAAGGCTAGTATTCCTGACAGACATTGGGGGTTGAAACCAAATTTTTCTAAAACCAGTTTGAGATATTCCCAATTGAGGCGATCAAAAGCCTTTTCTGCGTCAAGTGAGATTAATACCGATGGGACTCTTCCAGAATTGATTTTTTTTATTATACTAATGAGTTTTCTTGTGCCATCGGTAGCCTGTCTAGACTTGACAAACCCTATTTGGTCCTTATTAATTATCCTTGGAAGGATGTTGTTAAGCCTATTCGCAAGAATTTTAGAGTATATCTTGATGTCGGTATTAATTAATGAGATTGGCCTATAGTTTGTTATTTTACTTAGGTCTCCCTTTGGCTTGGGGATCACAACAATTGTGGCCTCTAACATTTCTTTGGGGAAAGTGCCTTCAATAAATGCCTTATTAAATATGCGAGAAAGGTGGGGTGAGAGCAATTCGCCAAAGGTTTTAAAATAATCATTTGTAAAACCGTCTGGGCCAGGGGCTCTATTTGGTTTCAAGTTTGTGATAGTGTTTAGAATCTCTTCTTGTGAGAAGGGTGCCGTAAGGGTTAAAAGGTCTTCTTGTGTTAATTTAGGGAGATTAAGAGAGGCGAAGAAGGCTTCAGAATTTTCTCTATTCGGTGCTGGCGAAGTTTCGTTTTTTTTTAATGTTGTATAGGGAGGAATAAAATTTGCCAAATTCTTCCACTATTTTTTGTGGGAGTGAAAGGATCTTATTTTTCGAGGATAGAATCTTATCTATTCTATTGCTGACTCTCTTTCTTTTTAGTCTATTCATCATGAAACTCAACGGTTTGTTGAGAAAGGCGTAATTTTTGAATCTATCAGATTTGATGACAGATTCATAATGGGAAAGGATCTCTGCTTTAAGTGCCTGTCTTAGTTCTATGAGTTCTGCCTGAATTTTGGGGGATGGGGGGGATTTTTTTAGTTTGGAATTTTCTTTAATTTTTATTAGGTTCTGGATTTCCTTGATTTTGGCTTCGTTTAATTTTTCATCCCTGGAAGAAATTTGCATTAGGGTCCCTCTAATGACTGCCTTATGGGCATTCCAAAGAGAAAAAGGACTGATGTTGTCAATGTTGTTCTCAGTAAAGAAATTCTTTATGTCAGATTTGACTTTGTTTTGATGGACTGGGTTAGACAAGATTGACGACTTGCACTTCCATAGAAATTGACTCCTGGTCCCTGCAACAGAAACAATCTCACATGTAACTGGGGAGTGGTCCGAAGCCGCCCTGGGGAGAATGGTAGCATTGCTGAATCTAGAAATAGAGAAAACGTCAGTTAAAATTAGGTCGATTCTCGAGGCCGTCTGGTGGACATCAGAGAAATGAGTGTACTCAATTGAGGACGAGTTGAGGCACCTGAAAACATCAAAAACCTCATTGTCAGACAGCCAATTGTTAAGGGTAGCAGCCTTGTGTCTATTTTTGGAAGAAGAATCCAAGTGCCCATCTGGGACAATATTGAAATCGCCCAGAATGAGCAGGACTCCCTTTTTAATCAGTTCAAATTTTTTTGCCAGCCTGCCCAAGAACCTTAATTGATTTTTGTTTGGGGCGTATATATTCACGATGGTGAAAACCTGGTTGTTTATTTTACACGATAGTATATGAAAGTGGCCCTCTGGGTCTTTGGTTTCTTCTAAGAATTCAAATGAGACCCCCCTTCCAATCATGGTCAGAACTCCTGCCTTTTTCCTTGGATTTGAGGACTCAAAAACATGAGGAAAGTTGTTCATAGCAAAACTGGGGTGGTCATTATTTCTGAATTTTGTCTCTTGAAGGCATATCACCTCCAAGTGTAATTTTTTTAGCTCCTTTTTTATGGTGAACCTTTTTTGAGGACTATTCAGCCCCCTAACGTTGTAGGTTACGCATTTAAGACTCATATTAACGGTCAACCAGAAGAGGAAACAACGGGAAATGTCACGGATCTCAGCTATATATTTGATAAGGGTCGAAGTAGCTTGTATGAGGAGACTAGATTTTCCTTTGTTTTATGTTTAAGGTACTACTAATACAGGTAGAATAACACTTGACCGAACACAAAGATTCGGTGTAACAATATAACACAAAAAGAAAAGATTTACAACAAATCAATCAATACTACCAACTTTAAAGTCCTTGGTAGAGGCCTAATAGAAAGGCTCTCTCACTTCCTTCTTGAGGGGGGAAAGTTCGTAAGGAAAACTCCGGACTTGAAATCCTCCAGTGGATAAACGAAAATCCTGAAAGGCTTAGATTTAAAGAGAAATTCAAATATACTTAACATTTAGAGTAAATAATGAAGTGTTATTAATATATTAAGATGTGAGGCCTGAACAGTTAGAACTAAGACCTTGCACAGATACAATGTTAATCAGGTCTTCCCTCGGCTAGATGATGAGGGGGGGCGGTCTTGGCAGGGAGGATCGCGCAAGGAGGTCAAGAAATCTTGGCCCTCTTCTTTGGTAAGAATGGGGACGGTGTTACCTCCATAAAGGATCAGTAGCTTCAGAGGGAAACCCCATCTGTATGGGATTTCTCGATCCCTGAGGGCGGAGGTGATCAATTTAATGTCCTTCCTTCCCTCAATAGTTTCCTTAGATAAATCTGCAAACAATTTGAGATTTGAATAAGGGTCCAGGAATTTTTTGTTTTCTTTCATGTAACTTAGAATTAATTCCTTCACATGAAAAAAGTGAATACGTAGAATAGTATCCCTTGGGGAATCTTGGGGGATGTTGGGGGGCTTAGGTAGTCGATGTATTCTATCGATCGTGAGGTCTAGGTCACTAAAGAAGGGGATCACTTTTTTGAAGAGTGCTTTAGTGTAACCCATCAGTGTATTGTTTGTAACACTTTCGGGAATGCCTCTAATCTTGAGGTTATTCCTCCTATTGGGGTCTTCGATATCCGCCATTTTGAGTTTAAGTCTTTTTAGTTCTTGGCTAATGTCATGATTTTCTGCGGATAGGTTTTTTGTGGATTTTTCAACTTTAGTCAATCTGACCTCCTGTTTTTCTATTTTGTTGTTTATCTTGTCTATGACGTCTTGGAATACTGTTGTGTGTTTTTCAAAGTTGAAGGTTATGGTTTCTTTTATGTTGTCTTTTAGCTTGGACGATAGATTTAGTAAGAAGGATTCTGTATGTTTTTGCATTTGTTCGAATGGATCTGGGGGCCTACTTTTGTCAGATGGCGGGGAGGAAATATCAGTTTTGGTGCAGGATTTAGATGGGCCTAAATTAGTAGAAGCATCATCGTACTCTGCGTCCGACGTGTCTGGGGAAGTAAAGCATCTGTTCCCCCATGTACCTGGGCCTTTTCTTTTATTTGAAATGGATAGATCCATATCATCAGAGAGACGGGATGTGTCAGGGATGTTCTCAAACTCTAGGCTCTTTTTGGGATGTTTAGAGGAGACAGATCTGGGGGGAATATCTTTTCCGTCTCTATCTCGAGGAGATCTTAGACCCATGCCCAGTGGGCTTAGTTTGTTAATCTCGTCCTTCTCTGGATTATAACTTTTAGGATTGGATTTGTTAGACCTTTGAGGTAATGATGTTTGAATGGTGTTGCCTTTCTTTCTTTGGGTGGTCATTATGGGAGGAAGAATTGGTATACAGATATATACACAAGCGAGTCAGAGAGAACCACAGTACTTGAGAGACTCTGTGAGCTCTGAGAATTAACCGTCTAGATGGATCCAGAGCCCCGGTATAGGGAATCAGAATGCAAAACTACCCAAATGCTTTGGTCCCCTATCCCCGGCTGGAGATGGGCTTAGAGAAATATGAATGTAAGAGAAATTTTGATAGTTGTCAGAGAGTACCACAATTCTTGAAAGACTCTGAGTAATGAGACCTAACCCCCTAGGTGATCCTAGAGCCCTAATACAGGGAACAGGAATGAAGAGTTACCCAAATGCTTTGATCCCCGATCCCCGGCTGGAGATGGGCTTAGAGAAATAAAGCTGTAAGAGAATATATGATAGTTGTCAGAGAATACCACAATTCTTGAAAGACTCTGTTGTCTATGAGAATTAACCACCTAGATGGTCCCGGAACCCCTATACAGGAATTGACGTAGTTTTCAACTACTGTTTTTCTTGTAAAATTCTCTTCTCTTTAATAAAAATATATTTAACCATATTACGTCACTGGGCAATATACTACGTGACTGGGCAATATACTACGTAGCTGGGCAATATACTACATGGCTGGACAATATACTACGTAGCTGGGCAATATACTACGTGACTGGGCAATATACTACGTAGCTGGGCAATATACTACATGGCTGGTCAATATATTACGTCACTGGGCAATATACTACGTGGCTGGGCAATATATTACGTCACTGGGCAATGTACTATGTGGCTGGGCAATATACTACGTGGCTGGGCAATATACTACGTGGCTGGGCAATATACTACGTGACTGGGCAATATATTATGTCACTGGGCAATGTACTATGTGGCTGAGCAATATACTACATGGCTGGGCAATATATTACGTCACTTGGCAATATGCTACATGGCTGGGCAATATATTACGTCACTGGGCAATATATTACGTGGCTGTGCAATATCCCATGTGGACATGCATATTCTAGAATACCCGATGCGTTAGAATCGGGCCACCATCTAGTGCTTTATAATTGTCAGTGCCTCACTGACACAAGCTTCTTAGTTAGACCATGTGCAGTGCATAATCTATCTTGCTAGTGCCTGGTGACCCGGATGTTGTCTTGACGACCTCGGGTCACCATGGCAACGATTGGGCCCTCGTGATGATGTTGTGGGGGCTCCGATTGGAGGGGGGAGAGAGCCCCCCCCTCATACTCCCTGCTTCTAAATGCTGCTATTGATATTGATTGCAGCATTTAGGGGGTTAAACTGCCGGGAGCGGTGCGGGAACCACTCCTGAGAATGAGTGCTAGGTGTTAGCTGTTATGTTCTCTGAACACCTGGCGGTGATCGCGCACGTACAGCTCCTGTGCACTCAAAATAGCCATGACATATCCATACGTCCAAGGAAGGGAAGTCCTTCCTGACCAGGATGTATGGATGTGTCCAAAGTCGAGAAGGGGTTAAAGCAAATTTTAAAATAGTTACGCCCTATGAATGAGCGTTCTACTAGTTTATTGGGTGATTGGCGACCTGTTTAGACAGGCCAATAATTGGGGAAATAAGTGATTATCAGCAAGTCGCCAATTTTTAAGGACTTGGGGCTCCATAATTGACACTGATGGTTTAATCGATGTTTTCGGTCATTTTTATTAGTTTGAAAAAAAGTAATTCTAGTGTGATTTCTTGACTACTGATACATCTTGCTCATTATATAGATTTATTTTTATGGAATAAAGAAATAAAATGCTGAAAATATTTTGTTTGGGCAAAATGTTATTTCTTTTTCCAGGTACCGACAAGATTAGTGATGAGAGTCCAACGTTTTATGAATATGATCAATCACGGATCAGCAATAAAAGTTCTAAACATGGAAAACAATGTCAAAAGGAGTCCAAAGATGACGGCCCATTTTCATGCTTAGAATGTGGGAAATGCTTTACCCGTAAATCAAATTTTGTTAATCATTTAAGATATCACACAGGATAGACGTGGTTTTCATGCTCAGAATGTGGAAAAAGTTTCACCCGTATATCCTATTTGGTTGATCATGTAAGAATTCATACAGGGGAGAAGCCATTTTCATGTTTGGAATGTGGAAAATGTTTTAGCCAGAAAAGGTCTCTTACTGCACACCAAAGAAGTCACACAGGGGAGAAGCCATATTCATGTCCTGAATGTGGGAAACACTTTATGCATAAAGATTCTGTTGGAAGACATCGGTGACTTCACACAGGAGAGAAGCCTTTTTCATGTCCTGAATGTGGCAAAAGTTTTATCCAGTACTCTGCTCTTGTTGACCATCTGAGAATTCACACAGGGGAGAAGCCATTTTTATGCTCAGAATGTGGAAAATGTTTTAGCCAAAGCTCAGGACTTTTGGAACATCGAAGAATTCACACAGGGGAGAAGCCATATTTATGCTCAGAATGTGGGAAATGTTTTTCTCATAAAAATGGTTATATTAGACATAAGAGAAACCACACAGGGAAGAAGCCATTTTTATGCTCAGAATGTGGGAAATGTTTTACCCTGAAATCAGATCTGGTTATACATCAAAAAACTCACACAGGTCAGCAGCCATTTCCATGTTCAGAATGTGGAAAATATTTTACCAATAAAACAAGTGTTATTAGACATCAGAGAAAAAATCACAGAGGGGAGAAGCCATTTTCATGCTCTGAATGTGGAAAATGTTTTGCTTTGAAATCAGATTTTGTCACGCATAAGAGAACTCACACAGGAGAGAAACCATATTCACACTCAGATCCTGGGAAAGCGGAAAACCCTGTAGATCAAAACTTGCTGATCATATAACTACTCAGTAGAGAGAAATAAATTTGGAAAATGTCTTGCAACCCAAATGCATTTTAGATATCAGAGATGTAATAGGGCAGAATAATAATAATAATCTTTATTTTTATATAGCGCCAACATATTCCGCAGCGCTTTACATTTTGCACACATTAACATCACTGTCCCCGATGGGGCTCGCAATCTAAATTCCCTATCAGTATGTCTTTGGAATGTGGGAGGAAACCGGAGTGCCCGGAGGAAACCCATGCAAACACGGAGAGAGCATACAAACTCTTTGCAGATGTTGTCCATGGTGGGGTTTGAACCCATACAAACTCTTTGCAGATGTTGTCCATGGTGGGGTTTGAACCCAGGACTCCAGCTCTGCAAGGCTGCAGTGCTAACCACCGTGCAATAATTTTTATGCTTAGAATGTGAGAGATTTTTTACCAATAAAACGAGTTTTATTAGACATCAAAGAAATCACAGGCGGGAGAAGCAGTATTCATGCTCTGATTGCGGCAAATATTTTACTTTGAAATCAGATCTGGTCACAGATCCGAGAACTCACACAGGAGAGAAACCATATTCACGTTCAGATTCTGGGAAAGGGGAAAACCCTATAGATCAGAAGTTGTTGATCACCTAAGTATTCATTTAGGAGGGAAAACATGAATGTGGAAAATCTCTTACAAGTCGAACACATTTTAGATATCACAGAATCCACACAGGGAAAAAGCCGTTTTCATGCTCATTCAGAATTTTTATTCACTGTTTATAAAATATCACTGAGTTTATTTAACCACGTGTGTTCTGTTCAAGGACAGCAGCTGAAGTTTGTTTGCAGTGGTACTGCTGAGCCCTGGGATGGGCGTTGTACTATTTGTACTATACAGCGGTGGTCACAGGGAGCACACGACAGCACCACAATGTTGTTCACATCCTAGGTCAATAGCAACCACACAACATTTAGGTGGTTATAGTCCCCCAGGCCTTCCATGGCTGTATGCCTTAATAGCCCATGCTAATGATATGAATTATCTGCCTTTTTTTTATTCCTGATATAGAATAATGGTTTGGTATAAACTTTATTATAAAAGGACATTATTTTCCATCATAAGTGCTTTCATTTTCAAAAATGTTAAAAAAATAAAAAGGTATATATGGTATTACTGCAACTGTAATAATGTGTAATTTAATCCACACAGTGAATGACTTTAGGCCCCTTTCACGCATCAGCTTTTTGCTATCAGTCGCAATCTGTCGAATTTGGAAAAAAATGAATCCGGCGACTGATTGCGACGAATGGCCTCACATTTTATCTTTCGTTCGCCAGATCCGTCGAAAACTGTCCGGCGGCCAGAGACAACAGACAAAGTAACTTTTTTTGTCTACGTAGAAAAATCGGACAGCGACGAATCTGTCGCCATCCGTTGTTTGCTCGAATGGAAGCCTATGGGCGCCAAATCCGTCAAATGATGGAATCCTGTGATGGATTGCGTTCTTTTTTTTTTTTACTGAGCATGCTCCTATTTATTTAGGATCCGATTAGCCAGACCCACTAGTCGGATCCGTCAAAAAAACAAATCCATCGCATCAGTTGTTCACAATCTTCGACAGATTCATCGATCCGTCGAGCCAACGGATTGTGACTGGCGGCAAAAAACTGATGTCTGAAAGGGGCCTTAAATGTAGAATTGTTGCTGATCAATTCACACGTCCCATTTCATCAGCCACAACAAAAGTGGATTGTGGCCCCTGCTCGTTAGAGGAAGTAGCGCCTCTTACCTGCTGACATTCGCGATTCTTCTTTTGATTAGCTGGCCTTTGGTTGTAAGCGTGACCTACATGTGACACCGTGGCAGGCCAGCCTGAAGAGTCACGGATGCCAGCAGGTAGGAGGCGCTACTTCCTCTAACGAGCGTTGGCTACAGACCACTGTCATCGTAGATGGAATGTGATGTACGAATACGCACCAACTCAAACAAAACAGAAAATAATGGCGGGCTTGGCCTTTTTTCCCTCTATTCTCTAACCCACCTCCCCCCAAAAATAATGAAAATAATACAAAACTATGGCCATAAGAGGTAATGTATGGCACTAGATGGACTATTTTTTCAGTTAAAAGGAACTTTTATTTTGTAAAAGTAGTAAAGTATTAAAAGCAATGCAAACATTTGACATCAACATAACCTAATATGTGCAAACCAATCGGTAATGGAGTCTGGTATGTCCCAAGAAAACATTTCAGACCGTTAATCAAGCACCAAATGACTATATTAGTCTTTCTGTGCTTGTTTCCTGGACTCTTCATAGAGACTGATGAGGACAGAACAATTACTAAGATCCTTCTGTCTCCATACATATCATGTTATCAGCAGCCCAACTGGTAACAATAGGCGATGTGCTGCCGAAAACAATGATTTTTGTTCCCGATGATTGAGCATAATTTTTCTCGTTCTTTGGGTTCCTGCTGACATGTTTACATCTACGAACTCTCGTCTGCACTGCCGGGAATTATAAACGTGAATTCCACAAATACACATCTATTCTATAATCAGTATATACAGTGGAATGTAAAAGATTGGGCACCCCTGGTCAGAATTATTTCTATTGTGAACTTTTTTTTTTATTTTAGGCCAACAAAAAAAAAATCATATTTTACATTTTAAAAATTACAAAAAGGAAAATGGACTGATGGAAAAGTTTTGGCACCCTGCATGGTTAGTACCTAGTAGCGCCCCCTTTTGCAAGTATCACAAGAGTCTTTCATTTCTTGTTTCAGGGATTTTCCTCCATTCTTCCTTGGAGAATTCCTCCAGTTCTGTGGGATTCCTGGGGCGTCTTACATCTTCTGCTATTTTGAGATCTCGCCACAGATTTTCAATGATGTTCAGATCAGGGGACTGTGAGGGCCATTGTAAAACCTTCATCTTGTGCCTTTTGTGGTCATCTGTTGTGGATTGTGATGTGTGTAGGATCATTCTCCATGTGTGGCAGTCATCCTCTTCCTCTTCTCACCTCCAGCTTTTTTACAGATGGTGTTATGTTTGCATCAAGAATTTGTTGAAATCTCATTCAATCCATTCTTCCCTTTTAACCATAAAATTTTCCTCGTGCAATTGGCTGCAGCACAACCCCAAAGCATGAATGGGAAATGTTTAAGAACATCCTAAATAGGCAGTGTAAGCGGTTTATACCTTGTGGGAATAAAAGGACTAGAAATAGGAAAAACCCAATGTGGCTAAACAAAGAAGTAAGACAGGCAATTAACAGTAAAAAGAAAGCATTTGCACTACTAAAGCAGGATGGCACCATTGAAGCTCTAAAAAACTATAGGGAGAAAAATACTTTATCTAAAAAACTAATTAAAGCTGCCAAAAAGGAAACAGAGAAGCACATTGCTAAGGAGAGTAAAACTAATCCCAAACTGTTCTTCAACTATATCAATAGTAAAAGAATAAAAACTGAAAATGTAGGCCCCTTAAAAAATAGTGAGGAAAGAATGGTTGTAGATGACGAGGAAAAAGCTAACATATTAAACACCTTCTTCTCCACAGTATTCACGGTGGAAAATGAAATGCTAGGTGAAATCCCAAGAAACAATGAAAACCCTATATTAAGGGTCACCAATCTAACCCAAGAAGAGGTGCGAAACCGGCTAAATAAGATTAAAATAGATAAATCTCCGGGTCCGGATGGCATACACCCACGAGTACTAAGAGAACTAAGTAATGTAATAGATAAACCATTATTTCTTATTTTTAGTGACTCTATAGCGACAGGGTCTGTTCCGCAGGACTGGCGCATAGCAAATGTGGTGCCAATATTCAAAAAGGGCTCTAAAAGTGAACCTGGAAATTATAGGCCAGTAAGTCTAACCTCTATTGTTGGTAAAATATTTGAAGGGTTTCTAAGGGATGTTATTCTGGATTATCTCAATGAGAATAACTGTTTAACTCCATATCAGCATGGGTTTATGAGAAATCGCTCCTGTCAAACCAATCTAATCAGTTTTTATGAAGAGGTAAGCTATAGACTGGACCACGGTGAGTCATTGGACGTGGTATATCTCAATTTTTCCAAAGCGTTTGATACCGTGCCGCACAAGAGGTTGGTACACAAGATGAGAATGCTTGGTCTGGGGGAAAATGTGTGTAAATGGGTTAGTAACTGGCTTAGTGATAGAAAGCAGAGGGTGGTTATAAATGGTATAGTCTCTAACTGGGTCGCTGTGACCAGTGGGGTACCGCAGGGGTCAGTATTGGGACCTGTTCTCTTCAACATATTCATTAATGATCTGGTAGAAGGTTTACACAGTAAAATATCGATATTTGCAGATGATACAAAACTATGTAAAGCAGTTAATACAAGAGAAGATAGTATTCTGCTACAGATGGATCTGGATAAGTTGGAAACTTGGGCTGAAAGGTGGCAGATGAGGTTTAACAATGATAAATGTAAGGTTATACACATGGGAAGAGGGAATCAATATCACCATTACACACTGAACGGGAAACCACTGGGTAAATCTGACAGGGAGAAGGACTTGGGGATCCTAGTTAATGATAAACTTACCTGGAGCAGCCAGTGCCAGGCAGCAGCTGCCAAGGCAAACAGGATCATGGGGTGCATTAAAAGAGGTCTGGATACACATGATGAGAGCATTATACTGCCTCTGTACAAATCCCTAGTTAGACCGCACATGGAGTACTGTGTCCAGTTTTGGGCACCGGTGCTCAGGAAGGATATAATGGAACTAGAGAGAGTACAAAGGAGGGCAACAAAATTAATAAAGGGGATGGGAGAACTACAATACCCAGATAGATTAGCGAAATTAGGATTATTTAGTCTAGAAAAAAGACGACTGAGGGGCGATCTAATAACCATGTATAAGTATATAAGGGGACAATACAAATATCTCGCTGAGGATCTGTTTATACCAAGGAAGGTGACGGGCACAAGGGGGCATTCTTTGCGTCTGGAGGAGAGAAGGTTTTTCCACCAACATAGAAGAGGATTCTTTACTGTTAGGGCAGTGAGAATCTGGAATTGCTTGCCTGAGGAGGTGGTGATGGCGAACTCAGTCGAGGGGTTCAAGAGAGGCCTGGATGTCTTCCTGGAGCAGAACAATATTGTATCATACAATTATTAGGTTCTGTAGAAGGACGTAGATCTGGGTATTTATTATGATGGAATATAGGCTGAACTGGATGGACAAATGTCTTTTTTCGGCCTTACTAACTATGTTACTATGTTACTATGAATGTTCCATCCCTATGCTTAACCCCTTAATGGCCGCCAATACATCTTTTTACAGACCTGAGATATAAGAGACTATCATCCCCATACAGGTGACAATCCTGCAGCTGTCGGCTGTACACTATAGGTGACAACTTGCTGCATCAGCCACAATCAGTGTTGGCACCGTTCATATCTGTTTAACCCCTTAGATGCTGCTGTCAATAGTGACTACATAATATAAATGGTTAACAGTGTGAGGGCTTCCTATTTAACCTCATCGGCACCCAGAGATCATGGTTGTGTGGTCCTGATATTTGCCTTGGCAGTTTGCGGGCTTAGGGTCTGCCAGCTTCAGAAGTTACTGACATTTCGGTGGTAAAAATGCACATTTTCACTCCTCTTATGCCACTTTGCATTAATTCCTGAAAAGCATCTGAAGGGTTAATAAACTACCAGACAGAAGTATTCAATATGTAGGGGAGGGGAGCTGTTTTTAAAATGGTAGTATCACTTTTGGGGGTTTCCAATGTATAGGACCCCCAAAGTCACTTCAAACCTGGATAGGTGCCCTTTTTTCTCAACCTTTGATCATTGTTTCCACAGAGTTCTATGTCATGATATGTACTTTTGCCCTGTCCTTTATTTGAATAATATGCCATTTGATGTATGTAACTGTTCTCTGGTGTCTATTAGCTGTAATTTATGTATTTTCTTGTGCTGGGAGTTCACCTGTAACAATATGTCTCCTTCCCCCAATACTTGCAGCCCTAAGCTATAATGTAATTAAGCTTTGTCAATACCACTAGTGGAGGAATAGCCATTCTTCCTCACAGCAGGTGGCTAGTCAAATGTACATACTACATAGACTGCCTGGAGCCCACCAGTCTAGAATCTTCTGGTGGACCCAACCATTGAATAGAAGGTGTGACCCCTACCCCCCCCCCCTTCATGGGCGGATCCCAGGAGCTCAGACAATCCATTCTTATTTTGAGATCAGATGTGAGTTGATCCTTAAAGGAGAAGGAGTGGGGATTCTTAGCTGAGGCAAGACCCCATGTCCATCTGTGACTGCGGAAGCGAACGGGGCGAGACTTGAGCTGAGGACATATCTCGTCGTTCGTGAGATTGTTTTGGGATCCCTTGGACTAATTGTGGACTATTGCTTTGTTACCTGGCACAAGGATTATCGGGAGGTGCCCCCGAATATGTTCCATTGGACTAATTGTGGACTCTGAAGATCTACCTGCATGTGTTGTTCCAGCGTTCTTGATAATAAATCTGTTGAACCATCCCTCGGCCTGTTGTCCCTTCTTGCTCTGCCGTACACCCCATCATAGACTGGTTGGCAGCAGGGGATCAGAGCAGAAGGAATGGAGGACAATGGCCCAACATCGGGAACCAACACCGCAGAGTACAAGAACTGGACTTTGGGGAGCCTACAATCAAAGGCCCGTGAAGTAGGAGTCCGTTTTAAGGGACTCTTCAAGGAGCAGCTTATTGAGGCTTTGGAAGGAGTTCGCCTGCAAGATGACGCTGAGGAAGGATCCTCACAGCAAATGGAGGAAAGACTGCAGCCGGAGGTAAATACCCAAAAAAGTCAGTGGGTTGTGTGGTACGAGGAGGAGTTGGCATTGCTGGGAGAAGAGGCCACCATAGACTATAAGAGGGAGGCCATTCACAGAGCTCAGGAGAGGGAGAGGGAGGCCATTCACAGAGCCGAGGAGAGGGAGAGGGAGGCCATTCACAGAGCCGAGGACAGAGCTCAGGAGATGGCATTGCTGGAGAGGCAGATCGCTTTGGAAGCAGCTAGAAGCTCCAGACAGACTCTAACCCCAGCACCCACCATGAGGGAACTCCCCAGAGTGTCCCGCAAAGACTGTAAGCCCTTTAATGAGGCTGCAGGCGACATTGAGGGCTTCTTCCAGGACTTTGAGCATCAGTGTCGATTAATGGAAGTCCCACAAAGGGACCGAGTCCGACATCTGGTGGGGCTCTTAGAGGGTGGAGCTGCCGCAGCCTATAAAGCTATGGACCCTCAGGGGAACTGTGAGTATGCGGAGATTAAACGGACTATTCTAGAACATTATGCTGTTACCCCAGACACTTACAGGACTCAGTTCCGTACTTTAGCCTGTGATGAGGAAGTGTCTTTCAAGATGTATGCCCACAGACTCAAACAAATATGTCATCGCTGGCTGGAGGCAGAGGAGGCCTTAACCTGGGAGACCTTCCTCCAGGTTATGCTAAAAGAGCAGTTTTACTTCAAGTGCCCTGCTGAGATCCGGGAATGGGTGCGTGAGAGGAGACCAGCCACTGTGGAGGAAGCTGCACCTCAAGCTGATGAGGCTCTCACCATCAAGCCTCAGTGGAGGATTCTGTTGGAGGATGGAGAGAGGCCTACCAGCTCCACAACACCGGTGGCCCCCTATTCTGTCCCCATTGTTCCCCGTTCCTCTAAGCCACCACCTCATGCTGATACCCGTGTAAATGTGCCTCCAGTTGCTTCTACTGCGTTTTCTGGAATACGACGAGGAGAGGAAGTAGCAGAGCGCAGGTGTTATGGTTGTGGGCATCCGGGGCATCTACAGGCCTCATGCCCAGCCAGCTCATGGAGGAGTCGTCCTCAAACCCCTACAGCACCTTCAGGGGGGGGCCGGCCTCCAGGTTCCCTTACCCCTCGCCCAAGAGGACGCCTTGGATGGAGTGAGACCCAGCACAGATGCTATCGATGTGGACAGCCGGGGCATCTGCAAGCCTCCTGCCCAGCTGTTCAAATGAGGATTGATCCTGTACCCAGTCATATTATTAATTATGTACAGCCAAGTGCCATGGAGGACGACGTGTCACCACTATGTGAGGACTGGCCTAGTGCCTCACCCACCCATGTTGCACCACTAGGAGTTTATGGTGTGCGACCTGCAGCTATGACGACTTCTGCTCATCGAGGTAAGCACTTGCAGGAGGTCATGCTGGATGGACAGAGACTTATTGGATTTTGTGACTCAGGGGCTTTCCTCACACTGGCTGATCCCCGAGTGGTTCGGCCTGAGGCAATCCATCGAGGACCTGGGATTGTCATTGAACTGGCTGGTGGACAATGGAGGACTATTCCCACAGCCACTGTGGATCTGAACTTTGGTTTTGGGGTCAGGCGATGTGTGGTTGGGGTGATGGGTGGTCTGCCTGCAGATGTTCTCCTGGGCAATGATGTGGGAGAGCTACGATGCCAATTTGTGGCTGCATGAAACCACATGTAAGTTACGCTCTGCCTGTGTGTACTTAACCAGTGACCTGTAGAGGTCCCTAGTACGTACACAAATTGGGAGGGGAATGGATTGTCATGATATGTACTTTTGCCCTGTCCTTTATTTGAATAATATGCCATTTGATGTATGTAACTGTTCTCTGGTGTCTATTAGCTGTAATTTATGTATTTTCTTGTGCTGGGAGTTCACCTGTAACAATATGTCTCCTTCCCCCAATACTTGCAGCCCTAAGCTATAATGTAATTAAGCTTTGTCAAAACCACTAGTGAAGAATAGCCATTCTTCCTCACAGCAGGTGGCTAGTCAAATGTACATACTACATAGACTGCCTGGAGCCCACCAGTCTAGAATCTTCTGGTGGACCCAACCATTGAATAGAAGGTGTGACCCCTACCCCCCCTTCATGGGCGGATCCCAGGAGCTCAGACAATCAATTCTTATTTTGAGATCAGATGTGAGTTGATCCTTGAAGGAGAAGGAGTGGGGATTCTTTGCTGAGGCAAGACCCCATGTCCATCTGGGACTGCGGAAGCGAACGGGGCGAGACTTGAGCTGAGGACATATCTCGTCGTTCGTGAGATTGTTTTGGGATCCCTTGGACTAATTGTGGACTATTGCTTTGTTACCTGGCACAAGGATTATCGGGAGGTGCCCCCGAATATGTTCCATTGGACTAATTGTGGACTCTGAAGATCTACCTGCATGTGTTGTTCCAACGTTCTTGATAATAAATCTGTTGAATCATCCCTCGGCCTCTTGTCCCTTCTTGCTCTACACCCCGTCACATTCTATTTTAACCCCATCAGTCCACAGGATTTGTTTCCAAAAATGCACCAGGCTTCTTTAGATGTTCTTTTGCATATTTCTGCCGCTGAATTTCATGGTGAGTACGCATTAGGCCCCTTTCACACATCAGTTTTTTGCTATCAGTCGCAATCTCTCGAATTTTGAAAAAAAAATGAATCCGGCAACTGATGCCACCGGATCTGTTTTTTTCTCCTCGACTTGTATTAGTGACGGATTGCAATAGATGGCCTCACGTTTCATCCGTCATTCGCCGGATCCGTCAAAAATTGTATGTCCGGTGGCCGGAGACGACAAAGTAACGTTTTTTGTGTACGTCGAAAAATTGGACAGCGATGGATCCATCGCCAACCGTCGTTTCCTTGAATGGAAGCCGATGGGCGCCGGATCCATCAAATGACGGATTCCGTTTTTTTTTTAACTGAGCATGCTCCAATTTGTTTAGGATCCAATTAGCTAGCCCCTAAAGTTTTCCGCTTTTATCCAAACATGGTCAAAAAACTTCTCGGGGTTTCCTCTCAACTCCCATATATAACGTAGAATACACCCCATGTGTCATTCTCAGTGCAGTGATTGGTTGAATCCAAAAATGGCGCAGACGCATGATGCGCTGTCTTTCTCCCTCCTTTTCAAGAATGATCGCTTCCAAACGATTCGCCTCAAAAGTAAAATCCACATAGATCTTCACAATGTTCGCAATCACACCTTCCATTTTTGCCACTTGCTCTACAACCTGTCAAAGATGGGGTGTAGAAACACTGTATATATACAGTCATGGCCAAAAGTATTAACACCCCTGCTAATCTGTCAGATAATACTCAGTTTCTTCCTGTAAATGATTGCAATCACAAATTCTTTGTTATTATTATCTTCATTTAATTTGTCTTAAATGAAAAAAAACACAAAAAGAATTGTCCTAAAGCCAAATTGGATATAATTCCACTCCAAACATAAAAAGGGGTGGACAAAAGTATTGGCACCGTTCGAAAAATCATGTGATGCTTCCCTAATTTGTGTAATTAACAGCACCTGTAACTTACCTGTGGCACCTAACAGGTGTTGGCAATAACTAAATCACACTTGCAGCCAGTTGACATGGATTAAAGTTGACTCAACCTCTGTCCTGTGTCCTTGTGTGTACCACATTGAGCATGGAGAAAAGAAAGAAGACCAAAGAACTGTCTGAGGACTTGAGAAACCAAATTGTGAGGAAGCATGAGCAATCTCAAGGTTACAAGTCCATCTCCAAAGACCTGAATGTTCCTGTGTCTACCGTGCGCAGTGTCATCAAGAAGTGTAAAGCCCATGGCACTGTGGCTAACCTCCCTAGATGTGGATGGAAAAGAAAAACTGACAAGAGATTTCAACGCAAGATTGTGCGGATGTTGGATAAAGAACCTCGACTAACATCCAAACAAGTTCAAGCTGCCCTGCAGTCCGAGGGTACAACA
Source organism: Ranitomeya imitator (assembly GCF_032444005.1). Taxonomy (NCBI): domain Eukaryota; kingdom Metazoa; phylum Chordata; class Amphibia; order Anura; family Dendrobatidae; genus Ranitomeya; species Ranitomeya imitator. The sequence goes on from NC_091284.1 coordinate 827,765,846, forward strand.
GTGTCAACCCGTACTATCCGTCAGCGTCTGAATGAAAAGGAACTGTATGGTAGGAGACCCAGGAAGACCCCACTTCTTACCCCGAGACATAAAAAAGCCAGCCTGGAGTTTGCCAAAACTTACCTGAAAAAGCCTAAAACATTTTGGAAGAATGTTCTCTGGTCAGATGAGACAAAAGTAGAGCTTTTTGGACAAAGGCATCAACATTGAGTTTACAGGAGAAAAAAAGAGGCATTCAAAAAAAAGAACACAGTCCCTACAGTCAAACATAGCGGAGGTTCTCTGATGTTTTGGGGTTGCTTTGCTGCCTCTGGCACTGGACTGCTTGACCGTGTGCATGGCATTATGAAGTCTGAAGACTACCAACAAATTTTGCAGCATAATGTGGGGCCCAGTGTGAGAAAGCTGGGTCTCCTTCAGAGGTCATGGGTCTTCCAGCAGGACAATGACCCAAATCACACTTCAAAAAGCACTAAAAAATGGTTTGAGAGAAAGCACTGGAGACTTCTAAGGTGGCCAGCAATGAGTCCAGACCTGAATCCCATAAAACACCTGTGGAGAGATCTAAAAATGGCAGTTTGGAGAAGGCACCTTCAAATATCAGGGACCTGGAGCAGTTTGCCAAAGAAGAATGGTCTAACATTCCAGCAGAGCATTGTAAGAAACTCATTGATGGTTACCGGAAGCGGTTGGTCGCAGTTATTTTGGCTAAAGGTTGTGCAACCAAGTATTAGGCTGAGGGTGCCAAAACTTTTGTCTGGCCCATTTTTGGAGTTTTGAGTGAAATGATCAATGTTTTGCTTTTTGCTTCATTCTCTTTTGTGTTTTTTCATTTAAGACAAATTAAATGAAGATAATAATACCAAAGAATTTGTGTTTGCAATCATCAGGAAGAAACTGAGTATTATCTGACAGAATTGCAGGGGTGTCAATACTTTTGGCCATGACTGTAGGTTTTCAGTAGCCAATAACGTTTGGGAGCCTCCCATTGGGCGTTTTTAAAAAACGGATGAAAAAACTGAAGAAACGGGTAAAATAAGTGAGGCAACGGATCCGTTTTTTCGCCATATCCGCTAGTCGGATCCGTCGAAAAAGCGAAGCATCAGTCAGTCGCATCAGTTTTTCATAATCTGCGATGGATCCGTCGAGCCAACGGATTGTGACTGACGGCAAAAAACTGATCTGTGAAAGGGGCCTTAGAGGTTCTCTTCTGATGACCCTTACATGAATGCCATATTTGTGCAGGTGTCTCTGAACAGTAGAACAATGAACCACAACTCCAGAGTCTAATCAATCTTTCACTGGAGCCAAGTGGGGATTCTGAATTGAGTTTAGCAATCCTATGAGAAGCTCTCACTGAGATTTTGCTTGGTCTTCCAGACCTTATCTTGACCTCCACTGTTCCTGGTAACTGCCATTTCTTAATTACGTTTCAAACTGAAGAAAGGTCAACTTGGAAATGCTTTGCTCTCTTCTTATAGCCTTCTCCTGCTTTGTGGGCCTCCACCATTTTCCTTTTCAGAGAGCTAGGCAGCCGCTTAAAACAACCCATGGCTGCTGTTTTTCGCACATTGTTAGGGTAAATTCATGCTTTTTTTTCTGCAGCAAAACCTGATCTTCTTGGCAGGAAAGAACCTGCGTCAAAAATGCAGGTTTAGGTGCGTTTTTTGTTGCGTTTTTTTCTCTTTGTCCATGCTAATGTCCTTGAATTTTCAGCAGCAAAAATGCAGAAAATAAGGATACCTGTGTTTTTGCTGCATTTTTTTCAACACCCATTCAAGTCAATGGGTGAAAAACGCAGCAAAAACGCTGCAAGAACTGACATGCTCTATGTCCAAAAAATGCAGCAAAGCACAAAATACTGATCACACAAAAAACTAATGTGTGTGCATGAGATTTCTGAAATCTCATAGGCTTTGCTGGTATTGTCAAAAGCAGCCGAAAATGAGCATAGAAAAAGCAGCAAAAAAAACGCCCGGTGTGAACTTACCCTTAGAGGAGACTGGGTTTCCTAGCTTTATAAAAACCCAAACAGGCTAAAACCTTGTTCAAAGTTATCTGAGCACACAGATCTCCAAAGGTGCCCAATCTTTTGCCTAGGCCCATTTCTCTTTTTGTAATTTTTAAAATGAAAAAATGACAACATGTTTTTTTGCCTAAAATACAAAGTAAATGTTCCTTCTATAACTTTAGGCCTTTTAGAAACCCTTTCATCTTCAACTCGCTTAACTGTTTACAATAACATTCATTTTGACCAGGGGTGCCCAAACTTTTACATGCTACTGTAACACACACACACACCCAGCATACTGCGGTAACAGATGAGTGGAAAAACCAAAGTGCGACTCCCGATAAGAATGATCTGCCCCATGATAGGGCGGTAAATGGGAATTATAAAGAAGTGCGCTGCAGAGTGTGCTTATAGGAGTGTGTGTATAAAAAAAAACAGCTTCATATTAGTGACTAGACTCAGTCACATTCGCCACAAATACCCCCATACGAGAGTCAATATGAAACAAGAGGACAAATGGGAGTTTATAGAAAAATACAAACTAAATTTTATTAACACATTACCATATAAAAACACCACCATCACATGACACAACAAAGTGTAAGACACCAGCAATAGGTCCGCTGTGGATTTGTAATATATATATCTCATAACATAGCAAATGTATATAAAGAAGTTACAGGTAGGATAAAGTCTCTACATAGATATCCCGGTACTAAAATAGTCCAGAAGTGCCCCATACGTATAGTTATATATATAACTATATATATATATAACTAAACCAGGGATTCAAGCTTCAGGAGGCTAATTTGCATATTCCAGGTGCCTTCTGGGAGAAGCGAAGTCTCCCTAAGCTAGAAGATCGTTGGGTACAGCCGGGACCAGCTGCTTCGAAAGCATCACCAAACCAGGGATTCAAGCTTCAGGAGGCTAATTTGCATATTCCAGGTGCCTTCTGGGAGAAGCGAAGTCTCCCTAAGCTAGAAGATCGTTGGGTACAGCCGGGACCAGCTGCTTCGAAAGCATCACCAAACCAGGGATTCAAGCTTCAGGAGGCTAATTTGCATATTCCAGGTGCCTTCTGGGAGAAGCGAAGTCTCCCTGTTAAAAATCGTTATTGAGCAAAAATATCTAATCAAGACTTAACCAGGTGCGTTATTCTTAAAAGAAAAATGTCATGATTTTCTGAAGAAAGTATAGTGGTTTATTGACTAGTCCACAGAAAAACCAAATTGCAGAAAACATAAAAGGTAGATGAAACAATTACAAACAGAGTGTCCATGTGTAGATATCAGCGCTTTTCTTGTTACTCATCTTTAAAAGGTAGAATGGTAGAAGTCATCTGTCTGTGTGAAGTCTGAAGTCATCATGGCATGGAGTAGCTAACAGCCGTTGTTCCTCGTGTCTTGTCCCATGTCCATGGAGAATGATGGTGAAGGAAGGGAGGTGACCGTCCCACGTGACAAAAAGCCCCCCACCCTCCTTAGAGACGTTATTTATATGGTTTCTACAGATCACGTGTCTTCTGTATATGGAGTTAACTTATACTCTGAGCTACATACACAGAAATAGCTTTTGATAGTGTCAGCAAGAAACCATGTGCTCAGTACAGAATAAAAATAAGAATAATTAATATTTAACAATTCCCCCTTTTGAGGGTGACAGACATTGATTGGAACCCTCAAATTAAAAATATTAATAAAATCTTCTTTCTTCTTTGGCAAAATGATGTAATAAATAACATCAATAATAATATTGTTATATGTTCTCAATAATATAATGATATGTAACTTCATGTTATGGTAGGCCGTGACTAATATTCATATAAAATATATATATAATACTTCCCTATATCTACTTGAAGCATCTCAGGTCTGATGTCATCTGGTCTTCATATTGGTTCTTCTTCTTGATTCTTTTAAACAATCTTTATTATAAGTCTTTTGTAATAGATGATAACATGTAGATATGTAGAGACCGTGTGTCATGTGTCAATCAAAGTCCATAAAATCAAATGTTGATAAGAAAACAAAGTCCATAGATGAAATGTCGCTTTAATATCTGTGCAGTGTCACCTTTAGAGACCTGGACTTACGTTGGCTCGCCTTGGAAATCATCTGGAATCCTCATATCGTCCGCACTGGTCTTGGAACAGGTGTGACGTCTTTGGTCAGCACAGCAAGGGTTACATTACATAGTAACATAGTAACATAGTTAGTAAGGCCGAAAAAAGACATTTGTCCATCCAGTTCAGCCTATATTCCATCATAATAAATCCCCAGATCTACGTCCTTCTACAGAACCTAATAATTGTATGATACAATATTGTTCTGCTCCAGGAAGACATCCAGGCCTCTCTTGAACCCCTCGACTGAGTTCGCCATCACCACCTCCTCAGGCAAGCAATTCCAGATTCTCACTGCCCTAACAGTAAAGAATCCTCTTCTATGTTGGTGGAAAAACCTTCTCTCCTCCAGACGCAAAGAATGCCCCCTTGTGCCCGTCACCTTCCTTGGTATAAACAGATCCTCAGCGAGATATTTGTATTGTCCCCTTATATACTTATACATGGTTATTAGATCGCCCCTCAGTCGTCTTTTTTCTAGACTAAATAATCCTAATTTCGCTAATCTATCTGGGTATTGTAGTTCTCCCATCCCCTTTATTAATTTTGTTGCCCTCCTTTGTACTCTCTCTAGTTCCATTATATCCTTCCTGAGCACCGGTGCCCAAAACTGGACACAGTACTCCATGTGCGGTCTAACTAGGGATTTGTACAGAGGCAGTATAATGCTCTCATCATGTGTATCCAGACCTCTTTTAATGCACCCCATGATCCTGTTTGCCTTGGCAGCTGCTGCCTGGCACTGGCTGCTCCAGGTAAGTTTATCATTAACTAGGATCCCCAAGTCCTTCTCCCTGTCAGATTTACCCAGTGGTTTCCCGTTCAGTGTGTAATGGTGATATTGATTCCCTCTTCCCATGTGTATAACCTTACATTTATCATTGTTAAACCTCATCTGCCACCTTTCAGCCCAAGTTTCCAACTTATCCAGATCCATCTGTAGCAGAATACTATCTTCTCTTGTATTAACTGCTTTACATAGTTTTGTATCATCTGCAAATATCGATATTTTACTGTGTAAACCTTCTACCAGATCATTAATGAATATGTTGAAGAGAACAGGTCCCAATACTGACCCCTGCGGTACCCCACTGGTCACAGCGACCCAGTTAGAGACTATACCATTTATAACCACCCTCTGCTTTCTATCACTAAGCCAGTTACTAACCCATTTACACACATTTTCCCCCAGACCAAGCATTCTCATTTTGTGTACCAACCTCTTGTGCGGCACGGTATCAAACGCTTTGGAAAAATCGAGATATACCACGTCCAATGACTCACCGTGGTCCAGTCTATAGCTTACCTCTTCATAAAAACTGATTAGATTGGTTTGACAGGAGCGATTTCTCATAAACCCATGCTGATATGGAGTTAAACAGTTATTCTCATTGAGATAATCCAGAATAACATCCCTCAGAAACCCTTCAAATATTTTACCAACAATAGAGGTTAGACTTACTGGCCTATAATTTCCAGGTTCACTTTTAGAGCCCTTTTTGAATATTGGCACCACATTTGCTATGCGCCAGTCCTGCGGAACAGACCCTGTTGCTATAGAGTCACTAAAAATAAGAAATAATGGTTTATCTATTACATTACTTAGTTCTCTTAGTACTCGTGGGTGTATGCCATCCGGACCCGGAGATTTATCTATTTTAATCTTATTTAGCCGGTTTCGCACCTCTTCTTGGGTTAGATTGGTGACCCTTAATATAGGGTTTTCATTGTTTCTTGCCATTGACTCTTCCTTGCCAAACATAGCACCATAACCAGTCCTTAGTGCACAGGACACATGTCAGGGTTATTACCTGACAATTACCTGATTGTTCACCAGCTTTCATGGAAGTCTTATAGGTGATAGGAAACCACTGGAACGTGATAAGAACGTAATAACACAGTTCATCTTTGATACTGTACTCATAGTCAGTGATGGATGCTGTAGTTGTGAGTGGTGACATGAATTGTATTTGACACAGTCTATTACTCAGAAATCATAGCATTGTTACCTTGTGGAACTTCTGGATAACGGCTTTTCTTCTTGCAACTTTTTAGAATCAATTGAAAATATGAAAAGTCTTTATTAACGTATCTCCGGTATCTTGATTGAAGTCTTCATTCCCTATTCTATACCAAATCTGGTAATTTTCCTAACTTATAATATCACAGCGTACCATAGCAATCAATAATATCCATATAATTATTAAATGATATTAAAATGGAATTTATATTTGGAAAATAAAATAATAATAATAATAATAAATGATAGTATATTATTAACCATATTCTTCATGTGATTGGACATTTTTATGTCATAGGTGTAATTTCTTTTTGAACCCATAGATGTCAGTGTGTCTTTTATGTAACAAGTGCTGATATTTAGTATTAAAACTTTATTAATTTATGTTCAGTAGACCAATAATATGTAAGTATGTATAGCCATGAACCAAAATAAGAATATATATATGAATGAATGAATGAATGAATGAATGAATGAGTGAAAGAATTGTATTTAACTTGGAATTGAAACATTTCTTATATAATGAAACCATATGATCACTATATTTGATAAAGCAATATGCTTGTAGACATTACTCTATTAAATATTGATTTTTCCTTGATGAAAAATAAGAATGAAAAATAAAAATTGAAAGAAAAGTGGAAAAAAAATGAAAAATAAAAATGAGAATAAAAATAAAAATAAGGCCTTTATATGTTGATGACAAATGCTGAGATTATGTCTCAGTAACACATTCCCTTAATATTTTCCCCATGTAGATGTTGTCATAACCTTGGATCACCAAAATATTGAAATTATGCAGCTTTGCATATAATACCCTTCATTAGAGGAAAAAATGACTTTTATAATATGTATTGTTATTATACCCAATAATACCTTATTAATATTTCTTCTTTATTAAAATGTGTGAAGAAGAGGTATTGATGAAATGTGATGATGTGATCAGGATCAAAAACACATTTCCCCCTTAATATCAAAAAATATTATTTTATGAAAAAATTAATTTGTAAAAACCCAAGTGAAAAATCATTATTTTTATAACTGTCATATCAACTTGTGCCATATACAGTGGGGCAAAAAAGTATTTAGTCAGTCAGCAATAGTGCAAGTTCCACCACTTAAAAAGATGAGAGGCGTCTGTAATTTACATCATAGGTAGACCTCAACTATGGGAGACAAACTGAGAAAAAAAAATCCAGAAAATCACATTGTCTGTTTTTTTTATCATTTTTTTGCATTTTATGGTGGAAAATAAGTATTTAGTCAGAAACAAACAATCAAGATTTCTGGCTCTCACAGACCTGTAACTTCTTCTTTAAGAGTCTCCTCTTTCCTCCACTCATTACCTGTAGTAATGGCACCTGTTTAAACTTGTTATCAGTATAAAAAGACACCTGTGCACACCCTCAAACAGTCTGACTCCAAACTCCACTATGGTGAAGACCAAAGAGCTGTCAAAGGACACCAGAAACAAAATTGTAGCCCTGCACCAGGCTGGGAAGACTGAATCTGCAATAGCCAACCAGCTTGGAGTGAAGAAATCAACAGTGGGAGCAATAATTAGAAAATGGAAGACATACAAGACCACTGATAATCTCCCTCGATCTGGGGCTCCACGCAAAATCCCACCCCGTGGGGTCAGAATGATCACAAGAACGGTGAGCAAAAATCCCAGAACCACGCGGGGGGACCTAGTGAATGAACTGCAGAGAGCTGGGACCAATGTAACAAGGCCTACCATAAGTAACACACTACGCCACCATGGACTCAGATCCTGCAGTGCCAGACGTGTCCCACTGCTTAAGCCAGTACATGTCCGGGCCCGTCTGAAGTTTGCTAGAGAGCATTTGGATGATCCAGACGAGTTTTGGGAGAATGTCCTATGGTCTGATGAAACCAAACTGGAACTGTTTGGTAGAAACACAACTTGTCGTGTTTGGAGGAAAAAGAATACTGAGTTGCATCCATCAAACACCATACCTACTGTAAAGCATGGTGGTGGAAACATCATGCTTTGGGGCTGTTTCTCTGCAAAGGGGCCAAGACGACTGATCCGGGTACATGAGAGAATGAATGAGGCCATGTATCGTGAGATTTTGAGTGCAAACCTCCTTCCATCAGCAAGGGCATTGAAGATGAAACGTGGCTGGGTCTTTCAACATGACAATGATCCAAAGCACACCGCCAGAGCAACGAAGGAGTGGCTTCGTAAGAAGCATTTCAAGGTCCTGAAGTGGCCTAGCCAGTCTCCAGATCTCAACCCTATAGAAAACCTTTGGAGGGAGTTGAAACTCTGTGTTGCCAAGCGAAAAGCCAAAAACATCACTGCTCTAGAGGAGATCTGCATGGAGGAATGGGCCAACATACCAATAACAGTGTGTGGCAACCTTGTGAAGACTTACAGAAAACGTTTGACCTCTGTCATTGCCAACAAAGGATATATTACAAAGTATTGAGATGAAATTTTGTTTCTGACCAAATACTTATTTTCCACCATAATATGCAAATAAAATGTTAAAAAAACAGACAATGTGATTTTCTGGATTTTTTTTTCTCAGTTTGTCTCCCATAGTTGAGGTCTACCTATGATGTAAATTACAGACGCCTCTCATCTTTTTAAGTGGTGGAACTTGCACTATTGCTGACTGACTAAATACTTTTTTGCCCCACTGTATTTGTTTGAAGATGTGTACTCATCTATGTAACCATAAAAAAACACTGAATATGAAAAAAATTATAATTTGGAAAATGTTATTGTACTTATTCACTAATAATCACTAAATAAATATATGTTGAATAATAATATTTAAATATATCTTAATATTCTAATAATTTAACTGAATCTTATTATTTATTAAACACAAAGTTGTTGTTTTTTTTGTTTTTTTTTTCTGACATACCATAAATCATGAGGCCTCAGTCAAACTGTGCATCCACATTCCACATTCCACATACCACGCTCTGGTCACTCTTACATTACACACTTAGCATTAGGTTCACTCAGCAGCTGCTCATATGTTCTCTCACCTGTCACATGTGACTCACATAGACGTTCACAATACATTTCACATACAAAGAATAAAAAACATGTATATTAACCCAAAATATTGTATCCTAATTATCAATCAATGCGCATTGTAATCTATTAAATTTAGTATTCTAATATTCCTTTGAATATTCCCCAAATATTATCTAACACTATGTTTTAACCTATAGAAAGGACTCCTCCATTTACAAGAAACCCGAGTTGAATGTTCCAACGCTATTTCGGTACAGGAATCCATTTGCATGTAAAGCTGAGGAAAATTCCTAAAACTAAAAAAACAAGACTATATGATATTTCTTAACTCACATATGTCACACCATGCAGTGGGAGGAAAAAAAACATAATGTTACAGAAAAACATGTAGTACACACATTTTTAGGTTATTAGATATATTATTTATTTTTAAGTGTTAAATATATATATATATCATGCAGTTAATATAGCTTCCTGTGTGAATAAGACATAAATTCATGAAACAGGTATTTTTTGTTCAATCCTCGCTCTGAAAGTAAAATTCTAAGGGAAAATGAAAGATAAAGGTTAATTTCATATTTATTTAAAAACAAAATAATTTAAATATCTTATACATATGTATATATTTAATAAATGTATTTAATGTAATTCTAAATATTTTTTTACTGGAGTAAATTTTAATTATTTCACTATACATATAAAAATACAGTTAATATAATCTCTACTTATACAAATATGCTACAGTATTTACTGTATATTATATTAGTAACATAGTAACATAGTTAGTAAGGCCGAAAAAAGACATTTGTCCATCCAGTTCAGCCTATATTCCATCATAATAAATACCCAGATCTACGTCCTTCTACAGAACCTAATAATTGTATGATACAATATTGTTCTGCTCCAGGAAGACATCCAGGCCTCTCTTGAACCCCTCGACTGAGTTCGCCATCACCACCTCCTCAGGCAAGCAATTCCAGATTCTCACTGCCCTAACAGTAAAGAATCCTCTTCTATGTTGGTGGAAAAACCTTCTCTCCTCCAGACGCAAGGAATGCCCCCTTGTGCCCGTCACCTTCCTTGGTATAAACAGATCCTCAGCGAGATATTTGTATTGTCCCCTTATATACTTATACATGGTTATTAGATCGCCCCTCAGTCGTCTTTTTTCTAGACTAAATAATCCTAATTTCGCTAATCTATCTGGGTATTGTAGTTCTCCCATCCCCTTTATTAATTTTGTTGCCCTCCTTTGTACTCTCTCTAGTTCCATTATATCCTTCCTGAGCACCGGTGCCCAAAACTGGACACAGTACTCCATGTGCGGTCTAACTAGGGATTTGTACAGAGGCAGTATAATGCTCTCATCATGTGTATCCAGACCTCTTTTAATGCACCCCATGATCCTGTTTGCCTTGGCAGCTGCTGCCTGGCACTGGCTGCTCCAGGTAAGTCTATCATTAACTAGGATCCCCAAGTCCTTCTCCCTGTCAGATTTACCCAGTGGTTTCCCGTTCAGTGTGTAATGGTGATATTGATTCCCTCTTCCCATGTGTATAACCTTACATTTATCATTGTTAAACCTCATCTGCCACCTTTCAGCCCAAGTTTCCAACTTATCCAGATCCATCTGTAGCAGAATACTATCTTCTCTTGTATTAACTGCTTTACATAGTTTTGTATCATCTGCAAATATCGATATTTTACTGTGTAAACCTTCTACCAGATCATTAATGAATATGTTGAAGAGAACAGGTCCCAATACTGACCCCTGCGGTACCCCACTGGTCACAGCGACCCAGTTAGAGACTATACCATTTATAACCACCCTCTGCTTTCTATCACTAAGCCAGTTACTAACCCATTTACACACATTTTCCCCCAGACCAAGCATTCTCATTTTGTGTACCAACCTCTTGTGCGGCACGGTATCAAACGCTTTGGAAAAATCGAGATATACCACGTCCAATGACTCACCGTGGTCCAGTCTATAGCTTACCTCTTCATAAAAACTGATTAGATTGGTTTGACAGGAGCGATTTCTCATAAACCCATGCTGATATGGAGTTAAACAGTTATTCTCATTGAGATAATCCAGAATAACATCCCTCAGAAACCCTTCAAATATTTTACCAACAATAGAGGTTAGACTTACTGGCCTATAATTTCCAGGTTCACTTTTAGAGCCCTTTTTGAATATTGGCACCACATTTGCTATGCGCCAGTCCTGCGGAACAGACCCTGTTGCTATAGAGTCACTAAAAATAAGAAATAATGGTTTATCTATTACATTACTTAGTTCTCTTAGTACTCGTGGGTGTATGCCATCCGGACCCGGAGATTTATCTATTTTAATCTTATTTAGCCGGTTTCGCACCTCTTCTTGGGTTAGATTGGTGACCCTTAATATAGGGTTTTCATTGTTTCTTGGGATTTCACCTAGCATTTTATTTTCCACCATGAATACCGTGGAGAAGAAGGTGTTTAATATGTTAGCTTTTTCCTCGTCATCTACAACCATTCTTTCCTCACTATTTTTTAAGGGGCCTACATTTTCAGTTTTTATTCTTTTACTATTGATATAGTTGAAGAACAGTTTGGGATTAGTTTTACTCTCCTTAGCAATGTGCTTCTCTGTTTCCTTTTTGGCAGCTTTAATTAGTTTTTTAGATAAAGTATTTTTCTCCCTATAGTTTTTTAGAGCTTCAATGGTGCCATCCTGCTTTAGTAGTGCAAATGCTTTCCTTTTACTGTTAATTGCCTGTCTTACTTCTTTGTTTAGCCACATTGGGTTTTTCCTATTTCTAGTCCTTTTATTCCCACAAGGTATAAACCGCTTACACTGCCTATTTAGGATGTTCTTAAACATTTCCCATTTATTATCTGTATTCTCATTTCTGAGGATATTGTCCCAGTCTACCAGATTAAGGGCATCTCTAAGCTGTTCAAACTTTGCCTTCCTAAAGTTCAATGTTTTTGTGACTCCCTGACAAGTCCCCCTAGTGAAAGACAGGTGAAACTGCACAATATTGTGGTCGCTATTTCCTAAATGCCCAACCACCTGCAGATTTGTTATTCTGTCAGGTCTATTAGATAGTATTAGGTCTAAAAGTGCTGCTCCTCTGGTTGGATTCTGCACCAATTGTGAAAGATAATTTTTCTTGGTTATTAGCAGAAACCTGTTGCCTTTATGGGTTTCACAGGTTTCTGTTTCCCAGTTAATATCCGGGTAGTTAAAGTCCCCCATAACCAGGACCTCATTATGGGTTGCAGCTTCATCTATCTGCTTTAGAAGTAGACTTTCCATGCTTTCTGTTATATTTGGGGGTTTGTAACAGACCCCAATGAGAATTTTGTTACCATTTTTCCCTCCATGAATTTCAACCCATATGGACTCGACATCCTCATTCCCTTCGCTAATATCCTCCCTTAAAGTGGACTTTAGACAAGACTTTACATAGAGACAAACCCCTCCTCCTCTCCGATTTTTACGATCCTTTCTAAACAGACTGTAACCCTGTAAGTTAACTGCCCAGTCATAGCTTTCATCTAACCATGTCTCGGTTATTCCCACTATGTCAAAGTTACCTGTAGATATTTCTGCTTCTAGTTCTTCCATCTTGTTTGTCAGGCTTCTGGCGTTTGCGAGCATGCAGTTTAGAGGATTTTGTTTTGTTCCAATCTCCTCACTGTGGATTGTTTTAGAAATGTTCTTACCTCCCTTCTGAGTATGTTTTCCTGGATCTTCTTTGTTCAAGTCTAATGTTTTTCTTCCCGTCCCCTCTTCTTCTAGTTTAACGCCCTCCTGATGAGTGTAGCGAGTCTTCTGGCGAATGTGTGTTTCCCAGGTTTGTTGAGGTGTAGTCCGTCTCTGGCGAGGAGTCCATCATACCAGTAATTCACACCGTGGTCCAGGAATCCAAATCCTTGTTGTCTGCACCATCGTCTTAGCCAGTTGTTTGCATCAAGGATCCTGTTCCATCTCCTGGTGCCATGCCCGTCTACTGGAAGGATAGAAGAAAAAACTACCTGTGCATCCAGTTCCTTTACTTTCTTCCCCAACTCTTCAAAGTCCTTGCAGATTGTCGGTAGGTCCTTCCTTGCCGTGTCATTGGTGCCAACATGTATCAGAAGAAATGGGTGGACGTCCTTGGAGCTGAAGAGCTTTGGTATCCTATCGGTCACATCCTTGATCATCGCACCTGGAAGGCAGCATACTTCTCTTGCAGTTATGTCCGGTCTGCAGATGGCTGCTTCGGTGCCTCTCAGTAGTGAGTCTCCCACCACCACCACTCTTCGTTGCTTCTTGGCTGTACTTTTTGCTGTCACTTGTTGCTGTGTGCCCTTTTCTTTTTTTGCTTGCTGGTATTGCTTCATTCTTAGGTGTGCCATCTTCATCCTCTACAAAGATTTGATATCGGTTCTTCAGTTGTGTGGTTGGTGATTTCTCCATGGTCTTCTTGCTTCTTTTGGTCACATGCTTCCACTCATCTGCTTTTGGAGGTTCTCTGACACTTTTTGCACCTTCTGTGACCAGTAGAGATGCTTCTGTTCTGTCTAGAAAGTCTTCATTCTCTTTGATGAGTTTCAAAGTTGCTATTCTTTCTTCCAGACCCCGCACCTTTTCTTCTAAAAGGGCCACTAGTCTACACTTCTGACAGGTGAAATTGGATTCTTCTTCTGGTCGATCTGTGAACATGTAGCACATGCTGCAGCTCACCATGTAGGTTGTCACATCTGCCATGTTGCTCCTAGATCCTGCTGACTTGCTGTGTGTTTTCCTTCTTGTGTAATCTACTCAGCCAAGCTCTCTTGCAATAATGTCCTACAGGCAAAAAGACTTCGCTTCTCCCAGAAGGCACCTGGAATATGCAAATTAGCCTCCTGAAGCTTGAATCCCTGGTTTGGTGATGCTTTCGAAGCAGCTGGTCCCGGCTGTACCCAACGATCTTCTAGCTTAGGGAGACTTCGCTTCTCCCAGAAGGCACCTGGAATATGCAAATTAGCCTCCTGAAGCTTGAATCCCTGGTTTGGTGATGCTTTCGAAGCAGCTGGTCCCGGCTGTACCCAACGATCTTCTAGCTTAGGGAGACTTCGCTTCTCCCAGAAGGCACCTGGAATATGCAAATTAGCCTCCTGAAGCTTGAATCCCTGGTTTGGTGATGCTTTCGAAGCAGCTGGTCCCGGCTGTACCCAACGATCTTCTAGCTTAGGGAGACTTCGCTTCTCCCAGAAGGCACCTGGAATATGCAAATTAGCCTCCTGAAGCTTGAATCCCTGGTTTGGTGATGCTTTCGAAGCAGCTGGTCCCGGCTGTACCCAACGATCTTCTAGCTTAGGGAGACTCTTCGCTTCTCCCAGAAGGCACCTGGAATATGCAAATTAGCCTCCTGAAGCTTGAATCCCTGGTTTGGTGATGCTTTCGAAGCAGCTGGTCCCGGCTGTACCCAACGATCTTCTAGCTTAGGGAGACTCTTCGCTTCTCCCAGAAGGCACCTGGAATATGCAAATTAGCCTCCTGAAGCTTGAATCCCTGGTTTGGTGATGCTTTCGAAGCAGCTGGTCCCGGCTGTACCCAACGATCTTCTAGCTTAGGGAGACTCTTCGCTTCTCCCAGAAGGCACCTGGAATATGCAAATTAGCCTCCTGAAGCTTGAATCCCTGGTTTGGTGATGCTTTCGAAGCAGCTGGTCCCGGCTGTACCCAACGATCTTCTAGCTTAGGGAGACTTCGCTTCTCCCAGAAGGCACCTGGAATATGCAAATTAGCCTCCTGAAGCTTGAATCCCTGGTTTGGTGATGCTTTCGAAGCAGCTGGTCCCGGCTGTACCCAACGATCTTCTAGCTTAGGGAGACTTCGCTTCTCCCAGAAGGCACCTGGAATATGCAAATTAGCCTCCTGAAGCTTGAATCCCTGGTTTGGTGATGCTTTCGAAGCAGCTGGTCCCGGCTGTACCCAACGATCTTCTAGCTTAGGGAGACTTCGCTTCTCCCAGAAGGCACCTGGAATATGCAAATTAGCCTCCTGAAGCTTGAATCCCTGGTTTGGTGATGCTTTCGAAGCAGCTGGTCCCGGCTGTACCCAACGATCTTCTAGCTTAGGGAGACTTCGCTTCTCCCAGAAGGCACCTGGAATATGCAAATTAGCCTCCTGAAGCTTGAATCCCTGGTTTGGTGATGCTTTCGAAGCAGCTGGTCCCGGCTGTACCCAACGATCTTCTAGCTTAGGGAGACTTCGCTTCTCCCAGAAGGCACCTGGAATATGCAAATTAGCCTCCTGAAGCTTGAATCCCTGGTTTGGTGATGCTTTCGAAGCAGCTGGTCCCGGCTGTACCCAACGATCTTCTAGCTTAGGGAGACTTCGCTTCTCCCAGAAGGCACCTGGAATATGCAAATTAGCCTCCTGAAGCTTGAATCCCTGGTTTGGTGATGCTTTCGAAGCAGCTGGTCCCGGCTGTACCCAACGATCTTCTAGCTTAGGGAGACTTCGCTTCTCCCAGAAGGCACCTGGAATATGCAAATTAGCCTCCTGAAGCTTGAATCCCTGGTTTGGTGATGCTTTCGAAGCAGCTGGTCCCGGCTGTACCCAACGATCTTCTAGCTTAGGGAGACTTCGCTTCTCCCAGAAGGCACCTGGAATATGCAAATTAGCCTCCTGAAGCTTGAATCCCTGGTTTGGTGATGCTTTCGAAGCAGCTGGTCCCGGCTGTACCCAACGATCTTCTAGCTTAGGGAGACTTCGCTTCTCCCAGAAGGCACCTGGAATATGCAAATTAGCCTCCTGAAGCTTGAATCCCTGGTTTGGTGATGCTTTCGAAGCAGCTGGTCCCGGCTGTACCCAACGATCTTCTAGCTTAGGGAGACTTCGCTTCTCCCAGAAGGCACCTGGAATATGCAAATTAGCCTCCTGAAGCTTGAATCCCTGGTTTGGTGATGCTTTCGAAGCAGCTGGTCCCGGCTGTACCCAACGATCTTCTAGCTTAGGGAGACTTCGCTTCTCCCAGAAGGCACCTGGAATATGCAAATTAGCCTCCTGAAGCTTGAATCCCTGGTTTGGTGATGCTTTCGAAGCAGCTGGTCCCGGCTGTACCCAACGATCTTCTAGCTTAGGGAGACTTCGCTTCTCCCAGAAGGCACCTGGAATATGCAAATTAGCCTCCTGAAGCTTGAATCCCTGGTTTGGTGATGCTTTCGAAGCAGCTGGTCCCGGCTGTACCCAACGATCTTCTAGCTTAGGGAGACTTCGCTTCTCCCAGAAGGCACCTGGAATATGCAAATTAGCCTCCTGAAGCTTGAATCCCTGGTTTGGTGATGCTTTCGAAGCAGCTGGTCCCGGCTGTACCCAACGATCTTCTAGCTTAGGGAGACTTCGCTTCTCCCAGAAGGCACCTGGAATATGCAAATTAGCCTCCTGAAGCTTGAATCCCTGGTTTGGTGATGCTTTCGAAGCAGCTGGTCCCGGCTGTACCCAACGATCTTCTAGCTTAGGGAGACTTCGCTTCTCCCAGAAGGCACCTGGAATATGCAAATTAGCCTCCTGAAGCTTGAATCCCTGGTTTGGTGATGCTTTCGAAGCAGCTGGTCCCGGCTGTACCCAACGATCTTCTAGCTTAGGGAGACTTCGCTTCTCCCAGAAGGCACCTGGAATATGCAAATTAGCCTCCTGAAGCTTGAATCCCTGGTTTGGTGATGCTTTCGAAGCAGCTGGTCCCGGCTGTACCCAACGATCTTCTAGCTTAGGGAGACTTCGCTTCTCCCAGAAGGCACCTGGAATATGCAAATTAGCCTCCTGAAGCTTGAATCCCTGGTTTGGTGATGCT